>NC_056737.1:668608526-668946026 GCF_019279795.1 Protopterus annectens
CTATTTGAATCCCATAGTCCATAACTAAAAATTTTACCTAAAGGATCTCTGGGACGACCTCAATCATATCAACACAAATGGTGAGCTTCCCAAGCACAGTACCTTAGCTACCCTGGACATAGTCACTCTATACACTAGCATTCCCCACAAAGAGGGACTCAAGCTGGTCACAGACGGTCTCTCTAGGCACGCCAAGCTTGACCCCCCCCCCCCGAGTGCACACTTTGAGCGCCCTCATGAAACTCATGTTAGAAAACAATTTCTTTTATTTCAATGTCAGAATTTACCATCAGCATAAAGGAGTTGTGACAGGGGCCAAAACGGCACCCGCCTTTGTTAATTTGGTGCTAAGTGCATGGGAGCTCAACACCCTGACCCAACTCAAAAACTCTGAATATCTGCGGTTATACAAAATATATATATATGTCTTCTCCTCCAGGAGGCATCACACTTTTCTTGGAAGAAATCAAGGACATGATCAAATTCCTCAAATTCACCCTAACATGGAGAACAAGGTCCATTTGCTGGACATCACTCCATCTCAACAGCATCACCGGCAAGTTTTCTTCTAACATCCACAAAAAGAAGTCTTTCTGTAATAACTACTTAGATGTCATAAGTCTACACCCCTTCCATATGAAAAGAAACATTGTGAAGGGCTAATTTACTAGACTCAGCTGCATTATTAGCGACAACCAAGTCTGTCAGGGAATGAGAGTTCCTCAAACAACTGTCCATAGACAGACACCATCCTGAGCACTTAGTGACTGACTGTCTAAAACAAGTAACAAACCACAGACCCATGAGACATCCCCCCATCCTTTTGCACGGGTTCACTTACCGACCCAAATCAAAAACCAAGAACCCTCCCCGCTTCCTAGTGCCCATCTCCCTAGACGCGGAGGTCATTAGGGACACCCTGGTCATCAACTGGGACGTTGTCCTTTCTAATCCCAAACTCAGTGAAGCTTTACAGCCCTCCCCAGTTTCAGCTTCTAGAAAACCAGCTCTTTAAAGTAAATGTTAGAATCTTCGGAACACTTTCACAAACCTGACACCGGTAAACCACACTGCACATACCCCTGCAGTCTTTGCTGTTACTGACAGTTCATTACTTCTACCCCCACCTTCCCCCTTGTGGCATGCAATTTCAATATCTTAGCCCAGGACAACTATAGCAGCAATTCCACAAATGTAGTCTACCTAAACACCTGTTCCCATTGTGGCTCCTTCTATGTAGGTTAAGACCTACACAGAAATTGAGTGATCGAATGAAAAGGACCTGCAGGCCATTAGATAAGCCGACACCAAGAACTCCCTAGCCAGGCACAGCTTGAAATTTTTACATTTTACAAACTTTACATTTATTATTTTGGAGCACATCAAAACTTCTGCAGGCAAAAAAAAACCTGCTCTTAGAAGTGAGAGAGCTGAAGTGGCAGATTCCGCTCAGAGAGGACACACTCCCAGGACTAAATGGAACTCAACATGAAATATATCCTCAAATGAATTAGGTGATACGTCACCCATCAATCAATATGCTACCTTGGACTGTAACCACCAATCAAATTGTGTATTCATACACCAGGGAAACCTGTATTTATTTCTACAGCAGCAGCAACTCTGTATTTTTGATGAAGTTCGATTTAGTAAAATACACGAACAAAAGCGGTTAAATATTCAAGTCTGGTGTCAGACTGCTCCCCCCTATATCAACCTACACACACACATATATATCTATATGGGTCTACATTTCTTGACCGAAATTTTACAATCTCGAACAAGAAACATAGCAATCCACTTAAGCAAAAGTGCACTGTATCGAAAATGCACTTTCGCAAAAAATTATTCAAAACAAACTGCTTTAAATACTGCACCCCTCACACCCCCCCCCACTTAAACATAACTCCGAGATCACACTACAGTGGGGAAAAGGATATATGTCCTTATCCCCACTGTAATGTGCTTCGGTGAATGGGCTTTTGCAGAAGTGCACTGTCGATGCAGTGCACTTTTTCGCTTAAGTGGGTTCGATCTTATATATATATATATATATATATATATATATATATATATATATGGGCTAGCCACCCGGTGGTGTAAACCTTGGCTAGTGTTGAAGTGACACCCCAATCCCAAGTGCAAACTGAGGGGTTGAGGATGGATGGATGGAGATTTATATATATATATATATATATATATATATATATATATAAAATCAGATTATCGAAGTTCCGAAGCTTCAAATTTCATATGGCCAAGACCATATGATCGAAGTTTTGGAACTTTGAACATTAAAATAAATAAATAAAATAAAAATTTCTACTTTTAACCGACTCAGAGATCATACTACATTGCAGAAAAGGGTAAATTTCCCTTTCCATGCTGTACTGCAATCTCCATTCAAAATGTTTGGAAGTTTCAAAACTTGGATAATATGGTCACGACAATATGACTTTCAAAGTTTTGAAACTTTGATAATCTGATAGGGTCCCATACATACATATATATATATATATATATATATATATATATATATATATATATATGTACACACACACACACAGCATTTTTACATAAGATGTGAAAGCATAACAGATGTGAAATGGAAAGTATAATCATACTGCCTTGAGATTATGAGATATGTGATTGTTCCTAATACAGGAATCTGCAAACTGTAAAATCATAGGCAAAAAATGATGTTACAGAGATAAGCTAAGAGCAGGAAGAGAAATTCATTAGTGGGTAAAGTAGAAACTCTGCTTAACTGCATCAGTGGTTTCTGTATGGAAGAGATACAAGTCAAATAATTGAAAGAACAAAAGTATAGAACCAAGGAGGAACTTATGGTGAGCATACTTGTGAGTGTGATTTCTGCACTTACATCTGTGCCTGTGATTTCTTTGAAAAATTCAGCCCATATAGCTTATAGCTCAGTAGTTATTTCAGTTAAGAGAGAGAGAGAGAGCGAAAAAAAAGTTTAGTTTTAGACATATGGTTTTTCTTGTAATGGGTGTTCAATGTGATTATTTTCAGTTTTCTCTCTAAGATTCTATTTTTTTTTGCATATTCCACTATTAGCTGTACTGCTTAACTCATTATTTCTTAAGCAGAGTATTTTTATACATTTAAAAAGCTTGTGACAGATTGTTTATTTATTTATTAATTGGTATGCAGGTATTTATTGCTAAATACTGAGTAGCTGCTGGCATCTAGCTCTAATTCGGCAGACTGCTCTGCCACACTTCATCTTTTGTGCTTTTAATTGTTTTGCTTAGTATCAGGAGTGTAAATTTGGGACAGTGGCAGTTTACTACTTTCATCCAAGACAGAATGCTGCAAGGTTGGAGAATGTTAGCAACTTTCCCTTGAAGTATATGAGTTTATGCGTGAATGTTAAGAGTTTATTCAGAGTATGTTACTGTGGGCAAGTGAGCACTGAAGACTCTGAATCTCAAAGAAAAAAATGGTGACAAAAGGGTTGGGAGAGCTTTGTCAAAGATTCTGCTTATTGGGGTGTTAGTTGTGAAACCTTTTTTTTTTTTGGATGTGGATGATGTAGCCCATACAAAGAGTAACAGTGCATGTTTCCTGTAGGCTTTTTAAGCCAAAACTTAGTGAGCTTAGATAATTATAACTGTGTGACTTTCTATACTTCAATCTGTTTAGTACAGGTTGTATAACTGTAGAAATCTTACACCTAATGGCTATCCAATTTTAGATTTAGATAATTTACTGATGGGCGCTGGACCAGATCCAAAGACCATAGCCCCTGCTTACCATACTTCACAGTAGGAGTCAGTTTACAGTTTAAAGGCTGGAATCACTGCCCCTACACCCTTCACAGACCCCATTATCCATTACCACCTCATTTTCAATGTATCAAAGAGTGTAGCTGACACTTGAAAAAAAGATCTCAGTTTACATTACATGGAGAGAGGTTCACTATCCAGCACCTCCTCTTACTCTGATACTGACACCCCCTTGCATGTCAAAAGCAGTTGGACTTCATGTTGACCTGCAATGATAGCTTAGACAAACTGATGGGTGCCCTAAAATACACTTAGGACTTACAAGTATCGCTCTTCCTGAAAAGGTTGGTAGAGCTTGAGAGTGGCATTGGCAAGGCATTCATGGACTTTGGTGAGATAGCTTTGTATTTCTTAAGATTCCTTTATGATTGTTGACCCTCTTTCTTCTGATCCCCTACTTCCATATAGTTTTATCCGATAATGTAGATACTTTCACCCATTAACTTCCCAAACAGTGAGGTCATTTTACATTAGTGCTCCACGGTAGTGCTAGGATACTGCCAACTTCATTCTATTCTATTTCCATCAGTTGTACTATAAGGATATTACCCATACCCTTTCCTAACACCCATCCATGGTGGTGTAATGATATTACCCACTAACCTGTACTGGATTTTGCCCCACCCATTTATCCAGCAACCAAGTGGACATCCATGTTGTGCATCCATGTTAGACCATTGTCCCCCTTACCAGAATTAATTCACACTGCATGCCAGTGATAGTCAAGTGTTCTTGCCACAGTCTCTTCTACACAATATATATTTAGGGCAATCAACCTATGCTACTTGTATGTTTTTAAATTTCATGTAATTTTTCCCAGGTCTCTATTTATGTAATTTTACTCTACAGGTACTTTGTTCTTTGTGACTACTCACCACTTGCATAACATAGTGGTGACATTGTCATAGATGTTGCTGTCACATGTCAGTGTTGTACAGTTTGATGTATGCTATTATGTACTACTTTTTGCTTTATTTAGCTGCTTTTAATTTGCCTTGTATCCTTTCAGTATTTGCACTTCAGTGTGGGAAAATGCATAATTATAAGTCTTAACTTATCAGCATGCAAGTAAGCAGTGCTGTGTGTATCTTGAAGTCTGATGATATAGTCTCATTGCTTTCTTGCAAAACCCTCACAATCTATATCATGTGTTAGTAAATGGCAGAGCCTTCCTTATTCTGTCACAAGCATTAGGGTACTAATTGAGCTAAGTTTGCCATTGTACCTTATACATTCCTGACCCTGAGTTCAGTGTATCGTATGTACATGTTTTTGTTTAGCCTACTCGAGTCATTCTTATATGTACGACTGTTGAAAGTAGTCGGACCCCTGTGTCATAAAAAAATCAGGAAAAAAACAGACATTTTAAGTGTGACTTATTTTGATGTCTGCAGCTCAGTTAATGGATGCAGAGATATGGTACACATTTGTTTGTGACATTCTCCGGCTTCCATTCCTGTAGTCTGTCCTTCTCTACTGCTACGCATTACTACACGGTAGTAAATATCCATTACTACAATATATTGTCTCTCTTCTTCTACTGCTATTCATTGTATAGCTCTTACTCATTTTTTTTTTGCTTCTTCTAATCACTGTGTACCACTTATTAAGCTAGATATTTTATCTCTCTGGTATTCCATTGAATACCTGGCTTCTCAGCTGGATATCCATGGATCTTACATGATCCAGTCTGTCCACTTCAGCTGAGCAACTAACTGCAGTTCAACACTCAAAGCTTTCCTTCTCTACTTAAGGAGTATCCTATACTTCATCTCCTATCCAGATATATTTTGTTGTGATCAGTACTCTATGCTTTATCTACCTCTCTGATTGAATTCATCTGGCAACCAACAAAATTCTTGCTTTTATGTATATATTCTGTATATATTACTGTAACTACTATGCTTTTGTACCAATTAATGTTTAATATTTTCTGTATCTATGTTCTTGTCGGAGCTTTTCTCCCTGGCCCTCTACTGAAAATGGGCTCTTTTAGGCCCAGTGGACTTTCCCCTGTAAACAAACGCAGTGTGTGTGTGTGTGTGTGTATATATATATATATATATATATATATATATATATATATATATATATATATATATATACATACACACACACTGTTAAAATTATCAAAAGTAGTGGTAGAATGACTTGCAGAACCACCACTATAAACAGGACTGCAGACAGTGCACCATAATGGACATTAGTAAAGCGGTTAGAATTATCACATGTAGTGACTGAATAACATTCATACTCACGACTGCGAACAGGACTGCAGATAACTGAAATCAGCAATACCCTACCATGTCACACATGAATAGTTAAATCAGACCACAATATAGCCCTTGTACTATGCTCTGAAACAACATTTACTTTTTTTTTTTTTTGGCCAAACTGTTAATTTAACAGGTTGTCAATGAAATAACTATTTCACAAGCATTTACTAACACTAATCCACTCTTAATTATACTGACCCAACAAAGTGATGTACATGTCTCCTCCTACCATATTAATATTAACGGCATAAATACAGCATGACTAGTTTGCACTTCCATCTTCTGAAGTTTTTTAATATCAATTTACTAAAAAAGTGGTTTGAAACGAACTTTTGTTTTTGCATAAGAGAGCGTTTGCATGCATCTTTATGCACGAGAACACTACGTAAAAATAAAACTTAATCTTGCTTCTTTAAACATGATCTTTATGTAGTGTCTTTATATTTACAAGGCATATCACAATATATGTAGTCTAACATCTTATTTACAAGGTGACCTTATGAGTCTAAGTCAATTGTAGTGTAGTGTAGATTCACTTCCTTTTGATGTTGTAGGATGGAGATAAAAAAAATAGCATACAGAATATAAACCATGCATTTTTGTCACACACAAAACAGAGAGAGAGATGACAGGTTTCTTAGAGACAATATTTTGCTGTCTAATATTTAGAGCATTAAAGAAAGAGGGAAGGGGGTTGGGGATTAGTATAAGAGTTAAGGAGTTTACCTCACTGACACAAAATGCAAGATTCAATTCTCACCTCTGGTCACTATCTAGTTATTAGCTAGGGGTGTAATGATATGCAGAATGATTGCCTATTAATTAATTTGGGGTGTTAGGAGTTGGCATAATGGTTACGGTATTTAGCTTGCATACACAAGGTGCAGGATTCGATTCTCACCTTTGAAAGAAACTGGCTATCTTTTAAATAGTTTACAAGACCAGCAAGCCTTGTACTTACCTATGAAATGATGAACCTACGAGACAGAACAAGATAGGTGGTGTTATGGTTTTGTCTGGTATTTTCAGAAAAGAGATTCAGTGAAAATCAGAGAATAGAAAGTAGAGAAAAAGAAAGAGGTGTCAGAGAAAGGGGAACGCTTGCATATTAAAGCTAAGTACATCACTAATTACGACTGTAGAATCTTGGCAAGTATATTAGTGGGATGGAAGTTAGCAAGCTACTGATATGTTTTAGGAAGGATGGTAACAGGAGTGTAAGTAGAAAGGGGGGTGAGAAGTGAATGTGAAAGAAGAATTAGGTGTGAAGGCAGAGAATAAGTAGGAAGAGTGTGGGAATAGAGATACGAAGAGATGTGGTACTAGTAGATTTGGTGGGGTAGCATCAGTGATTGGAAATGCTATGCGAGAGTGAGAGATGGAGAGCACGTGTGATTGAAAGTGGCTTGGATAACCTGCAGGTTTTGTATACAGAGAGACTAGTAGTGAGACTAGTTTGCAGTAAAAACTAGATGGAAGTTACAAAGCAAGACTATGGGAATGCAAGAGCAGACCCACTTGCCCATCAGATGATAATTTGTTTTTTTGAAAGAGCTTAACTATAGGATTGATTTCAGCGTTAAATGCAATGTGGTTCCAGGCTTTGGAAATATCAGCTGAATACAGACAGTCTCTAGCATTGCTGTACATTTTTGGTGACACTGAGAAGCACTTCATCTCCAGAATGTAAAGTCCTGTTTGAGGAGTATGGCTGAGTGATACTGTATAAGGGATGAGCAGTTTTGGCCTTTTGCAGAAGTCTTGTAAACTGTTGGGTATTGGATGTGAAGTAGTGTTAAAGCTCTAAACAGTTTTCCTCTTTGACCACCAGACAGTGGTATCCTCTAAAGTGCACACTGATGCCAAATTTTGCTACTTTATTGTAACATTGTTCCAATTTGTTTAAAGGTGCGAGTTAAAGGTTAGAATAATGGGTGCAGCAAATATGAGAGATAGCAGTTGAAAACAGTGCCTATGTGTTTTTCTGGCTGTGTAAGCTATGCCTTTTTTTTTTTTTTACAGTTTGTAATATGGGGAGGTCAAGTTTCAGCTGCTCATCTATGATGATTCCTAGTGGTTTTGCCTAGGTTACCTGTTTGAGACTGAGACTGTTGGCAGACATTAAGAAGAAAGATGCCTTTGCGTAGACCGTTCTTTGGGAATAGAGAGTACTGGATTGTTTTTTTGGGGAGTTAGCAGAAGTTGTGAGTTACCAAACCATAACCTGACAAAGGAGAATGATTCCTTTGTAAGTTTTTGCAGTTTTGCCATTGTTATAGCAAAGCAAACCAATGTAGCATCCTCGGCTTACTGGACTACAGTAGTGTTTTTAGCAGCTATACAGAAGTAATTAATGAAGGGGTAAAAAAGTATAGGGCTTAGAAATTATCCTTCTGAAACTCCAGTGTTTACAGGGAGGAAAGAAATGTCAGTTTTGCCATTTTACAGCTTGTTCTCTACTTGATGGATAGCTGTGAAACTAATAAAAGGAATACTTAAACAAGGCCTATGGAGGAGTTTTTGAAGAAGTTTCAGTTGGAACACACTTTCAAAAGGTTTGGATAAGTCTAAGAAAATTACTGAAACTATGTCACCTTCATGTCAAATGAAAATCTTCCATAAATGTTGCTAATGGTAAAATGACTGTCAACATGAATAAAGAACTGCAATAATTTACAAAGAGGAAAAAAGCATCTATGATGGTCTAGCTTCAAGAAAGATAGCGAAGACACGAATGACTTTAGTGAAAAGATGTTTGCCTGACTAAGGGACATCATTCGAGTCTCTGAAATTGAGTCTTCGTCTTACTAATGAGGAAAAATGTTCAAAAAGACTCAAATAAGTGGAGCAATCCCTTGGTTCAGACATCCTTATGGAAACCAACGTAGGTACTGACACAGATGCTACCATACTTGCTGGGAAAGCTGTACAGCTGAAGTTGAGAAATTTCTTTGCAACAGAAAAAAAATGACTTCATGTTTGGGAGCAAGTTCAGTTTTCTGTCCTCCAGCTGGAAAAAATCTGATGATGAATCTTTACTATCAATCTGGAAAAGTAAAAAAAAAAAAAACTGAAAACACCTGAAGAAATATCAGTTGTCTCTAGCAAGAAATAAGCTGGTGAAAATGCCAGCTCTGTATAAAAGAAAAAAAATCTCTGTGATAATACAAAACGGGGAAAGATTAGAAAATGAGCTACAAAGGTATTCTTGAAAGTGGTTGTCCAAAATAAGGAACAGCCAAAAACTTCAGTTGTGTAAGCTAAACTTACCCTAACAGTAGATTTTCAAATTATCACTGCTGCATTAGCCTTAGCTGTATGAGTTATGTCCCACCAATGATGTAATAGCCAGCCAGCTTCCAAAGCTTCAGGGCATCTTCTGTGTGCCCAAATTGTCAAGCAGCCTGAGCTGAATTGACTAAAGGACAAGCATGGCCACAAACCCTTTTAGAGATTTACTGTCAGCAGAGTGAGGGAGGCTGAGCCCTGAAAGGGTAATGGCAGGAACAACAAAAAATAAATGGCCACACACTGGCATAAAAAAAAAAAAAACCACACCAAGAAACAAGGGGAAAAGAGGGAGGGAGTGGTTACTGCAGCAGTGATCATTCACACATCTAGTGTTATGGTAAGCCCAACTTACACAACTGAACTATGTTCATCATATTGATCATTGCCTCAGTAGCTTTAAGTAACTACATTTGGGATGTGAAAGGAGAAGAGTCCATGAGCCCCCGGTGAATGGTCCCAGTAAAGGCTGACCCAGAACCTAGAGAATGAATCAATATTCTAGCTCTCTGTAAAAGTAAGTACAAAGGTCTAAGTAGCAGCTTCTAGAACCCAATACTTTCCAAAAAGCCATACATGAAGCAAAAGCCCTGGCAGCATGGGCCTTCACCCTGCCTGGAACAGTTTTGTTACTGTAAGTTCAACAAAAGGTAATAATAGCCTTAGACAACCATTTGGAAATGGTCTGTTTTGATGGGTCTATATTAGATCATCGAACGTTTAGGTAAGCGAACGGTGATTAATCGACCCCATGTAAGCGAAAGCTTACAAAACCGAACTGTCAGAACAGTGATTTTTTAATTGCCGTTCCAAAAAAAAAAAAAAAAAAAAAAAAAAGCACATTAAAACATGAGATTAAGTGGGGGGCTTCGCACCTACACCCCCACACCCCCTACTTATATATACCAACTTCGAGACTGCACTACAGTGCCGAAAATGGCAAAGTACCAAAGTGGCCAAGCAAATTATTTCCCAGGGAAAGAATTTGCTTACATACCGCTGCAATATTTTGCAGTTTCGGTTTTGTTAGTTCGACCAAGACGCATTCTAAAACATGTGTCTTCAGTCTGCTGATAGAAACCCGTTTTGACACGTTAACCCTTCTTACCTTCACAAGAAATGAACTGACCTGAAGACTTGAAAGATTTAGTTCCGTCAAGATAGTACTTGAGTTGTCTGTTGATAACCAAGGCATGGAGTATCCTTTTCTACCTCCTCTTTTTAGGTTCAGGAAAGAAAACTGTGAGATGGATAGCTTGGCTTAAAGTAAACTAGGCATAAAAGGAGGATTAATTCTCAAAAAAACCATGTCCCTATGGAAAATGAGAGAGGGTTGACTGACCATTAGAGCTTGCAACTCGGACACATTTTATTGTACAGGTCACAGCAATCAATAAAACTGTTTTCCATGTTAAGAACCTTATATGTCAGCCAGATTAGCTGGTTCAAAAGGAACAAGTGTTATCTTCAATAACACAAAATTAAGATCCCAATGAGGGGCCACCGGCTTTCTAACGGACCCCTTCTGCAAAACCCCTTTCAAGAGCATTTTGACATGAGAATGCACTGAGAGAGGAGGATCCACTGACAGACATGCTGATATGGCCGATAAATGAACCTTGATAGAGGAATAAGCAAGGCCATAGGATAGTAACTCTCACAAACAAGAGAACAACTAGCCCTAAAGTGACAATGATTATGTTATGGGCAGCAACTAGAAAATATTTACCACTTGCTAATACATAATTTTCTAGTAACAGGCCTTCTTGTCTCAATTAGTACCTGATGCACATCTTCAGTAAACAGGTGCCTAAAAGGAATTAAAACCCCATAATTCAAGCAGCCATTTGAAGATGATTGATATCAGGGTGTATCAAACATCACTGTTCTTGTACAAGTAGATTCAGTCTGTGAAGAAGCTTGTGGTAATTGCCCACAGCCATTTCCAAAAGAAGGAACAACCACCATGGATGTCTGGGCCAGAAGGGAGTTACCACAATGAATTTAGGGGATTTCTTTTGAATCTTCAGGAGTACTCTGGACATTAGTGGAAAGGGTGGAAAATCATGCAGGAACAATCCTGCTGAAGGAAAAAAAGGCATATGCCTTCCAGGCCTTCCTGCATGGAGTCTTGGAACAGAATCTTGCCAGTTTATTGTTCTGAGAGGAAGCAAACAGGGCTACTTGAGGAAGTCACCACAGATGGATCAAAACTTGGAAGATGCCCTGATCCACTTTCCATTTGTGAGAGTCTGCCCTGGCCCTACTCTGCTTGTCTGCCACACAATTTTGCTCTGACAAAATTGTAGGATACCAGCAGAATGGGATTACGCTGTGAAACTATATCTCAAGCTAACACAGCTAGTCTTTAAAGGGGAAACAAGCTGGTCCTCCCTTGCTTGCTGATGTATCACATAACTGTGGTATTGTCTGTAACCATTTGAGGATGTCCCAGGGAACAATGCTTGTTCAGAGAATCAAGTGCCTTGATCAGGGCTAGCATTTCCTTGACATTTATGTGCTTGCGGCTGTCCATGTCCCACCCTCTCTGCACTTTTATCCCTCCTGAAACTGCTCCCCAGCAAAGTCCAAAGCATCTGTGGTGACTGACTGCTTTGGAGTAGGGAGGGAGAAGGAGAGACCTGGAGTTACGACTATCCATAGTCTCCACCAAAAGATTTTGCTTCTGGCAAATGTTGCACTGAGATTTGAAAAGATAAACGGTGTTGATGCTGTGACCAAACAGATTTCAGATACCAATGTAACCTTCTCACGTGAAGTCTTGTCAGGGATATCTTGAGAATCATGCATGACATGAAATCCCAAAATCCTGGGTATTCTCTTGCAGTAATGGAAGTGTGAGTGGAAAATGAAAACCTTAGAAATGCATCTAAACAAAGGTTTCTTTAAACTGATGTCTAGTTGACATCCCAGGAACACAATCCTGTGTGAGGGAGTTATTAAAGATTCTGAATGCTTTCTTGGGATCCTAGCTTGTATAAAAGACCTCTAACCCAAGACAGAGAAACTTCTGACACTATGAAAGAGACTCTACAAAGATGAACAATTCATCTAAACATGGAAAATGTGGACACCCCATAACTATAACTGGAACTAGACACTTTGTGAACACTCTTGGTACTGTGGATTGTCCAAAGGGTAAGTAAGAACTGACTGTGTGATCCTGACACACACAATCTTAAATTTCTGAAGTGTGGATGAACATGGATGTAAAGATAAGGATCTTTTAAGTTTAGTGCTACCAGGAAACTTGAAAGAGGAGGTAACAGGTTATGAAGTGACATAATTTTGAATTTGGGCACTATCACAAACAGGTTTAGGAAAGAAAGATCCAGAACTGGTCTCCAAGCATTTTCTTTCTTTAACACTAGCAACATCCTTGAATAAAAACCCTTCCCCACTCAGGATGGATCGACTGCTGCCATCACTCCCTGGGTCAGCATGTAATGAAGAACAGATGGAAACAAAAACAAAAAAATTGTCTGGTCTGATAGCTGAAGAATGGCCCCCCTGGAAAGGAGGAATTTCCTCCCACTGCCATCTGTAACCCTGATTAATGATTTTCAGAACCCATTTGTCTGAAACAATCTGTTGCCAAGGAGAACAATGGAGATTCAGATTTTCTGGAATAAAGAAAAGGGGTCAAGGTGGGAGGGGGTCACTCAGTATCTTAAGCAGTCATTCCAACTTGTCCTTGATTTAGGGCAGTTTGAGATATCCTTTTGGAATCCCTCTGCCATTTCTTAACTGTCTGTTTACCTCAGTTGTGTTGAGACTGTTTATTCTGATTTTTGCCAGAACTGGATGAGGAGTGAAAAAATTCTATAGACAATTTGGAAAAGGAGGGCTGGAAAATTTTTGAAATTTCCTGGATCATCTTGCCCCTTTCATCACACATTTTGGTCACTTCTGCAGCAGAGAGGCCAAGCACTAACTCTTTATTCAAGAAGGAATTTAAAATCTGATTTTTATCATCTGGGGAGGTTCTTTCTGAGAAAGCAGCCAAGCAAACTTCCTTAAAATATATCAGTGGCCATAGCCCTGGAAGTAGTATCAACAGAGTCATACACACACTGCAAACAATGAGTAGTGACATGTGCAATAGTAGAAACTAAGTTATTTGAAGCAGATTTTTAACTACAAGAAGAAAATGCAGATAAAACATCCCACATACCTGCACAAAATTTGTCTTAAATACTAACATATGAGCCTGACAATTCAAAATTCTGAAAATCAAAGTTGCAAAAGCATACACTTTTTCCCCATACTTATCAATAATTTTCCCATCCTTATCAGAAAGAGTAGGACTGGAATTAGCTAAGTGCTTAACAGCAGTGGGATCAACTAAAGCTATAGCTTCTGGGTCAGGTTTGGGATAGTGTATAACAATCTAAAAGACTGAGGAACTTTATGCATTATATCTGACTTTTAGGGGCAGCTGGCTGACAACCTGGAAAATTGCAGACAGTAACATACGCATCCTCTAAGCCAGGCAGAACATGTGGAATGGGTGTAGTTTATGGAAAATCCTTTTATAACAATTCACCAAGTATTTTCTGAGGGATTTGGAAACCTCAGTGTTCTCCCACTGAAACCACTGGCATATTCTAGCAACAGTATCAAAAAAAGAGAACCCCCACAAGTAAAATCAGAAACTGAGCTCTCCTCAGAGTACGTATCAGAAATGTGAGGAAAAAAAACTATCCATCACTGCATCTTCCTGTTCAGATTCAGAATCTTGAATCTCTTCAGGAAAAGAGGAGTCCCCCTTTCTTTGACCAGAAACTACTTTACAAGTCTCAACAACTTGATTAAACCCTTAGATCAAATAAAACTACTCCTATCCAAAGAAATTTGAGGAGCAGTACATACATGCTCCCCGGACATGGTGTGATGGGTCCCTGCTCCAGGCCAGCAATCAAGACGACTTGATCCTCTCCAATGACTCCGGTGAGGGACAGTCACAAACAGCAAAGATGGAGTCCCACAGTATTTTCAGATGCAGCTCCCTGCACCAAGCACAATTTCCCTTAAGAGCACACAGGGAGCACGGGCCAGACCTGGGGCTGGACTCTCTCTCTCTCCAGGCCCACACAAACTCCACACTGACCATTTTGGACTTCTGCGTCCCTGTTCCCAGTAGGTGATGCACACACTTGGATATTTCAGTTTTACACACACATACACACCTGAGAAAAGCGGTCACAGATCAACTAGCTGTGCCCCTTTCTGCCGCGACTCTGAAGTAATCATGCTGCCACCAGACAGCTACCCTAAGGCTCGTACAAATGGTACCCAATTATACTGTGTACAATTATTACTAATACAAATGTTAGGGTGTGACCAAAGCAGCATGGCTTTCAGGAGTGTCCACAGTGTCATTAAAAAGTACAGTTGTGTACTCTTACCATAAATGTAGATGTTCGAGTGTACTCACTGCTGCAGTCATTACATTTGGGTAATCTGCTGGCAGGTTGCCCTCAGTCAGCCTGAATAACAAAGTCTTGGGTCCTGCATCGGTTGCTGTCTCCTCTTCCATGAAGTCAGGTCGCCAGGGGTATAAAACATGCAGCTGACACCATTTTATTCAGTTTTTCTTTCCCCAGATGTCTGGTGGCCCCCAAATGGGGAGCAAATATATATGTATGCATGTATGTATGTATATGTGTGTGTGTGTGTGTGTGTGTGTGTGTGTGTGTGTGTGTATATATATATATATATATATATATATATATATATATAAAAATAAACAGAAATATATGTAAAAGCACTTTTAGCAACATAAACTTTACCTTCATCTAAAAGCAAATACACCACAAAGGCTTTAGTAAATAGTGAAGGAAAGAAAAGTTATAGAAAAGGGGGATGGCGGGTGGGTAACCGGGACTGCAACAGTGAATACACTCGAACATCTAAATTTATGGTAAGTGTACACAACTGTACTATGTTCTTCGTGCTTCACTGTTGCAGTCATTACATTTTGGTAGAATCCCAAAGCTATGGATGGGAGGATGGAACTAAATAGCATTAGCAGCGGCTATAAGGCCCTGCAGAACTGCAGTGGCAAAGCCTGCCCTGGATTTGGAGAACAGAGGCAAATGATAATGCTTTGTGAAGGTATGAACAGAGCTCCAAGTAGCAGCTTCTAGAATGTCTTTGGTTGGAACCCCTCGGAGAAAAGCTGCTCAGGTAGTGGCAGCCCTGGGGGAATGTGACCTGATTCCCTTGGGCACAGGTTTACCATGGTGCAAGTAGAAGAAACGAATGCAGTGGCTTATCCACTTAGAAATAGTCTGCTTTGATATAGCCTTCCCCTCTGACCCTGCAGCAAATGCTACCAGTAGTTGCTCAGACTTCCTTAGAGATTTGGTCCTGTTTAAGTAGAATCTTAGTTGTCTGTGTACATCCAATGAATGCAGAATCCACTCCCCCTTGATCTGCAGATTTGGGTAAAATGTTGGCAGGTGAATTGTCTGGTTAAGAGCCACACTGGATACCACCTTAGGCATAAAAGAAGGATTGGTCCCGAGGGACACCCTGTCCGGGTAAAATGTAATAAAAGGCTCCACAGCCATGAGAGCTTGTAGTTCTGAAACCCTTCTTGCTGAAGTGACTGCCAAGAGGAAAGCTGTTTTCCAATATAGAAATGTTATATCTGCAGTAGCTGCTGGTTCAAAAGGAGGCAGGGTGAGTTTTTACAGCACAAAGTTGAGGTCCCATGCAGGAGTTGGTGATCTTCTGGGAGGCCTTAAATTTTTGGCCCCTCTAAGATACTGTTTAAGCAGAGGATGAGAAAAGAGCGGAAGCTCTGTGTTGTAATGAGCCGAGATGGCAGAGGCATGTATTTTTATTGTCAAGCATCTCAGTCAAATATTGTAAAATCTGAGGAATATTGGCTTTGCTGTGCCCGTTCCTTGTGCTTGGTTCCAAACACAGAATCTCTTCCATTTATCAGCATAAGATTTTCTAGTACTAGGCCTTCTGGCTTCCAAAATGACATCCATCACAGATTTACTGAGAGGTGTTGTTTGAATAATTAAATGATCAGCCATGCTGCAAGGTTTAAAGTTTGGAGCCAAGTGTGCAGAATTTGACTGTTCTGCTGAGACAGTAGATGAGGTTACTTGAGGCAAGTACCAAGGAGGAAGTTGAGACATATTCCTTAGAATTGGGTACCAGTGCTGGCGAGGTCAGTCCAGAGCAACTACGATCATTTTTGTTTTTTCCTGTCTGACTTTTAGTAAGACCTTGGAGAGAAGAGGCAGAGGGGGAAAGGCATAGACTGATAGGTTTTTCCAACTGAAGGACAGGGCATCCACTTTCTGTGATAAGTTCTTGTGCAGAATTTGTCCAGCTGATAATTTTTGGGAGAGGCAAATATCTATGTCTGGGCTCCCCCATTTCTGTGTTAACATGCTACAGATTTGGGATCCAGTTTCCATTCGTGTGGGTCCATAAGATTTCTGCTTAGGTTGCCTGCCAGAGTATTTTGTTTTCCTGGCAGGAATTGAGCTTGAAGATGTATTTGTTAAGTCAAAGCTGTGTTCCACAATGCCATGGCTAGTCTGCAAAAGGGGTAGGAATGTGTACCCCCCTGCTTGTTTATGTACCACATAACCGTGGTGTTGTCCGTCTATCAGTAGTTGTCCTGGATGAAGTAAGTCCTTGAAGGCTGTCAGAGCATTCTGAACAGCTAGCATCCCTTTCTGGTTGATATGCAGACGCATTTGTTTTGGGCTCCATTTGCCCTGAATGCATCTCCCCGCCAGGTGGGCCCCCCAAGCATAGTCTGATGCATCTGCAGTTAGGGTTTGGGTGGCAGGGGGTAGAGTGAATGACAGTCCTTTGTTTTGGTGACATGTCTCTGCCCACCAAAGAAACTCTTGTTGTAGGCAGGGAATGGGAGGATTCGTTTCCAGACTGTGACAATGTTGACTCCATAAACTTTTTAGGTACCACTGTAGTTTCCTCATATGCAGTCTCGCATATGGAATTAGTAGAATAAAGGATGCCATGAACCCCAAAGCCTGCAGAATTTGTCTTGCAGATAACTGGGTTTTTGTTGCCATTTGTTTGAAGTATGTTGTCAGTTGCCTTTGTTTGTCTGGCTTCAGGTAAGCCATCTGGGCAGTTGTATTCAAGCTTGCACCCAGGAATGTAATTATTTGAGAGGGTACCAGTTGGGATTTTCTTTTCATTTATTGTGTACCCTAGGCATGTTAGAAGCCTTTTTACAAACGCCAGATGCTGAAGAACAGTGTCCTTGTCCTCTGCTTGAATGAGACAGTCGTCCAGATAAGGATAAATTTGTATGCTTCTTTGTCTGCAGAATGCAATTACTGGTGCCAGGCACTTTGTAAAGACCCTGGGTGCAGTAGATAAGCCAAAGGGCAGTGCAGAGAATTGGTAATGCAGAAAACTTGCCTTGAAGCGGAGGTATCTTCTGCATGATTCCCTTATTGGGATATGCAGGTATGCCTCTTAAGTCCAGAGTCACTAACCAAGCGTTCATGCACAGCATAGGCAGTAGCTGTTGTAAAGTCAGCATTTTGAATTTTGGAATGTCCAGGAACGTGTTCAAAATCGATACGTCCAGTATTGGATGCCAGGCATAGTCTTTTCTGGGTACCAGGGAAAGTCTTGAATAAAAACCTTGTTCTTTTTCCTTTTCTGGTACTGGTTGAATAGCCCCCATATCCATGAGGGACATAACTTGTTTCTGAGCCTCTGCCCACTGATTTTGTGGCAGATCTGGCCAACCGTTTGGAATTGGCAAAGTATGGAAATTAAATCTGTACCCCTGGGATACTATGTTTAATACCCACTTGTCCTGGGTAATTAACTGCCAATTTTGAGCATAAAGTACTAGTTTCCCCCCCCAAGGGGGCTGCCAAAAGATAAATGCTTGGTGAAGGTAGAGGGAAGTCATTGAGACTGCTTACTGTAGGGTTGTGCTTTGTTTCCTCCAGATTTGAAGGTGGAGGCACCCCATTGCTTTGACCTGTAAGAACCCTGTGATTGGTATTTGGAGCCTTTTGACCATTTGGATTTGCCTTGAGTGGCTCTGTTGGACACAGGAAAGGACCAATTTTTAGTAAACCAGTGCCTAGTGAACCTGGGTGGCTACACTTGCAAAAAATCTTTTAGTTTGTATAGATTTAGCTTTGTCTTCCATTTTCTTTAAAACCTCTTCTGCCTTATTACCAGAGTATCATGCTGCAAGGGGGCATCCAACAATTTAGCTTTAACATGATCAGGCAGATTTTGCTCCTTGAGCCAGGCATGCCTTCTAATCACAGATCCAGTAACTGCGGCCCTGCAAGAGGCCTCCAAGGAATCAAAACCACATTGCAAAGTATGCTTTCCAACCTGTTCTGCTGAATGCAATAATTCCTGTAATTCTTTATTTTCCACACAATCAGAAATCAACATCATTTTCTGTTTCAGTAAGCCCATAACATGCTGTGGATATTTAAGCATATGAAACTGGCAGTTTAAGGCCTTAATTGCCAAGGTTGCAGACGTATAAACCTTCTTTTCCCCATCTATCCAGCACCCTGGAATCCCTATCAGAGGGGGTAGGATTTCTGGCTGCAGAGGTCTTTACACCCCCTTGGGACCCTGTGAAATAGTCTCAGGATCAGCAGCAGGATTTTTGAATAGAAATTTGTGGGAGTCAGGAACCCTGTAATATCTGTCTGGCTTACTAGAAGCCAGAGGTAGGGAATCAGGAGCCATGCTTGATTCTGAAAACACATCAACAATGTCTAATACAGGCGGTATTGCCAAAGGCCTATGCTAAGGAAGGAGGAGGAAATCCCCAAGCCTCTTTTTTGATTCAGAGAAATCCTGACTTTCCCAGTGAAAATGTTCCCTTAAAGTATGCAAAGTTTCTCCAAAAGAGTAATGCTCAGGAGGAGATGCAGATGGATGGATTCTTCTGCATCAGAATCCTCATAGGGTGGAATAGAAAATTCCTGATCAGAAGAGGAATCAGAAGAAATGGAAACCTGATCTTAAGGTTCATAATCAGTGCCTTGCCTAGGCCTCTTACTGGGGGGGTTGGGAACCCCTGATCAAGGTAATAAGTCCTCAGCCATTTTGATAATCTGTTTTTAGGCATAGGGGCCTGAGCACGTGGCTCATGCGTCATGTTTTTAGGCATAGGGGCCTGAGCACGTGGCTCCTGCGTCATTTTTTTAGACACAGAAGTTGTTTTTCATCTTGTTTTTGAGGCTGGCGTCAGTTTAATATAAAAAATGTTGAGGCCTGAAAACACCCTCAGAAGCCAGTGCCTGCTCAGCGGCTCCAGACCCATCCAAGGGAGAGACATCCGCGGGTTCAATACTCTGAGAATCTTGCGGCATACCGGACTCCGAATGGGTCTCGGTAGAGGCCTGCAACTCAAATGAAGCGGATATCAGGGGCTGCGAAAGCGCCTGAGTACCGGCGAACCGGCGACTGGCTTAGAGCTTTGTCTTCGGTTTTGGACCTCGATGGTCTGTCTCTCTTTCTTTGCACTTTTTGTGAACTCCGGTAGTCGGACTGCTAACAGACGACATTTCAGGATAATTAAATCTTGATCCAAAATACTTAGTAGCAAAAATATACCGATGCGTAATAGTGCGTTGGTTAAATCTAGCACAAATCCGACAGCAAGGCATGTTATGATCTGGGCCTAGGCAAGGAATACAGTACAAATGAAAATCATTATGAGGTATTTACTTCCCACAAGTAATGCAATTAACTTTTAGTGACATCAGTAAGGAGCAAGAAAAGTTTCCCCAATGGGGTACTTAGCTTTAGTTTGAAGACTTCGGTTCTGAAACTCGAATGCGAAAATTTCAGGAGTCGGCTGACCGGCACTTGTGAACTGCTTCTGCTTCGGGCACCACGCGGCAAGAAAGACGGAATAAAATGGCATCGGCTGCATGTTTTATACCCCTGACGTCATGGAAGAGGAGACAGCAACTGAAGCAGGACCCAAGACTTTGTTATTCAGGCCGACTGAGGGCAACCTGCCAGCAGATTACCCAAATGTAATGACTGCAACAATGAAACATGAAGAACATCAAGCATAAGTACTCTCAAGATGCAAAAAGTATTAACTAAAGGACCAGCCACAATGAAGGTCCGGTCCAGCTTGTGAATCTGGGAATCTTGAGGCAATGTTACAACTGCCTCATGTACACAGACAACCCTCTCCTTCTCCCAACAAATTCCAACACATGTGAGAGATGCAACCATATAGCCAAACTGGAGACTAAGCTCTCTCAACTCAGTACTGGCGTAACCAGTCAGGAGGAGAAGGAAACCATACTCAGTACAATTCCAGTCTCACATAGACCTACCACGACAGCAAACCAAACACAAACACACAAAAACATACTCAGAGGCTCTTAATAAAAATCTGCCTAAGCAGCAGAGACCTCCAAAGCAGACACCCAAGCAACCGCTACCCCAAAACAAAACACGTGCGACACACAGCTCACAAAGCCAGTGTGCCGAACAGTCACAGCCCTTAAGGCTAAACAACACACCTGATACACTTGTAATAGGTGACTATAGTCAGGCACACTGACGTCCCGCTCACCAGGCTGAACAAGGAGAAGGTCACGGTGAGCTGCCTGTTGGGCGCTAGGATCCGCCACATAACACAAGCACTCAGGTCACTCCAAGGCAAGTACAAATATGACTCAGTCATTGTCCATGCTGGTGTGAATGACCTGAGACGTACCTCCCTGGACTACATGAAAAGAGACGTAGAGGAGCTCTCTGAGCATGTAGCCCAGGCCGGTATGACCCTGACCTTGAGTAGCATCTCACCCTCACCAAGAATGATGCCACAATATGAAGACAAGATGATCAATTTCAACAATTGGCTTAAGTATTGGTGTCATTCAAAGGGGATCCAATGCCTGTCAGCCTGGGATGACATGCTCGACAAGCCACGATGCTTCGCTAGGGACGGCTTGCACCTGTCACCCCTGGGCTTTCGGATATTTGCAAAGGCTCTTGCCACCCCCATAGTGCCTTTTTTAGGCAAGGCTCAAAAGACAAACCCACCTCCATAGGTATCACAAGGGATAAGAAACTAAGAGTAATGCTACTCAATGCCAGAAGTCTAAACCTCAAGATGCACGCACTCGAAACTCTCCTTAGCATGGAGAACATCGATATCTGGGCAGTAACAGAAACCTGGTTCAAGGCTCCCGAGAGCACCCCAGCACTACCAGGTTATACCCAAAACTTGGACCGAACCACAAAAGGAGGGGGAGTATCAATATCCGTCTAAGATACCCACACCTCCAGGTTGGTGGCACAGCACAAAGCATCAGAGACTATCAATGTGCAACTAACAGTGGGTAAAACTGCCTTCCAGTTTATAGCCTGCTACAGACCACCCTCCCAAACCCAGGAACCCCACTCGGCCTTCCTGAGAACACTGGAAAATATGAAGGTCTCTCCAAACACCATTATATTGGGCGACTTCAACTACCCAAACATAGACTGGGAGCATTACTCTAGCTCCAACACCCTAGCCCAAAGGTTCCTAGAATTTATAAACTCAAATGCTATGGAACAACTTGTTACCACTCCCACAAGAGGGGAAAACATACTGGACCTGATCATCACCAACATGGGGGCTCTATGCTCCAGACCAGAAGTGTATCCCTCACTGGTAATATCAGATCATAAACTAATCTCACTGGATATTCACATCCCGACCCCACCCCCCGCTCAGAAAACCACAGTGAAAAACTTCTCTAAAGCAAATTTCACACTCCTCAAAACCGAGGTGGAATCCTTCAAAGCCCCCAGGCCTGTGGAAAATACGGCCCAGACCGCAGAATCCTTTATACACGCATTCTATGAACACCTTCAGGAATGCATGGATCATGCAATCCCAAATAAAACCAAGACCCAATCCTCCAAAGGCAGGCGTCCTGTCTGGTGGACCCCAGCCATAAACAAACTATACAATAGAAGGAGGAAGCTACTACATGACAGAGCAAAATCCCAAAAAGGGAAGGCATCTCTGATCAGTATTAGCAAAAAACTACAGGCACTCATAAAATCATCTAAGGCCAGCTTCGAGAGAAAAATTGCACAGGACACTAAGGATAATCACAAGGCTTTCTTTACTTATGTTAGGAACCTGAGTGGGAATTCCCAGATATGCTCAGAATTAGTCCAAAATGACAAAAAATACACCGAACCCACAGACATTGCCAACATCCTAGCTGACAGGTTCAGCGCAAACTCCCCACCCCTCCCCACCAAAAGGGCAAATATCTATCCCAGCAGAGTGCTGCCCCCCTGTCATCTCAGATGCTCCTTTTAGAACCGCCCTCTTCAAAGCAAAAAACACAGCATCAATGGGACCAGACGGTGTCCCGGGCTGCGTCCTACATGAACTCCAAGAAGAGCTAAACCCAAACATAAAACACTACTGTTCAATCTACTACAGGATATGTACCCAAAGAGTGGCGTACAGCAACAGTGGTCCCTCTCCACAAAGGTGGTGCCTCAACGGATCCTGGAAACTATCGCCCCATAAGCCTGACTAGCTTGGTCTGCAAAGCTATGGAAAGGATCATCATGGACCTAATAAATAAAGATATTGGAGACCTACAGACACTGGATCCTTCCCAGTTCGGCTTTGTTAAGGGCAGATCCTGCCTCTTAAACCTGGTCGATTTCTATGAAACAGTCACCAAGGCCATTGACGAGGGGAAGGTGGTCCACACAGCCTACCTGGACCTCGCAAAATCCTTCAATACAATACCCCACTTGGGCATTATAGATAAGCTCACCAGCTTAAATATAAACCCCTATGTCACTAGATGGGTTGCAAACTGGTTCAAGGACAGAACCCACATGGTTAGAATTGCTGGAGCCATGTCAGACTCCAAACCAGTTACAAGTGGCGTCCCACAAGGCTCAGTCCTGGGACCTCTCTTGTTCGGTATATATTTCTCGGAGGTACAGGCCAACACGGAAGGACTGTGGCTGACCAAGTTCGCAGATGACTGCAAACTAGGCGCCATAATCGACTCTCCAGCCAACACAAGCATCCTACAAAAGGGCCTCATAGAAACAGACAACTGGTGCCAGAGCCATGGCCTCAAGCTAAATGCCAAAAAGTGTATAGTCATCCCCTTTGGCAAAAGCAAAGTGCCCACAAATTACCACATAGGTGGTAATCCATTAAGTATGGAAGTAGTAATAAGGGACCTGGGATCCCAAGTTGATAGCAATCTCTCATTTGAAAACCACGTGGCCAAAGTGGTTAGAAAAACATTTTATATAGCCCACCTAATCATGAAGGGATTCACATCTAGATCAGGGGAGGTCATCGTGCCTCTTTACTCTTCCCTCATCAGGCCCATAATTGAGTACAATGCCCCTTTTGGGATGTACCTTACCAGACACCTGCAGCAACTGGAAAGACCCCAAAAGTACCTCACCAAGAGGATCAAAGGGTTCAAACAGATGCCATATGCTGCCCGGTTAAAGAAATTCCAGCTCTACTCACTGGCATACCGCCTGCTCAGAGGCGATCTGTGCCTGACGTATAAAGCCATGTCCAACCCGGAATTAATGGACATGCTGCACCTCAGAAAATCCAAATCCCATCGAGCTACGCGCTCGAGAGACTTGAACCTCAGCACTGAAATAAATAGGACATGCTGGAGGGACAGATTCATAACCCAGAGGCTCCCTTCACTCTGCCTAACCTGGACTGGGATTTTATTCCAGAGTCCCACACTGACTCTCTTCAAGAGGAATCTTGATGAGTGGATGGGAGATCGTAGGTTTACCCAGGGTATCACTTCTGTGTCACTGTTAGACAGAGGCACAGTATACTAACTTCGAAAAGGGGCATAGCAAAATTCATTTAAAATGGGTGGCGAAAGCCAAACACACTCTGGCTAGGCTTATAAATGCCCTAGTGCAGACAGCCTAGTATGAACCTATAAAATATTTAATGATAATGTAACAGAAAACAGGGGAATACAATAAACAACAGGGTCTCAGCCAGAAAAATATAAAAAAATAATACAGTTGGATAGTTTCTCACAGATACAGAAAACAATACTAATCTAGTCTTACTAAATGTCCCTGACTAACTAAAGAATTAGGGTCTATATTACGTACTCGAAAGAACTAAACATCAACTACCCTTTCATCGACACATACGTGTCGAACCTGCACTTGAGTGAACGGCCACATCATCGATTTTTTTCCAAGGGAAAAAAATCGGTAGGCCAACTATGCACGACACAGTATAACAAATACTATGAAGTGCTTCGCCCCCCCACACCCCACAATGTGAGGGCTGTGCCCCCACACACCCCCTAACTAAATATACTAACTCAGAGATCGCACTACAATGGGGCAAAGGGCAGATTTAATGCAATGGCCAACCGAGTTTTTCCCTTTGGAAATAAAATCGATGATGTAGCTGTTTCCTCAAGTGCAGGTTCGACACACGTGTCAATGAATGGGTAGCTGACATTTAGTTCTTTCGAGCACATAATATAGACCCAAAGAATTACTGCTCCCTGACTACTTACTAAAGCAAAGCAAGCTGATGTCTGCTGAGTGTCTTACCACAACAAAATCCAGATGTCTGTCTGTCTGTGTGGATGTGCGAGATATATATATTCTGTCAGAAATCTTTCCTGTCCAGTTCAAAATTGCTGCTGCAAGAGTTCCAAAGAAACGAGATGCTGGTTAGAGGATAACATCAACTCTGGTCACCTGACTCTGGTACAATACACACAGAGCTTTGCCAAGATCTGTGCCAGCATCTGAAAGCTACAAAACAATTTCAAACTTTCCTCCCTTCCAGGGTTCTCTGACAAACATACACATTTGATCAGTTACAACAATACAACCTAACATACATACATGCATACATTCTTTCTGTCCAGCCGAATCTACTGTTGATGCATTTTTAACACAAGTAACTTTACAAATATATTTTTAACTCAAACATCTGTGCAAATCAGTGTGATAGTTAAATAACATAAAATTCTTTAAAAAACTCCAGCTAGCTATTCTGGCATTATATGTACACATGTACTCCCCTACTCTCCCAGGCACAGATGGCACTACCTCATAACATCACACATAGTACATAGGTTTGCAGTGCCATTGGGCATCTATGAAGCTGAAAGCTATGTCATTGGTAGTTTTACTACCAGCAGGGTCTCCCAAGGCAGACAGGTTTCAGTAGACATTTCACACTAACGATGTGCCACCTGTCTGAGCAGCAGTAGATGGGAAGTGCTGGCGGCAGAAGAGTGTTTGATGCTACAATGGCGACAACACTGAATTTACACTGCTCAGAATTAAGGCCCGGCAATCTACTTCTGTATTCTGCTAAGAAAGCTTGATGATGATGATGAGACAACAAAAAAGTTACGTATAATGCTGGAAGCTGGTCCCCCAAGTTGGAAGACACTCATCATCCAACTAGGGAAGAGATGATGGTCACCCTGAGTATGCCCAGTGTTTGTGAAGCTGATAGATCAAAGCCATCAGGTAATCCTGATGCTGATGTTACTGGACAGAAATGGGAGATCAGCAGTTGCAAAGATATTCTTAACACAGGAAATTGGAATGTATGAAGCACGAACCAAGAAAAATTTGAACTTGTTAAAGATCAGATGGAAAAAGCCAAAATCGATTTGTTAGGTATTATTTAACTCAAATGGACTGGACAGGGCCACTTTCAATCAAATGAGCACTGGATCTGCTACTCTGGTCACATAACATACAGGAAAAATGGTGTGGCATTCATCCTCAACAATTAGCTTTCAAAGACTGTACTAAAGTATAATGTTATCAGTGATAGAGTCATGTCAATCTGTCTACAGGTAAAGCCGATAAATGTAACCTTGATCCAAGTATATGCTCCAAGACAGACACAGAAGATGAGGATGTAGAACTGTTCTATGAACAACTTCAAAATGAAATAGATTAAATGCAGAAACAAGATCTATTGACCATTATGGGGGACTACGATGCAGAAGTAGGAAGCACGGCATAGGAGAAAGAAATGAAGTGAGTGATAACTTAGTACAGTTTCGCAAAACCAACCAATCATGATTACGCATCTTCAACAGTGCAAACGCCGCCAATACACATGAACTTCTCCAAATTGCATGTACTGAAATCAAACTGACATCTGCACAGGACAGAGATGGAAATCTGCAGTGTTGATGGCAACGACTAAACCAGGAGTTGAGTGAGGAAACGACCATGAGCTTTTGACATGCAAGATCAGGGTAAAGTTTCGCAAGATGAAGAAAATTAGACACCTTCCAAAATATGACATTGGATATATTCCACAAGACTACTGGATAAAATTAAAATGATTTGCTGTTCTTGATACAGGAGATAGAGAGCCTGAAGAGTCATGGAATGACATTAAAACTCTAGTTAGTGACAAAGCTGAAAAAATACTCCAGGGGAGAAAGAAGGCCAAAAAATCACCTTGGATCTCGGAAGAAACTAGAAAAGTAGCAGAACAAAGATGACAAGCAAAATTTCCCGGTGATAGAGAAAAAGTGCCAGAATTGAACACAGTTTCAATGTCAAATTCAGAAAGAAAAAGAATGATATTTCAAGGATATCTGTCAGAAAAATGAATTGGAGTATGTAAACAGAAAAAAACGGACTAGCTTATCAGGATGCTAAGAGATTACCGTAGAAATTCCAACCTCGATTGGGGATGCTTAAAGACGTCAATGGAATGATAATGAATGATCCAGAAAGCATTAAAAAGAGATGGAAACTTTACACAAAAAAGCAATGTGGCTAACACTGGGGGAAAATGAACTAGAAATTGATGTTAAGGAAGAACCAGATATTTTAAAATAAGTAGCCATAGCAACAATTAATGCTTTATCGAACAACAATCACCTGGCATTGATGGTATTCCAAATGAATTAATCAAAGGCTCAGAAGGTGCTATCTTCATGGCCTTCACTTGACTGTCTCAACAGATCTGGAAGAGAAAAACATGGCCAACCGACTGGAGAAGATCACTATTCATACCTATACAAAAGAAAGGCAATGCTAAGGACTGTAACAACTACAGAATGTTTGCATTAATTCCACACACCAGCAAAATACTGCTGAAAATACAACAAAGGCTACAATCATATGTTGAACAAGAATCGCCTAAAGTTCATGCTGGTTTCAGAAAAGATCAAGGAACAAGAGACATTACTGCCAATGTTAGATGGATATTGGAGAAGAGCAAAGAATACCAAAAGCCTGTATACTTTTGCTTCATTATCTATAGCGAAGCTTTTGACTGTGTGGATCATGATAAACTATGGAGAACTCTAGCACAAATGGGAATACCCAAACACAACTCACCTGATAAAGAGCCTTTATGAAAATTAAGAAGCTGCAGTGAGAACTGAATATGGCAATCCTGACTGGTTTCTAATAGGACATGGTGTCAGGCAAGGATGCATCTTGTCACCTTACCTGTTCAACCTTTATGGTGAAGCCATCTTCAGAAAAGCAAATTTGGAAGAAGATACCATTGCTTTTAAAGTTGGCAGATGAAATATAAAGAACCCGTGCTATGCAGATGACAACGTTCATCACCAGCAGCAAAGAAGACATGCTGTAACTATTGAGAAAAGTTAAAGCCAAAAGTCATAACATGGGATTTGAACTGAGGATAAACAAGACGATAAACAAGATTACGAACAAAGAACATGACAAAGATTTTAATCTTGAAGATGACAGAATAGAAGTTGTAAAGAATTTTAATCGCTTGGACTCTTTTGTAAACATGGAAACAACCAGCAGGGAAGAAATACTTTGCTGAACAGCACTTCTACAATGAAGGCTCTCGACAAAGTATTCAAAAGCAAGGAAATAACACTTAAAATGAAGATCAGACTTGTTATGGATGTGAAAGCTGAACACTACAGAAATGGAACAGAAAGAAGATTGACTTATTTGAACTTTGGTGCTGGAGAAGGATTCTATGCATGCAGTGCACCATCAGAAGAATTAAATCGATTTTGGAATTTTGGAAGAGATCAAAACGGCTATGTCACTCGAAGCCTAAATGATAAAGTTATAACAGTCTTATTTCGGTCATACCATCAGAAGTGAGAGATCACTGGAGAAGGGCATTATGTTTGGAAAGATCGATGGAACCAGGAAAAGAGGGAGATCTGCAACCAGATGGTGGGACACACTGATGACAACCACAGAAATTATGCTGAAGGACCTCGCCGGACTAGCATGGAACCTATTTCTTTTTGGATCCTTATTTCATCAAGTTGCTAGGACTCAAACCTGAGTCGATGGCAACTAGAGAGACACATACATGCTTGTTTTTCTGTTTCTTTTTGACAGGAAAAATAGGACTATTCGTGTTACTAATGGCAGCAACTGCTTTCCCAGGGATGGGCACAGCATTCTGACAAAACAAGGAAAACTTTCCAAATTCCTTCTCCCAGGATCGACAAGAATGGCTTTCTCTTGTTCAATGTGGGGACTCAAACAGCCTCAGAAGACATGGCTAACCCTTGGTCCAGAGTGGCTGTAGGCCAGAGGGATTAGGGGCAAATGGTGGCAAAGGTTGTTTGCTTAATTTTTTTTTTTTTTATAGCTGGAAGAAGGACCAACCATGGGACCTGTAGTCTATCCCATGGTCATATCGAAAATCATGCCTCTTTCCTGGGGAAGATGAAAAGTAATTGCCGTTTAATACTACCAGCCCACAAAAGTTACCTTTTTGACAGAAAATACACAGTATAAAGCATTTAAACATTATGTCAGCCCCACAAAAGTAATATAAAGAATTTCTGCACAGAAAAAAAGTTTTACCTGCTTTATACTACTTTTTAAATGGACAGGAAAAAAATTGAGCGCTCTGTTTAAAAGTATGTTACAGTCTTGAGACAGTCCATTAAAACAAAACACTCCTAGCATTAAAATAACTTTCCTGAATAGGAAAGTAATAAAATATCAACAAAATTAGGAAAATGAAAGTTTTCCCCCCACAGGAGACATATGCCCAGCAAAGGAAAGCACAAAGTGACTGGTGATCCTTGAAAGCTTCAGAGGAGCATATTCTTTGGTGTCAGTAACGCTCTGAAGGGCTTCACACCCAAACTTATCTTTTAGTCAGCTCAAGCTGACTGACACACTAGGCTTGTGGAAGGTGCCCTGAAGCTTTGGAAACTGGCTGGATGTTATATCTTTTGCAGGACATAATCCATATAGCCAAGGTATTGCAGCAGTGATCAACATGACTAACATCCATCATTCTCTTTCTCTCTCTCTATGGGTCCCTGTAAGAAGCTTGAGTTTTCAGAAACTTGAAATTCATATTGTCAAAAAGATACGATGGAGTTTCTGAAAACTCAAAGTTTTTGAATGGAGATCACAGTACAGTGGGGATCAGGGAATTTACCCTTTTCCCCAATGTAGTGTGATCTCAGAATTGGTATATATAAAATGCAGGGTGTGTGTGTGTGAGCATAGAAAAAAAGTAGATTTTGTTTTTTTGAAGTTTGAGTTTTCTGAAACTCGATCATATTATCTCGACATATAAATTTCGAGTTTCTCTAAACTGGAGCTACTGACACAGACCCACATATATATATATATATATATATATATATATACACACATACTGACACAGACCCACATATATACATATATATATATATACATATATATATATATATATATATATATATATATATATATATATATATATATGTATACATACAGACACACGTTTATGCAAATGTGTATATATCTATATACACATTTATGCAAAAGTCATATATATATATATATATATATATATATATATATATATACACACACACACATACACACACATTTTTTATACAAGACATGTAGATACATGGGATTATGCAAACGTTTTGAAATACCTTTACAACCTACAATTAATCATATCAAATATAATCAAGTCCCATCCAAATGAAAATCGAAAACCAGCTTTCCCTTCAGAGCAAAGGGGTAGAATTTGGCATTCTACTGTCCCTCCCAATACACACTCCTACAACTCTGGAATTTGCTTTCACATGGATCCTGCAGGGTAGCAAATATACCCATGCTCCAATTCAGAAGTTTCATTCAGATGGGACTTGGTAAGTTAGACTCAATAATCTAGCATTTTTAAAACCAATGTTAACTGAGACAGTCTAATAAATAAAACGCAATTTGTATAACTGCTGAAGCATTTTAGTTATGAAGTAGCAAAAGCTGAAGTATCTACGCATTGTTAAACTGTCTTTCTTGAACAGCATTCTATTGTGTGAAATAATATTCTGACAAACTAAAAGAAAATGAAGTAAGGCTGTCAAAAATTACCATGTAAACATCAAACAATAAATAATATGAAAGCTTTTCCTTTCAAAGATTTGTGACAAGACAACTTTTGAAGAGGTAATAGCAAACTGGTACTTGCCACTATGAAATACTTCTAGAGATGAAGAGGGATGCAAAATTCTGCAAACACAGTGAAGAAATAAATTTTCCTTCTGATGCCACTTATATATGATGGTTTCATGCACCAACAGAGGTATACAGAACAGTGCAAGAAGATCGCTGATGTTCTTCACAGGGACGGCTATAATGCTGGCTAAAAAGCTGACTGGTATTAAAAAGACAAACAGGAAGTACTTCAATACTACAATTTACTGTTGCAATGCCCCATTCTCAAAGAAAGTATAGCCAAGTAAGATATTTAGTATAGCAGAAGATTTTCAGGGAACACTGTAATACTAAACCATAACACAGATTCCAAAGCAGTTATGTTTGGTATGCTAATATATCAAAACATGCCTTGTATCCAACAAGGTACCCCCTTCAGCAGCTTCTCCCTGCTTCATTCATTTTGGTCATCCCACTGTCCCACCTCTCATCCACCACACAGTCTATCTGATTCTCCTTCCATTTGCGGACTTTAAGAGTGAACTGGTGCAGGTGTGGCTGGGTACTGTAAAGCCAAGTCTGTTCAGTCAGCTATAAAATTATGTAAAGCTCTGACCTCTCTTTTGAATATCTGCATTCACTTTAAAATTGTAAAATCTACAAATCTCAAATTGCATTTACCTGACAGCAGAGTATAACCTTCTATGTCATTCAGTTCACTTACCAGACTATCAAACTGTGATTAATATGCAAACATACACAAATATGTAACTGCAAAACAAAGTGTGTACTAAGATGCTTAAAAATGAAGACATGTCACTGCAGTATCTCTGTAAAAATGTTTTTTTATAGCACAGCATTTGAGCTGACAGAAACATATGCTAAAGAATAATAAGTGGTAAAACTATACAACATGAATGTTCTCCTGTAGTTATGGAAAATGGAAAAAAAACAGATAAATGAATGAGCCATACCATCTACTAAATGAAAAATGCTTACAATACAGTATAGAGAACAGGAGCCCTGAACACCTCTACAATTATTCTGGAGGTGAGGTTTTCTGTGAAAGTGTCTTTTTCAAGGCAGAACAATTCTTTTGAAATTGTTAAATAAATGAATGCCATACATCTTAGCTAGATTAAAAGTTAGTACAAACTTATCCCATTATATGTGAGGCTGGCAAAATTACCAAAATGAGGTCCTCTGAATCAGGCACATCCAATAACTGGACTACAATATTCTTCAAATTTCTCTGGCCTAATCCAGGTGTAACTTCTAGTGATAGCCTTCCTGGACATGGCACCTAGAGTTCTAGAAGAACATTAAAGTATATACCCCTATGCCGCCAGCAAATTTTCTGAGTCTTTGATTTTTGCATATACTCTTTCTGCACCTGTCCCATCACTTTGGCAAGGATCACATGTACTAAACTCACAGGCCTTATTACCAGTGTACATGAAGTATAACCTTTCTAACCAAACCCATTCAGCAACTTTACCTCTCTTTCCAAGACCACTGCCAAGATGAGATGCACTGTAAAGCTAAGTCTATTCAGTTAGCTTTAAAATGATGTAAAGGTCTGACATCTCTTCTGAATGTTTGTATGTAACAGCAGCGACTATTAAGTTTTAAGAAATTCTTAAAAAGTTTTAAACAAATGAAACATCTTGGCATTAAGCATTTTAGGTGAAGACAGCTCTGTATTGGACCAGTTATATAAATCTCCATATTAGTAACAGTTTCTTTAAAAGGTGAATTTTGAGGTACAGAGTCAAAAGATTGTAGCAAGTCCTCTTGGTCAGGATCAATAAACTGAATTGATTTTTGGGGATTTTTTTCCCACCCACTCTTCCATTTCTTGTTGTGCTCCAACCTTGATGGCTTTTTAGCTGCCAGTTCTTACTGTAAATTACACTTTAGAAGGTCCTCCCAGTGCTAATTCTACTGGGCACTCACAGCTCAAACTGATAAGGTGCTCCCATTAGACTTGTAAAGCTTGAGTTACGCCTCTGTTTCATGCCACAGCATTTCAATTAGTGCACATTGCAGTATTCAGTGTTAATCTGAATTGTATATTGTCCTTCTCTGCATTTTTTCCTTGTTTTAACAAACAGTCAACTGTTTGCATTTTACTTGTTATGGGGGCCTTACATTTTGTATGATCACTAACAATAGTGACCAAATTGTGAATTGTTGCAGGCTTGGAGCCTCGCTTACATTTCTACTGCACTTTTTTGGCTTGCATTTTATTTGGTCCAGGGGACCTTAATAGTATCGCTCACAACAGTTGGAGAATTGTGAATTACTACAGGATATGAAATAAATTTTATATATATATATATATATATATATATATATATATATATATATGTATATATGTATGCATGTATGTATATATATATATATATATATATATATTACACCCGCACACACACCCACACACACACATATATATATATATATATATATATATATATCCATGCACACATATACATACACACACACACAGCATTTCTTTTTCAATTTACTAATTGAATTCCTCTCGATCTCATCTCCTATATCCTGTGTAGTGGTTTGCAGTGCCTTGTACAGACGCAGGCACTTCAAGTTGTAATTTTCATACAAAACTTTCTCTGCTATTTTCTCAAGCATCTACCAGAGAGTAGAGCTGCTAGTTTGCCCACTGAGAAGCATTACCCCAATACTATTTTAGATCAATCTGAGGCCTCTCACTCAGATTAACAACTCCAAACTTAGTTATAGACCTCTCTTGCACTCCCCTCATACAGCACAAAAAAAGAGGATCCACAGCCATGGATGTGCACTTTGCTACGGTCTCTACAGCCAGCCTTGTGGAAATGGGCATCCTGAGACAATGTACCAATTGTATAATGTTTAGCAACAATCACCTTATTCTTAAGCAGACTAATAGTATGTGACAGACATAATTACACAGTGTCTTGGGAGGCAAAGCTAATGTATACAGACACTGATATCTCCAAACAGTCTACTAGTAACACACACACACACAAACTACATGCTAGAACATGCCAGAGACCGAAATGTGTCATAAAGGTCCCCACACTATGGAATAAGGTCCCAATCCACGTGAAGCAGAGTTCATACCTGACCCTACTCAATCAAAACCTTGATCATTCAATGGGAAATCACAAATTCACCCCTGGTCTGGCTCCCATGTCTCCGATGGACAGAAGTTGACAGTAAGTATTGTCGACATACCCCCCCCCCCATAACCCTTGGCTACCTCCTTAATAACACGCCTCACAATTGATAGATATTATGTCAATTAAAATGCTTTTCCCCAATATACTGTGTATACAGTGAAAGGAAATGTGCAAGGCCAAACAGCAGTTTTCAAAATAATATGGCTTGCTTTGCAAGAACAGTTATTTATTGTACATGTTCAGCTTAGATATTAACAACATACAGCTGTGGGCTTTACTGTAAAGGCATCCTGTTATAGAAAAAAAAGGAAGTTGACTTTCTTGGCTTTCAGATGCAGAAATAAATAAATAAAATGCAGACAGGTCAAGTGATGCAAAGATGACGTGGAGAGACTTTTGTGAAGTCTTCAGATACAGAGAGGACCAAAAAAGGGAATGAAATAACCATGGACTTTTTCATGACAGACAGAAACCAGAAGAACAAATCACAAGGACATTAAAAATAACACTGGTTAAAAAGAGTATATAAACTGGACAGTATGCTTTCACTTGGGAGTGATATTTAGACTAAGTGTGCTTTAGTCTACTCATCTGTTTGGCTATGTTATAATAGAATTGAAATAGCTCTGAAAGAATTAACTGTTTGGCAATAATTTGTTCTAATACAAATAAAGAATACAGTAGTACGGAGTTTGCCTGGTCACTTTTGGACATTTCTTCAACCATATCAGCATGCAAGGTACTCTGGGACAAAACTGTGTTGGATTGCAAAGCTAGGTTTATAAAAAACCTGGTGATCACTAGCCTAGCATAAACCTATGAACACAAATTCATATATGCCGAGTTTCTTAAATGCAATCTAACCATACCTCAACTCCCTCCCATAAGTTGCCCTCAGCAACCTTTGAAACACTCTAGTAAGACACCACTCCCCAGAACACATGCAACCATGCCTAAACCTCTAAGCCCTTAAGGCAAACTACTACACAACCGAATATATAATCATCATTGGAGAAAATACTGAGAGACATACTGATGCCCTACTCACCAGGCTGAGCACGGAAACGGTCACAGTCATTTGACTATCATGGGAAAGGATCTGTAAGATCTCTCTCTCTCCATCTCTCTCCCACACACACACACACACACACACACACACACACACACACACACACACACACACAACACTGAACTACAAGTACTAGTATGATTCTGTCATAGTCGATGTGGGCATTAATAACTTGACACGTACCTCCCTGGACTATATGAAGAGACACATGAGAGAGAGCTTTCAGACAATTTATCCCAAGCAGGTATGAGCTTAGTACTGGGCAGCATTGCCTTCTCCAAGGATGACACCACAAAATAAACAGATTGATTAACAATTGGTGTAGTTACTGGTGTCATGATTGACAGACCATGCTGCTTTGCCAGGGATGGTCTGCACCTGTCCCCACTAAGCTTTCAGGTATTGGCCAAAACATTATCCACCCATATTAGTGTCTTTTTAGGTAATGCCAACCTGATAAACCTTCCAACACAGTAAATTCTATTTAAGATAAAATAAATGTGTTATTGCTCAATGCTAGGATTCTCAGCAAGAAGTTCCACTCCCTGGAAGCAGCATGCCTCACCCTGGTGTGTGTTGATATCTCTGCAGTTACTGAGATACAGTTTAAAGCCACAGAAGGCACTTGTGCACAACTTCCACACATTTAGACCAGCTACCACATAAGAAGGAACAAGGGGTGGAGGTGCACCAATCTACACAAAAAGTACACACCTGAGCTACTCCAAGTCCATCTAACCTTAAACAAAGTCTCATACCATATCCTTGCTAACTACAGATCACCATCTATGACCCAGGGTAACCATAACATGTGCTTGAATATACTGGAGTCATTCTTTATTCAATCCAACACCATATTCATGGGTGATTTCAACTATCCCAATATAAACTGGGATACATACACAACCACAAACATGAAGGCTCAAAGATTCCTGGATTTTGTCAATGCAAACACCCGGGAAAATACTGTTTACACACCTATCAGGACTACAGATGTCCTAGATCTAGTACTCACTAATATGAGGGAATGTTCCACCCCCCCCCCCCAAGTGTAACAGACCCATAAGTTTGACTAGTCTTATAAGCAAGGCCATGAAATAAATTATCATAGACCTGATAAAAATATAGGAAATCTTCAAACACTGGACCCATCCCAGCTCAGTTTCATCAAGGGCAGGTCATGCCTACTAAACCTGGAGGACTTCTTCGATATGATCACTACAGCCATGGACGAGGGCAAAATGGTGTGCACTGCCCACTGCAACATGACAAAGGGATTTGACACAACACCTCACTCGGGTATTAAAAGACAAACTCACACATTTAAGCATAAACCCCTGTGTTACCTGATGGATAAGCAAATGGCTCATGGGAGGGCTGCTACTAGTGGTATCCCCACGGGGCTTGGTACTGGGACCTCTCTTTGGACTATACCTTTCTGAAGTCAAAGCAAATGTAGAGGGCCTTTGGCTGAACAAATTTGCTGACAAATGCAAGCTGGGTGCAATCAGCCTTTACAAGCCTAGCCCACAGAAGTGCCCTGGCATCATGCCGCCTGACATTAGTTCCCAGTGCCTCTATCAAGTAGAGCCACTGGAGTGATCCCTGAGGTGAACTTTCTATTTCCCATCCACTCATCAAGATTTCTCTTGAAGACGACCAGTGAGATGCTCTGCTTGACATGAATAGGAGTCTATTCCAGAGCATGGGCAGTTTCTGGGTTATGAATCTGTCCCTCCAGCATGTTCTATTGATTGTGGTAATGAGGCTGAGGTCTCTGGAGTGTGTGGTGTGGAGGGATTGTGATTTCTTTATACATTTCTAACAGTGCTGGGTCAGACATGGCTTTATAAGTCAAGCAGAGATCGCCTCTTAGTAGACGATATGAGACAGAGAACAGCTGGAGTTTGAGTCTGTCTGTGTAGGACATGTGTTTAAGGCTTAGGATCCTCTTCGTGAGATACTTTTGTGGCCTTTCCAGATGTTGCATGCGTCTAGTAAGGTACATGTCAAATGGGGCATTATACCTGATGATTGGCCTAATGAGGCAAGAGTACAGAGAGATGATGACCTCCTTCTTTCTGGATGCAAAACCCTTGGTAATGAGATGCGCCACACAGGACTTTCTGACCACAGTGGCAATGTGGTGGTCAAAGGAGAGGTTGCTGTCAACCTGTGTCCCCAGACCTCTTATAACGCCTTCAGTGTTCAGTGGGCTCCCATCGATGTGGTAATTAGTGGGAACTGAGTTTTTCTCAGAGGGGATGACAACGCATTTTTTGGCATTAAGCTTAAGGCCATGGTTTTGACACCAGTCATTGGTCTCAGTGAGGCCTTTTTGTAGGATGTTTACATCACTCGGGGAGTTAATAATGGCTCCCAGCTTGCATTCGTCTGTGAACCTGAAATAGATGCCAAACAGGAGAGGAACCAGGAAAATTCCCTGTGGGACTCCACTCATGACTTGTCAGCAGTCTGACTTGGAGTCTGCTACTTTCACACTGTGGACTCTATCTGTGAGCCAATTTGCATCCCACCTAGTGATATAGGGGTTGATGCCTAGTTTGATGAGTTTATCAATAATTCCTCAGTGGGGAATGGTGCTAAAGGCCTTGGCCAGATCGAGGTAGGCTGTATGAACTGCCTTGCCCTCATCCACAGCTCTGGTGACTGACTCAAAGAAGTCAACCAGGTTGAGCAGGCATGCTCTACCTTTCACAAAACCAAATTGCGTGGGATCTAGAGTTTGGAGATTCCCTATATCCTTGTTAATTAGGTCCATGATGATGTGCACTATAGCCTTACATATCAGACTCATTAGGCTAATGGGGCGATAATTCCCAGGGTCTGTAGTCGCTCCCCCTTTATGGTGAGGGATGACTGTAGCAGTGCGCCATTCAGTAGGGACAAAGCCTGAAGTGACTATGTGATTGAACCGGGCACACAGATGTGGTGCCAATTTACTGTGTAGTTCATACAGAACACATCCAGGGACATTGTCGGGTCCCATGGAAGCTGTATTCTTGGCCTTGGACAATGCAGCTTTAACCTTTGCTGCAGTAATGCTGGGTGCCTGGCAATCCTCCAGTACTGTGATTGGTCCTTTGGGGGGGTGAGAGAGGGGTAAAGTTGGCACTGAATCTGTCGGCCAGTATGTTGGCAATATCTGTTGGCTTAGTATAGGAGGTACCATTGTGCAGCAACTCAGAGCAAACCTGGGTATTGCCATGGAGATTCTTGATATAACTATAGAAGGCTTTGTGGCTGTTTTTAGTGTCTGTCGCAATTCTGCCTTCATAACTGGCTTTAGAGGTTTTGATGAGGTATCTGAACTTTTTGTTGAGGCTAATAAGGGAGTTATTCCAGTCTTGGGACTTCATCTTTTTCTGCAACAGTTTCTTCCTTCTGTTGTAGTTTATTAATGGCAGGGGACCACCAGATTGGCTTCCTTTTTTTGGAGGAAAACGTCTTGGTTCTGTTGGGTATGGCTAGTTCCATGCATTTATGTACGTGTTCGTACAGTGCATCGGGTGTATGATTCGGCAGTCATGCATCTATTTTCCATTGACATGAGTGCCGTGAAGTTAGCCACCTCTGTTTTCAGGAGCCCAAAGTCAGCTTTAGAGATGTTCTTCATCGTGGTTACCTTTGCGGGGGGTGTGGGTGAGATGTGGATTTCCATGGTGATTAGTTTGTAGTCTGATCTAACCAGGGAGGAATTGACTATTGGTGTAGAGCAACGGTTGCCCATGTTAATAATAACCAGGTCAAGGATGTTGCTTCCTCTAGTGGGGGTAAAAATGAGCTGGTCCAGGGCATTGGAATTGAGCGTTGGGCCAGTGTATTGGTGCATGAGTAGTTTTCCCAGTTGACTGAAGGGTAGTTGAAGTCACCTAGTATGAGAGTGTTGGGTTGGACCCTAATAGTTTCCAGGGTACTTAGGAACATGGAGTGAGTCTTAAGACATCGATGGGGAACTATAGCAGGCTACGACCTGAATCGCCATCTTACCCAGTGTTAGTTGTACCTGAAGTATCTCAGATGCGTTATGCTGGGCTACTAGTCTGTAGGTGTGCATATCATTTATCAATATGGAGACACCACCATCTTTGGAGCTTCGGTCCATGTTTTGGGGCCGAAAGGTGTGGAATGAGTTGCAGCCTGGTACCGCAGGGGTGCTTTCTGCTGCTTTAAACCAGGTCTCCGTTACAGCACAAATGTCAATGTTCTCCATTTTGAGGAGTGCTTCGAGCAAGTGCATCTTGAGATTTAAAACTTCTAGCTTTGAGCAGCATGACCCTCAGATTGCATTTATTTATAGCTGTTACGGTGGTAATTTGGTCTTTGGAACATCACCTAAAAAAGGCACTATAGGGGTGGCAAGAGCCTTAGCCAGTATCTGGAAACCCAGAGGTGATAGATGCAGGCCATCTCTGGCAAAGCATCGAGGTCGGTCAATCATGTCATCCTAAGCAGACAGTAACTGGATTCCCTTAGAATGACACCAGAAATTTAGGCAACTGTTTAAGTCAATCATTTTCTGCTTGTACTGCAGTATTCTGGGCAACGGTAGGATGCTGCTTAGGGCTAGGGTCATACCTGCCTGGGCCACAATCAGAGACCTCTTCCATGTCTCTTTTCATGTAGTCCAGGGAGGTGCATTTCAGGTCATTCACACCCACATGGACAGTGACATTCATACTTGCACTTGTTGTGGAGTGACCTGAGTGTGTGTGTGTGTCAGATTCTGGCACCTGATAGACAGCTGACTGTTACCTTCTTCTTAATCAACCTAGTGAGAGGGACATCAGTGTGCCTCACTATCGAGTCACCTATGATTAGTGTATTGGGCAAGCTGTTTTGCCTTAGGGGCTTAGGTTGAGGGGCACACTGTGTAGGTGAGCTGTGTGTCTTGTGGTCTGTACCGTGTAGTGGTGGTCAAGTGTGTTTCTGCCTTGGAGGTCTCTGCTGTTTGACAGCCTCCACAAAGGTGGGTGTGTGGTTTGCATTTTTATGTGAGAGCTGTGATGGTGGTGTTCTGGAGGGCTATATGTTGCATGTGGTGTGGTGCAGGTGTTGACCTTCTCCTCTTGACCAGCTATTTCAGTCTTGGCTTGGGAGTGTATGGCTTCCAATTTGGATATATAAGTGCATCTCTCCAAGTCTGAGTGTTGGGAGGTAAGAGGACAGGGTTGTCTGTGCACATGAAGCAGTTGCTACACTGCCTCAGAATGCCCAGGTTCACCAGGTTAATAGGAGAAAAAGCACAGGGAATTGACCTTTAGACATGCCAGGAGGGATGGTCATTATTACTATATGTAGACCCTGAAAATTTAAAGATGAAGTATTTAAGCAGATATTCTAAATTTAGAAAGAAATCAAGCAGTACTTACTGAAAAATAAATAATTAGCTTGTCAAGAATGATGAAAAGAGGGGAGTTGCATGAGTGGCTACTACTAATGCTGGTCTAAGCACAGCTGCATTCTGTTAGGATATACTCCTTTGCTTCTTCTCTCATCAGAAGCAAAATGTTAGCACCAATCCCAAGAAGAGAAGCAGGCCATGGCATGTTTGGTGAGTCACAATCTTATTCCAGATGATGCAAGGGTCTGCAGGCTTGTAGCCTTTTTCTGGTAGATGCCTCAAATAGCAACCAGACCAGTCGGGTACATTAAAGCACAGGCACTCGCTCTCCATCTAGAAAGAGTCAGGAATCAATGCACTCTGCTCCTACTCTTACCAGGATCAGAATATAAGCACAGATTCCATGCTGTCACCTATAAAGCAGTTATTAAGCTTTCTGGTGATCAACAGTCACCAGGAAATAATGTAACTGCACTCCTCTCACCAGGAGCAAACAGAAGCACTAATCCCAAGATGACTACTGAGAGGCAAAATACGTGGTTCTCCAATAACTGGTGGTCTTGCAATAGATGCTTACAGGTAAGATGAAAAAAATAGTTTATCCTAAACACTGCAGTGTGCACTACAAGAGTTAGATTTGAAAGTAGGTAACTTAAGTTTTACCTGTCTAAAAATTTAAGTTTTAGTGGAGAGTCACTATTTTTAAAACAGCAAGATATATTTGAAAGGGGGTGGTCATTTTTGTATTCTGGTACTATGAAATACAGTAGGATGGCCAATAAATTTAAATAGATGAAGGGGAGTGATTTCACAAAATGATAACTTTGTGCTTACTCACACCAGCCAGTAAAAGCTGTAGATATTCTCCAGGAGGGTTTGACACAGACAAATAACTGACCACAGAGCCACAGCCTAAAACATAATGCAAAATATACATAATTATATCTTTTGGGAGGACAGCCACCATTGTAAATTACAACACTGACAACACTCCACTAAGAGGATGCCCACTGTAAGGGATTTGAACTCAGGTTGACAGTAACCTGAACTTTGATCAGCATGTGTCCATGGTGGTGAGAAAATCCTTCTACACAGCATAACTTTTAAGTAAGGGCATGGCACCAGATCTAAGGACATCATAGTCCCACTAAACTCAGCCCTCATTTGGCCAGAAATAGAGTACAATGCACCCTTTCTCATGTACCTGACCAGGCATTTGTATCAGCTGGAGTGGCCACAGAGGTTCCTCACTAAAAGAATACAGGGTGTAAATAACATGTCTTATGCCAACCTGCCTTAAAGCCCTGTCCCATACTGTCTCCTACAGACTAATGAGGGGTGGTCTATGCCTAACCTACAAGGCATTCTGTGACATAGCTCTGATGGATCTGCTATAACATTCACAAAATAAACAGCAACTGAATTACTCAATCTAAGGATCTAAACTCATCTGTGACACAAACAAATTATGTCAAGAGGTAGAGGTGTGTGCCTCAGAAATTACCCCTTCTCTGGAACAGACTCCATATTCATGTGAAGCATGGCTCTTCCCTAAGCCTATTTAAACCCAATTTATGACCAACAGATGGGAAATCACAAATTCACCCCTGACTTGTCACCGGTGTCCCTTATGGAACATTGATAATCGGGAAAATTGGGGCATGAATGGCCAGGCTTAAAAAAGCTACACAGCCGTTAGCCTAATAAGCTCCTATAATCATACAAAGGGTGTTTTTATGAGGGATGGATAAATAATTAATTATCTTTAGAAGATAAACGACAACCTGCTTTTCTCTTTTCTCATCATGGACTTTTTTTAAGATGTCAGTGTTGATATGTGTGAAGTGATCACAAAGATGGACATGGACTATCTTTGTAAGACAAACAATGCACATTCCTGCTGCTGGTTCAAAACTGACATTAAGTAATATGTTCTCCAACAGCCTGTAATTAGTGTATGGCATAAACAGCTCTGGAGAATTGGTACCTGGTTAAACTGTGGTAAAAGCCTCTACTATTATAAAAGGCTCTTCCACAATTGTAGAGTCCAGACTTTGGCTCTTTTCAACCTTTCTAAATAATACATGGAGTGATCCAAGCAGGCAGTGACAAGCCTAAATGTTTTTGTTTACATGGCTGAAGCATGAATGTGGGTGAAAATCTTCAGGTAACTTCAGAGGCAGGCTGAAGTCCCTGTTGTGGGCAGATGCCCCAGCACGAATACCTTCCAAAATGATTTTTTATGAGAATCTATACACTCTTGTGCTCCTTACTTTTTATGGAGACTTTCAGATTTCATCTCCGAAACCTCTTCCCTTTTATGCATCTCTTCAAGAGCTCCTAAAGATTGAAGTCACTGCACTATTCAATTAACGAGGCAAGATCCTAAACCATCAATCTACTGGCTAACAAACTAAAATGTCAAAATGGCAACCAACAGCAATGAAAATGTTAATACTACTTCTGAACTGAAATGCCAAACTATCAAGTAATAAAGTAGCATAAATCTTCAAACATCATCCACTGGGCTGACGTATATGGAGTAATAGCCTGATTCTGTAGCAGATACATTTAATGACTCACAACAAAAAGTATTTCAATTAAAAGTATCACCATTATTAAAAAAAAAAAACACTAATAAATGCATTCATCAGCAGTACTCCCTGGAATCGTTAAACAATAAAATGGCAATGCTCAAAACTGCCTTAGCTATAAACAGATTGTTGTACGTAGTTGTGATTAGAGTGGAAGTTTTCATTAACTTTTACTTTGTCCAAGTTCAACAGGGATTAAACTTGAACTTTTTGCATTATGCTGCATTAGCTGAAGACTGCACAGTTTAAGTAATGACTGTAATCAGGAATTCTTCAAAATCTCAATGACTTATATGTGACATGACTGCATGCTTTTACATCAGCAAAAATTTCAAAATAAAAAGATACGATTGGGAATTTTACATGTGCAAGGCATGACACTGACTACCATCAATGGAACCCATATTCCAGTTTTGTTTAATGGATACTCCAGAATACCTTGATCTGGCGGCGTGATGGTTATAGTTTCTGCTGTAAATTCTTCATCAAAGTATCTTGTGTCTGTCTCGGAAGTGACCTGTGGCTTAAATGGTGGAATAAGCTGTACGACAAAGAAAAACATCATTAAGTCATTGTCAGGATATGGATATGATTATAACAATTAATTTAGAAAACACTAGCAGTAAGATTGACACTGCTACATACACAACCTCAACAACACATCTAAAGTCTGAAGCTATCAGTTTTACTAGAAACATTACAGGTGCATGACAAGTTGCAATAATAAGATTAAATTAACAAGAACATATGAACAAGTTAAAATTTAGACATGGGTGCATAGTGTAATGCTGGAAGACACCTTTGAAGTGGTGGCGTTTAATGGCAGAGTTGTCTGAACAATGTTATTATGGCACCAAATAAACCACTTGTCAAACACTACTGTCATGTGAACAGAAAAAAATTGTACCATACCCTGTTTCAAAATGCAGCACTTGAGGAAGCTAATTCATTTAATATTTTGGATTGTTTGGTTTATGAGATTCTAGAAATGGTAAAATGAATTTACTGGGTAAAAGTAAAGACAGACAGCATTCCTGTAGTCAGTATGAACACAGTTGCACAGTCTCATAGAAATCCCAACTAGAGAACAGAGCAATAGCAACACATTCTTTCGTGACTATATTGATTTATAGTCCACGGAAATTTGACAAGAAAATAAGACAGGCAAATAAATTATGCTACAAAGCCAGTTACAAGCTCCAAAAAGTAACAGTAAGCTTTCAGGAAAAGACACAAGAACAAACTGACATGTATGGAAAGCCTACACGTCATTAATAAGAAATTAGTGCCAACACAATGGTGAACTGCATACTCCCAATGTTGCAAAGAAAGACCAGATTTGCATTTGTATTAATAGGCAAGATCTGAGTAAAGTGACAGAAGAAAGCATTACCTTCTTCCCACAGATGAAGTTGTCTCAACAACACTACCTTCTTTTCAAATCAAGAAGCGAACTAGGGATGGATTCTAGTAGACAAATCAAGATGAAGCAAAGCCATTATGAAGGTGCAGATTTCTTAGATTTCCATTCGGCATTTCAACAGAACCAGAGAACCACAGATGATCTGAAGTGGTACCGGAAAAATATGTGAGAACTTGGAAGGGATTATAAACATAAGTGGTGATTTACTAGTGTGGGATAAGACACAAGATGAGCATGACAACAGACTGTCTTACATTATTCAGCAGCTTTATCAATGAGATTTCAAGTTGAACAGCAGCATCTATAAAACAGTGAAAGTCTGAAATAAATGGGTCATATTCTAACATCAGAGTAGGCTGATGTCTGATACAAAGAGCACTTGTACAAATGTCAAAGCCAGAATGCTCAAACAATACAGAGACATCTTGGAGTGATGCTGTATCATGCAAAGTTTGTACCCAAGAAAGCTTGTCAAGTAGCATGTAGCCTGAGACCAGAGGTATGAACAAGAAAATAATTATGAAATGTTCAACAGATTAGCTACAAAAACATTAACATACTGTTATGTTAAATAAGCCATTTGCATTGTAAGCAGATGATACAGAACAATACGCAAAACTAGAATTTCACAACAGACCTGGTATCTATGGTTCAAAAGCAGTTTATAGATGCTTAAACAGAACTGTTAGCAACAACGAAGTGACAAACTACATAAAAGTGTCAATGCTGAAGTACAGGTGTAAGCAGATCATAAAATCCTGAAACTCGAAGTAAAAACAAGACAAACTCTAATCGGAAAGAAGCCAAAAGATCGATATACCATATGTCAAACAGTTAAATTGTTCCAAACATGAGCAAGTACGCTAAAAGCACAGCAATTTATTAAGCTCAAAAATACAGCTTTTCGTCGGCGACTCCTCACCAACTTCTTCAGAATACTAAAATACATCACCACTGACGTGGCATGTTTAAATACTACAATCAAATCACATGATAACAACACTGTCTCCTTCAGTTAAAGTTGAGATTCAAATTAAACCTTGTAAAACATAAAACCAACCTTGGCCAACTACTCCAATTGACTCAGGATCAAAAAGCTATGCTGACAAATCAGGCAGCCACCACATCTTGTATTATTGGAACTTAAAAAACATTACATAATAAATCCCTACAGGTTAAACTAGATAGTCACAATGCATGTTAAATGACAATGGGCCAGATTCACGAAGGCTTGCACGGAGTCTAAGAGTAGTGTAAGACTCCATGCAGCCTTCGCGATCCAGGAACAGCCCAAAGTCCGTGTAAGAGTCAAGCTAAAACGGCTCTTACACGGAGTGGGCGTGGATAAGCTAATCAACCCACTTGCAGCCGAATAGCATGCAAATGAGGCTGATTAGCGATCCAGGAAGCCCAAAACAGCTTGTGTAAGAGCCGTTTTAGCTGCAGAAATGTACTCAGTTGACAACTGAGTAAGTTTCTGCAAACACGGCAATGGAGCCATGTCAGCTCCAAATAAAGGGTGCATATGTGATAGGCAGCATGCCAATGGCCAAATATGTGGCCATTGGCAAGGTGACCCCCATGCAAATATATTAAAAATATAAATTTTTTTTTTTCGGCGATTGCCGATGTTTAAACCCAGCAGCCCCAAGAACGGGCTGCGTTGCATAGAACATAAAAACGAAGGTTTTAAACCCACAAATTTAGGTTTTATGCAATACATGGAATGTCAATGGAGGGACCAGCAGAGCAAAACCAACATGGCCACCGTGTAGTGGTTGCTAAGGGGGGAAGCTGAGTCTAAGAGATGTAACTAAGCATTAGTAGGCAATCTGATGCAAATGAGTGTAAGGATACTGAATTCCACTGTCACATAGCAAATGAGCACATTCTGAGTAGTGTAAGAGTTACATACGGGGAGGAACAGAGTAGGAGATAGGTGACATCACAGGGGAATGGTAGAAAGAGATGCAGTTCATTGGAGGTTAGAGTTACATGACAGATGTCAGACAGATATCAAGGAAAGAGGTGTGCCACTAAGTAAACATGAGAAAGTCAAGAAATGGAAGGTGTACACTGTTGCCTACACCAAAGTTTCTTGCTGGACGGTATGCGCGTGCGCGCCACGGCCGAGTAAGGCAGTGTGCGCGCGTGTAAGGCAGTGTGTGGCGTGTAAGGCAGACTCAGCATGTGGGAGCGTGTTGGGAGATGTTTAACATCGTGTGCGCGGGCGTGCACGTGTTTAAAACCAAATAAGCAGATTCTGAACTGTGTAAGTATGTGTGCGTGTAAGCCACTGTGAGCGTGTTTCTGCTGGTTTGCACACGGCTCCACCCTGAGGAAACAGAAAGGAAAAAGGAAGCAACAGATGTAGTAGGAAGTTAGCAGGGAATACTGCTGGAGCTAGCAGGTGAAAACAATTAGATGCAGGCAATTACACAGGCAGAATACTAGGCCAGCCCAGCACTTAAAACTCTGCAAACAGCAGTGCAGAATGTTTCTCTCAAGAGACACTGCAAGACAGGAGTTAAGTTATCAGAAGTGAAAAATGAAAAAGCTGAACTCAGAGCAGAAATGTTAGGGGCTGCCATAGCTGTCATAATGAGACATAGGCGACTTGCTGAGGGTGGTGACAATGCAGATGGTGCCAGACAACCCGCAGTGAGGAGACGGAGAAGAGTGTACAGGCCCAGGGTCACCTACCATGGGTTACATGAGCTGGAGATAGTAGAGCGCTATAGAGTGGACAGAGACCTCCTGCAGCAAATAGTGGAGCTGTGCAGGCCACGCCTCACACACAGAACCAACAGAGGGGAACCCATCCCAGTGGAAACCAAGGTATGTGTTGGCCTAAGAATACTAGCAACAGGTACCTTCCAGAGACCACTGGCGATATGATGGGGATATCACAGGCATCAGCTTCCAGGGTACTGCACCAGTTCCTGGATGCCATGTCAGCACATGTCGGTGATCATGTATACTTCCCCAATGCCTGTGAGGTACTGGCCAGCAACATGCGTCTCTTCCAGCAAATAGCGGAATACCCTGAGGTAGTGGGTGCAATAGACTGCACGCACATACGCATCAAAGCACCAGCCGGTGAGCGGGGTAGGGCATACATCAACCGCAAGGGCTTCCCCTCCATCAACTGCCAGGTCGTGTGTGATGCCCAGGGCATAATAATGAATGTGTGTGCTGGCTGTCCTGGGAGCTACCACGATTCCCACATCTGGCATTTGACGCAGCTGTACCAGACATTTGCCAATGGGGACATCCCGCACGGACACCTAGTGGGGGATGCAGGGTATGCACTGGAGCTGTGGCTGATGACACCCATCAGAAACGCACACACACCTGAACAGGAACGCCATAATGAGGCACACGCACAAACACGTAATGTAATAGAGCGTGTGTTTGGGCTGCTCAAGTCACGGTTCCGGTGTCTGGACACATCTGGTGGAGCCTTGCAGTACACACCAACTACATGTACCCAAATTGTCATGGTATGTGCTATGCTACATAATATGATCTTGCGAAAACAGCTGCAGCAGGACCAGCATAGGGCTGGGCCAAACAGCCCCCCACCATTGCCAAGGCCACCACAGGCACAGCGTGACTCGGAGGAGGAACAACCTGAGCCTGCCCCAGTAGGCAGAAGGAGGCGTGCCCAGTATGCCCTGGCCTTGGCAAAGAGGCAACGCATAGCACATACATTGGCTCAGTAGGAACCTTGGGAATGATACCCCTCTCTGACTCACTCATATAGTAACAGGGATGCCTAATGTGACACAACCTGCTCTCAAACATGTACAGGGAAGTGTAATATGCGCATCCGACAGAGGCAGCCCTGCAGCACCACCTGAGGCATGAATGCTATGTGTTAAGTAATGTAACACCAAGTACCATATGCACACCTGAGGACCCTGACTAACATCCTACCCTCAACAAGCAGCATGCCACAATATGACAACGAGATGATCAAGTGCAACAATTGACTGAAGAATTGCAGTTACTCAAAGGGGACCCAATGTGTGCCAGTCTGGGATGACATGCTGAGCATGACATGATGCACCACCTGCTAGGACTGGCGTGCACCTATCAGTGCAGGCCGTATGGATACTGGCAAAGGCTGTTGTCACGCACAGTGTGCCCTGAATAGGTAAGGCTCAAAACACAAACCCATCTCCATAGGTACCAGAAGGGATAAGAATAAGATAAGGGATAAGTTGAAACAGCAAGATGCATGCAGTCTAAGCTCACCCAGTATGGAGAATGTTGATAACTGTGCTGTAACAGAAAACTGAGGCAAGGCTCACAACAGCACCCTAACACTACCAGGTTACACCTCATACTGTGCTGTACAGCCTCAAAACTTGGAACAAGCTACAAAAGGAGGGTGACTAGCAAGAATTGTCAAGGATAACCACACCCCATGTTGGTACCACCACAAAAGCAGCATGGACTAGCCATGCTCAAGTAACAGTGGCTAAAACTGCCCCCAGTTTATAGCCTGCTACAGACTACTGGCCCAACACCAGGAACTGCATCCGCCTATGCTGGAATACATGAATATATCAAGTCCTCCAAACCACATTATATTGGGCGACTGCAAATACCCAGACATATAGACTGGGAGCATTATACCAGCTGCAACAGTGTAGGACAAAAGTTCATCGAATCCACAAACCAAAAGGCCCAGGAACAACGTACCACCCCACAAGAGGGGTAAGCATACTGGATGTGATAATCAGCAACATGGGTGCGGGATGTCAAGATGAGAAGTGTATTGCTCACTGGTAAAACCAGACCATATAGTAATCATACTGGATATACAAATCCTGACCACAGTCCCTGGCCGGAAAACCACAGTGGAAAACATGTGCTAAGCAATATTTGCACACCTCCAAACTGATGTGGAATCCATTAAAGGTCCCGCAGGTGCAAAATATGGGCCACACCTCAGAACCTGTAATACAGCCATTCCATGAACACTGCCAGGAATGCTTGGATTATGCAGTCCTAAATTAAAACAAGACACAGTGCCTAAATCTGGCATGGTGGACACCAGCCATAACCAAAACATGCAAGAGAATGAGGAAGCTACTACATGATAGAGCAAACATGAACAATGAAGTAATTACTGATCAGTAGTATGGCAATAAAATCTGTCCACACATGCAATCCACTAAGGCCAGCCACAACAAGTGGAATCTGTGAATCCTGAGGCAATGTTACACCTGCCCCAAGTACACAGACTACCCCCAACTCCACCCAAGAAATACAAATATATGTGAGAGATGCAACCATCCATCCAAACTGGAGGCTGAGCTCCCTCAACTCAGTACTCCCAAAACAAGTCAGTAGGAGAAGGTAACCACACACACCACAAACACATACCCACATAGACCTATCACAACTGCAAACCAAACACAAACACAAAAATACATTCCCGGAGGCAGAAATCACAAACACAGCACACCAACAGAGGCCTCTAAAGCAGACACCCAATGAAACAGCCTCCAAACATAGCTCATGCAACACATAGCACACAAAGCTGGTGTGCCAAACAGTCACAGGCCAGAAGGAGAAACAACATGCCTGATACAGTTGTAATAGGTGACTCCATAGTCAGACACACTGCTGTCCCGCACACCAGACTGAACAAGGGAAAGGGTACAGTAAGCTGCCTGTAGGCTGCCACAATATGCCACATAACAGAAATATGTAGGTCACCCCAAAGCAAGTAGAAATATGATGCAGTCATACTCCATGCTGGTGTGAATGACCTGAGATGTACTGCCCTAGACTACACGTACAGAGACACAGATGAGCTATCCGATTATGTAGTCCAGGCCGGTATGACACTCACCGTTCGCAGCATCCTACCCTTAAAAAGAATAATGCCACAGTACAAACACGGAATGATCAGTCATAGCAAGTAGCACACTTACTGGTGTCATTCCAAGGGGATCCAATGTCTGTCTGCTCGGGATGTCATGCTTGACAAGCCACGCAGCTGTCCTTGGGATGGCCTGCACCTGTTACCCCTGGGCATCTGAATATTGGATAATGCCTTTGCCACCTCCATAGAGCCTTTTGTAGGCAAGGCTGAAAAGACTGACCCACCACCCTAGAAAACATAAGTGGGAAGAAACACAAGGGAAATGCTGACCAATGCCAGATGTGTACACCCCAATATGCATGCTCCCGAGGCCATCCCCAGAATAGAGAACATCGATGTCTGTGCAGTGACAGAAACCTGCTGCAAGGCTCCTGACAGCACACCAGCACTACCAAGTTATACCACGTACCATGTGTCATGGCCCCAAAACCTGGAACAAAACATAAAAGGAGGGTGAGTATCCATAGGCAGCACAGACACCCATACGTCCAGGTAACTGACAATGCACAAGGCAGTGGAGTTCACCCATGTGCAACTAACTGTAGGCAAGACTGCTGTGCAGTCTGTAGCATGCTACAGACCGCACTCTCACACACAATAACCCCCCCCCAACCGTCCTGAAGACACTGGACAGTATGAATGTCCCACCAATTACCAAACAAGGTACCACGAATTACCACATAGGTGGTAAACTATTATTGTATGGAAGGAGTAACCAGGGACCTAGGGACACAAGTGGGCAGTAACCTGTTATGTGACACCCACATTGCCAATGTGGCTAGGAAGACTGTCTACATTTGACACCGTATCAGGAAAGGAGTCACATCTACGGCAACAGAGGTCACTGTGCCCCTATACTTTTCTCTAATCACACCCATAATCTAGTACAATGCCTCATATAGGATCTACCTTACCTGACACCTGCAGCAGTTAGAAAGACCTCAAAGGTACCTCACCAAGAGGATAAAGTGTCTCAAATATATGTCATATGCTGCCTGGCTGTAGACACCCCAGCTGAATCCAGTCACATACTGCCCACACAGAGGCATTGCATGCCTGTTGTAGGAGGCCATGCCCAACACAGGAGTAATGGACATGCTCCACCCCAGAAAACACATATCCATTGGAGCTGCGAGAGTGAGAGATGTCAACCTCAACAAATAATGAAATAGGATGTGCCGGTGGGACAGATACATAATCCAGAGGCTCCCCACACCCTGGACCAGAATCCCACTCCATGTTAGGCAGAGCCCCTCACTGACACTGCTCAACAGGAATCTTGCCAAGTGGATGGATGATTGTAGAGTTACAGTGGGGGTCTTCACGGTGTCATGTCCAGACAGAGGCACAGCAAAGCAAATCATAAATGGCCATAATATCCATGCCCAGGGTGGATAGCCTAGTAAGAACCTATGAACCTATGTAGATACAAATTGTACAGGACACTAAGGATAATCCCAAGGCTTACACAACTGATGGTAGGAGCCATGTTGGGAATTCACACATATGCCCTGAATCACACAAATACCACAAACACACACACATATTGCCAACATACATCCTGACAGGTGCAGTGCAAACCCCCCCCCCCCACGAATGCAGAATATCTATCCCAGCAGACTGCTGGCCCCCTGACATTGCAGATGCTGAGGTAACGGACAACATCTCCAAAGCAAAACACACAGCAGCAATGGTATGAGATGGTGTCCTGGGCTTAGTGCAACATGGACTCTAAGATGAATGGAATGCCAAACCACACTACTGCTCAATGTCAGCCTTACCACAGAATATGTACCCAAAGAGCAGTGTACAACAGTGGTCCTTCTCAACAAAGGTGTTGCCTGAATGGATACTGAACAGTACTACCCCAGAATCCTGAGAAGCTCAGTTTGCACAGCTATGGAAAGGATCAGCATGTACCACAGACATAAGGATGTTGGGGACCTACTGACACTGGACCCAACCCAGTGTGGCCTTCTCAAGTGCAGATCCTGCCCCTAACCATGTTTGACTCAATTGAAACAGTCATTAAGGTCATTGATGAGGGCAATGTGCTCCACACAGTGTATCTGGACCTTGCAAAGGCTTCTATACAATACCCTACATGTTCAGTATAGATAGGCTCACCAGCTTAAATATAAACCCACATGTCAGTAGAGGGGTTGCAAACCAGACCAAGGACAGAACAGACATGGTCAGACATGCTTCAGCCATGTCAGACTACAAACCAGATATAACTGGCATCCCACAAGGCTTTGTCCTGGTATCTCCCTCGTCTGGTATATATGTCCCATAGGTACAGGCAAACATGGAAGGACTGTGTCCTAACATTTTTGCAGAGGACTACAAACTGCTCACCACATATGATCCACCAGCTGACACATGCATCCCACAAAAGGGCCACATAGAAACAGACAACTGGTGCCATAGCCATGTCAGCAAGCTAAGTACAGAAACGTGTATAGTCTACCCCCGTGGATATACAGTAAGTGCCCACCAATTACCACATAGGTGTTAACCCATTATGTAGTTAACATGTAATGAGAGACCTGGGGACACAGGGTGATAGACATCCTGCATTGGACAAACATGTGCTGTAGTGTTTACAGAAACATACCATATACCCACCTAATCATGAAGGCTGTCAGATCTACATAAGGGAAGGTCATTGTGGCTCTGCAGTCATCCTGCATCAGTGGTACAATCGACTACAATAGCCCCTGTGGGATGTACCTCAGCAGACACCTCCATCAACTGTAAAGTCCCCAACAGTACCTCATCAGGAGTATCAAACAGCCTGCACAGATGCCATGTGTTGCCTGTGTTGCTGGCATCAATAAACATGCTGCACCTTGTACAATCTGAATGGCAGTGAGCTATGCACATGAGAGACCTGAACCCCAGCACTGACTTACATAGGACAAGCTGTACTGTGTGATCCATAACACAGAAGCCACTCCCACCCATGAGTGAACCCTCAGCACAGGCTACCCATAGAGTCACTTATCAATCTTCCTCAATAGGAATCCTGATGGGTGGACGGGAGATGGTAGGTTTATCCTGGGTATCACTGTCATGTCACAGGTAGACAGAGGCACAGTATACTAACCATGGCATATGTCATGGCAAACTCCACTTACAATGTGTGTTGAAGGACAAACACACTCTCCAACTTGCATTAGACATGGACTAGGGCACATCGCTAGTGTTTGCAATTGTACACCTATGTTGTGGAATACACTACCAATGTTGGACAAGCCTGGTTTAAGTAGTTCATATCTGAACAGAATGCAACATGGTCAGATGTACACAACTGGCCCCAACCAGGCTGTTGTGCCCACTATCGAAATGTAAAGCAGTGATAGCAGTAAAGCCCAGGATACTGTCCACCACAGTCAAAGTACTACCAGTACACTATACAGTACTACAGTGTTAGATCAGTGTGAAAGGATGTTGACAACTGTATGCAAAGTATCCCATGCAAACACTGCAGGCACAGTATAATCCTGTTGTGTTCACACACAAAGCAGTTGTACAGTAACTACACATGACACACAACCCACAACCATAAACGGGTGATAGTTGTTGAAGTTCACACACATCCACAAATGTGGTGGGCTGCAGAGTCCAACATATGGAATGCCCACACTGGGCATGCTCACACACTTTGACAACATGCCATGGGAAGGCTGAACTGGGCATGCTCACACACTTAGGCCAAATCTCGGTTTAGCAGTTGGACACACATATCTGGTATTGTTATGTGTTATGCCAGGAACCAACCACATTACAGCAGTCTGCCCAGTGCACACAGTTAAATGACTACAGAGACATACGTGATGTAGTGGATCCCTCCCATATGCAAACATCTTCCACAGATGCAGAAGTTGTTCATACAAACAAGGAATGCTATGGCAATAAAGATATGCAAACAGTCTATCAGCAACAACTAATGTGCATTTGACAATTAAACATAATGGTGTAGAGGTCAACACTAGGCTGTTTGCCCTAGGGAATGACAGCTTAGCCATAGTGTGCTTGGTGTCTGCCTCCCCACAGGATGCACATTCCCCTTTCTAAACACAGATGATGTCAGCACCCTATAAGTACAGCAGGAGAAAAGAAACTTCCCAGTAATCCGAATAGCGCGCTCTGCTAATGCGTCCGTCTCAAATGTCATAACATAGGTAGGGGTTTCAAATCCTGCAAATGCTCAGTGTGTGTGTGTGTGTGTGTGTGTGTGTGTGTGTGTGTGTGTGTGTGTGTGTGTGTAAGTCTGTGTGAGGGAAATGTCCCTTTTGGCAAATAGGAAAAGACACTACAGGATGCACATTCCCTTTCTAAACACCGATGATGTCAGCACCCTATAAGTACAGCAGGAGAAAAGAAACCTCCCAGTAATGCGAATAGCGTGCTCTGCTAATGCGTCCGTCTCAAGTGTCATAACATAGTTAGGTAGGGGTTTGAATCCTGCGAATGGCAAGTGTGTGTGTTTGTCTGAGGGGTGTTTGTGAGGGAAATGTCCCTTTTGGCAAATAGGATAAGACACTACAGGATGCACATTCCCTTTCTAAACACCGATGATGTCAGCACCCTATAAGTACAGCAGGAGAAAAGAAACCTCCCAGTAATGCGAATAGCGCTCTGCTAATGCGTCCGTCTCAAGTGTCATAACATAGTTAGGTAGGGGTTTGAATCCTGCGAATGGCAAGTGTGTGTGTTTGTCTGAGGGGGGTTTGTGTGTGTGAGGGAAATGTCCCTTTTGGCAAATAGGAAAAGACACTACAGGATGCACATTCCCTTTCTAAACACTGATGATGTCAGCACCCTATAAGTACAGCAGGAGGAAAGAAACCTCCCAGTAATGCGAATAGCGCGCTCTGTTAATGCGTCCGTCTCAAGTGTCATAACATAGTTAGGTAGAGGTTTGAATCCTGCGAATGGCAAGTGTGTGTGTCTGAGGGGGGTTAGTGTGTGTGAGGGAAATGTCCCTTTTGGCAAATAGGATAAGACACTACAGGATGCACATTCCCTTTCTAAACACCGATGATGTCAGCACCCTATAAGTACAGCAGGAGAAAAGAAGCCTCCCAGTAATGCGAATAGCGCGCTCTGCTAATGCGTCCGTCTCAAGTGTCATAACATAGTTAGGTAGGGGTTTGAATCCTGCGAATGGCAAGTGTGTGTGTTTGTCTGAGGGGGGTTAGTGTGTGTGAGGGAAATGTCCCTTTTGGCAAATAGGATAAGACACTACAGGATACACATTCCCTTTCTAAACACCGATGATGTCAGCACCCTATAAGTACAGCAGGAGAAAAGAAACCTCCCAGTAATGCGAATAGCGCGCTCTGCTAATGCGTCCGTCTCAAGTGTCATAACATAGTTAGGTAGGGGTTTGAATCCTGCGAATGGCAAGTGTGTGTGTTTGTCTGAGGGGGGTTTGTGTGTGTGAGGGAAATGTCCCTTTTGGCAACTAGGTGAACAGACTACAGGATGCCCATTCCCTTTTCTAAACACTGATGATGTCAGCTCTCTAAGTATAGCAGGGGAAGAGAAAACCCCCAGTAATGCAAATAGCGTGCTCTGCTAATGCGTCCGTCTCAAGTGTCATAACAGTCAGACAGGGTTTGAATCCTGCACTTGGCAAGTGTGTGTGTTTGGCTGAGGGGGGTTAGTGTGTGTGAGGACAATGTCCCTTTTGGCAACTAGGTGAACAGACTACAGGATGCACATTCCCCTTCTAAACACTGTTCAGCAGACGGCCATGGCTCTGGCACAAGTTGTCTGTTGCTATGATGCCCCTTTGGAAGATGCTTGTGTCAGCTGGAGAGTCGATTATGGCGGCCAGTTTGCAGTCATCTGCATATTTGGACAGCCACAGTCCATCCGTGTTGGCCTGTACCTCCAATAAATATATACCAAACAAGAGGGTCCCAGGACTGAGCCTTGTGGGACACAACCCGTAACTGTTATGGGTTCTGGCATGGTTCCAGCAATGCTAACCATGTGGGTTCTGTTCTGTTACAAAGTGGCTGCTGTGTGCCAGTGTACAGGTACATATCCTGTAGTCAGGCTAGTGTTACATAGCACTTCTATATGTGTGTTTAGCTCCTGTCAGAGGTTATGTAGCATGCAACTGGGGATACCATCAGGTCCCATCCATGTTGTGTATTCTGCTGTCCTGCGGGTGTCTCTCACCTGGACATCTGTGATGACGGGGAGGTTACAGTCAGCTGGGATAACTATGCCTTATTACAGGGGAGAGGGCGGGGTGACACCTGCACTGAACCTGTCCACCACAATGTTGTCGATATCTGTGGTGTCAGTGAAATATGTGTTGTGTACTACCTATGGGCATAGAGGATGGCTCCTGACCAGGTTGCTAACATAACTGAAGAAGGCCTCCTGGTCATCTGTAGTGTCACTCTTGATTTCCCTCTCAACGTTGCCCATGTAGTCAGTATGATGGGAAATAGATCCTTACCAGTGCTGCTCAAACATGCCCTCCCTTCAGTGAATGATGCTCTGTCTTGCAGTAGCTTCCATCTTCTGTAAAACAATCTGTCTATGGCTGGGGTCCACCAGACAGGATGCTGTCCCTTTGTGGAGAGTGTCTTGGTCATATATGGGATTGCATGATCCATGCATTCTTGGAGATGTCTGTAGAAAGCAATTGTGTAGGGGTCAGTATTGTGGGTTGTATTTGCCACTGGCCCAGTGGGCTGTAAGGATACCATATCAGTGTTACAAAGTGTAAAGTTTGTATCTGTAATGTTATGCACTATAGTCATCTGTGCTGGTGGTGGAGGTGGGATATGTATATCCAGGGCAATCAGTGTGGTCAGCCCACAGTAGTTGCCGATGTAGGCCATACAGTACCTAGATACAAACCCCCAGAGTGAGGAGGTGCTTCTGACCTGAATCGGTGTTCTGACTGCTGGTGTTTGGTAGTATGTCGTATGGAGTCTGCCAGGTACTGTTGCACAGTTGCTGGCCAAGCACTGATACTTGGCCATCTACATGTGTATCCACCAATAGACAGACAGATGCTACATATGTGAGATATGTTGTATCATAACAGTCGAGTAGCATGTGTAGTATATGTGTGCCAAAGTCTGCTGACATATATTGCTGATACCAGGTTATTTTCTTTCTCAGGTACATGGCCCACCCGCGGAACCCCACCTACTCCACAGCTGAGGATGAGGAGATACACCAGAGCCTGGTGCGGGATTATGCAATACTCTTTTCCCGCACCAGCCAAAATCAGCAGGAGAGGGCTGCACTGTGGCAAGACCTCGTCCGTTGGGTAAATGATATAGGCACGCATAATAGGACATATGAGCAGGTACGACATCACTGCAGTGATTTAATCAGACATGTCCATCAGCGTGCATCAGATATCCACAGGCAACAGGTCGCCACAGGTGGTGGGGTGGCTACACATCCCCCACTCACCAGACTGGAGGGACTACTCCTGAGTGTAGTGGCTCCAGTCCACCAGCAACAACAACATGTTGCTCCATGAAGGAGGCACCTCACCATACCAATACAATACAACACAATACATTACATTACAATACAATACTATACAATATGCTATTGCCCCTGTGTCTACAGCAGCGTACTGTTCTGCTACCCTGACCACTGTGACACATGTGGTGTGATGGTACCTGCTGCCGTCACACAGTTACACAGGGTGACTCATATGGCATATTACCTATCTGACTAACATTCAGCAGGGGTATGTGTGACATGTACTCATGGGGAGTCTCGCTTCTTAACACTGTGTGGTTTATTGCAGGGTGTGTCTTATCTGTGAGTAGGAACTCTTACCTCCACATGTGCACACTATTGCAGTGGCACGGACAACACACAGCAGACATTTAGGTTGTGGATGGTGGGAGGTGTAACTATGGTTGTTGGACATCTGTCATGGTTGTGACTTACATATGTAAATCTGGGAGTGGTAACCTCTATGTGGGTAGCATATGTGTACTCTGTGGTGTTGTCAGTCACTGTGCATTGGTAATGTGTTTGAGTGCGTTGTCACAATGTTGTACATGTCACTGTGTCCTTCTCCATATCTGTTGCTGTCATGTGAGGTCCATACCATGGCATCCATTATGTGGTGTGGGGGGTACACCGACCTACATGTCCATACCTGACTCACCATGTCTGCGGACACATACCATGTGCAGGTATTCCAGGGATAGTGTGCCACTGTGACTATCATTGGGGCCACTATTGTAAACATTTCTGACCCTGCTCACCCCTCACACATGCAGTGGTGGGCGGCCAATCACATATCTGGTGGTTACTGGTGTTGGTGATCTGGAATGTGGTATGATACTCCGGATTTGACACTGGTGTTCACTCCATGCCTTTGTCACCAGGCACCTGTTGCAATACATCTGTACACATGTGCCTCACTCAGACTTTATATACATCTCTCTCTCTCTATATATATATATATATATGTATATAGATATATCTATATGTATAGATATATATATATATATATATATATATATATATATATATGTCCGTATACATATACACATATATATATATTGATGTACATATATTGCTATAGATGTGGAGGGGGGGCACAGAGGGAGTGGGACAGGCTGTGTTGCAGGTCATCATATACAATCATACCTGTAGGTAGTCAGATCAGTCTGTCTATGTATATGTATCTACATATATCTATATCTGCATGTGTGCATTACATAGATATGTTGGTACAATATTCTATCGACATCTGTCTATGTATTCCTACATCTCTCTCTCTATGTATGTATACATATATGCATATCATATATATATATATATATATATATATATATATATATATATATATATATATACACATATATATATATATATATACACACATGCATATGTTGACATACATACATATCCATATGTTGGACAGGTATATCAACATATTTGTCTACCATACTGTATTCACACACTAACATGCTGCTAAACATACATAGCTGTGTAACCTAATTTGTACATGGCACTACAACCTACAATCAAACAACATTGATATGTGCACATAGATGCTCTCACATACAAATGTATGTACAGCCTTCACTGATAGTTGCTGTATGTCTCCTGCCCTTTACACATCTTCATATACATATGGATACAGACCAATGACACATATGGAGGGTTCATAGTATGTACACCTTTATAGTATTACTTTACATTACCTGTGTTTGTCACAGCTGCTTCTGCTGCTGTCTGGTTCTCTGTCCTGCTGCTCCACTTCCCAGTTGTCAGCTTTCAGGTAGCTGTTGCTGAACAATTCGTTTCTGTCTGCTTAATTGCAGTTCTCTCTCTCTCTCTCTCTCTCTCTCTGTCTCTGTCTGTCTCTCACGTCCTTCTCAGGGTGCAATGAAAGTATTGCATGCATGGACATGGAGTACAGCATACTTTTGTAGATATCTGCATATGCCCATGTGATGGCCTCTGCACCAATTGTTAGCCAGCATTTGCTAATTGCATGCAGCCAGTTGTGTACTGATTGCAGTTCTCACTGTGATTTCAGAACAGTGCTATAAAAAGGTGTGTGAGATAGGCGTAGCCCTTTCAGATGTTAAGGGCAGGGACCATGCTGTTATGCTGTGGACAATGTTCTGTGAGTGTAAAGGTTGGTATCTCTCTCATATTTCCAGGTGTGTTGTAGATTAACATTCCTCCATTCATTTCTCCAGTTTCCTGTACTAACTGTGTATGTACACTGACAACTACAACTACTACTATTGTTAATGTGTGTGTGTGTGCTTTCCTTTCACTTTTGCTTGCACTCTGTTGCTAAGGCTTCAATAGTTGCCCTTTACAGTCACTACTTGTATGCCTGCTAGGTGTCTTGACTGTAGTGTGCTGCTGTAGCTTTCCTATTTTCCATGTACATTAACACCTTGGAATGCTTGCTATATCTGCTAGGGTGTTACAGCATGCAGTGTGGTCTGGCCATGGTGTGGGCCTTGACATCTATTAGGGTATTTGAGTATGCTGCTGAGCAGGCCCCAGAGACTTTCAGGTTCATCAGTTATGTGCCTCATGGAATGGTACATATCAGTGGGGTACACCCATTAAAATGTCTGGAATGCTGCAGTTGTGACTGTGGGTTAGCATGAGCATATGTATTACTACACTTTTTCTGCCATGCGAGTGGTGAATACTTTCCGGACTCCATAGTTACCATTGCATGTGTTACACCTTTCTGCCTACTGTTTGTACATTTCACATGGGGTCTGTGGGGCATCCCTGTAAGACATTCACTGTTGCTATGTCTAGGTTCTTAACTATTCAAATATGGTGGTGCTGGACCCATCATGTGTACAGATATTTGCAGGCTGTCCACATTTCTGCCTCATAATTTGGTCAATATCTCATGCACACCTTTATCTGGCAAGTCAGTCTGGGCTCAAGTCAGAATATGGTGACAAACATTCAAGTTCCAGACTGCATACCCTTCCAAACATCCCACAAGGTGTAGACCCTGTTACTTTCTGAACTGTCTGTGTTTGTTGTAACTTTATTTGTAATGTGTCCCTGGTTTTGGGCCTTTGCTCCACATATTTTATTACTTGGTCCGGATGTGTTCCTGTAAGAGGTTGTGGGGTATGGGCAGTGCTTATCCTGCTGTGAGTATGTGTGTGTCTTGCAAGGTGCTATGGTGACATTATTACCTACTAGCTTCCAACTAGCATGGCTGTTTCTGTTCACACACTACTATTATGGAAATCCACCAGTTTTGTTTGTGATTCTAAATGTCATGTTTTGTGTACTACACATCTATATTCCCTTTACATTCATTCCTACTGTTACATGATATATTTACTTTAGCACAATGTTTTTATATAAGAGTCATGGCTTAGTGGTAAGTCATGCAGACTATAGTTGCCAAGGTCCTGGGTTCGGGACTCACAGTGGGATTTTATTTTTCTTTTAAACTGAGTACAGGACCTGTCAATCAAAGTGCCTAAGGCACTTTTAAGCAGTTGTAACCGAGTTAGCGCTGGTTTGCGCGGAGCTCACGCATGCGCACTGGCGGTTAGCTCCGCGCACACAAGCGCACACCTGATTACAACCACTTAAATGTGCTTACTCTTGCGCACACCCACGCTATTTTCCTTGAAAGAAAAGAAAAATGGGGAGACAGGAAAGTGGTAAAAAAGGGGTCACAAAGAGGGTAAGACAGTAGGGAAACAAGCTTGGGATGTGCAGGAGGGATGTAGGTAAGGCCCATAGCTGCCCATTTCTTCAGCAGCAACAGCTGTGCATATGTATGTAATTTGGTGTGACATTTGAAACCTTACACCCCTGAGAGAGGTGTCAGGACAACAATAATACTTGTACAGCCAATTGGAATTGATAGGTTCCATGTCCAGTAGACATGTGTGCGGAATGGGCAGCTATGTATGGGGCGTAATTTTTTAGTGGGTACAGAGTGCCCTTTTTTTCCAGGTGAGAGTGGTATGTCAGGTGAAGGTAGTCGGTACAGCTGGGGAGGTAGGTTGGGTAGGTTAACAGACAAGACAAACAAGATGCATACAGGGGCGGTGTATGACACGTGGGGGGGGGGTTACACAATTGACGGGGACAGAGGTTTGGATATCCAGAGCCCATGAGCCCACAGATGGCAACAGTGGAACTGATATCCCCACCCATAGGCAGTTGCCACTGTTCCTTCACTGCCCAGGACGGGGCTGTGCTGGGGGCTGTGTAGGCGGGGCAACGGGCATGCCCGTTAGTTGCGCCACCCGTGCCTCGAGCTGGCATAGGGGCTCGAGGACAGAGTCCCGAATCTCCCTACGCACCACAGTCTGAACGCTACGGAGGGTGAGTAGTGGATCTCCTCCGGCCACACTTGCAGAGGGGGGGCGAGCCCCATCCCCTGCAGCGCTTCCACCCGCAGGTGGCACAGGGCCACCGGAGGAGGGTCCGGACTCAGCACTAGTGCCAGGTGCACTCGCCAGCTGAGGTGGGAGAGGTGGGTCCGCTGGAACCCGCCTTCCCTGTCATTCTATGTTTTGCATTATGTCATGACAGTTTGGGTTAGTGACATATAATACCATTCACAATTAGTTGTAACAGCATGCATTAGTATTCCCATTAACCAAACACCCAGATATTCACACCATTGAACAGCGTGCATAACACATGCATAATTTGAACAGTAATACACAGTCCAACAACATGCAGGGTTGATTGATGGCAACAGGCCATCAGGTGTGGATGTATGAACAGGGCGGATGCATCAACAGACATGCAAATATATATGACCCAACAGGACAGATGTCCAGAGGTGGTAATTGTGATTGCACATACCATTTTCACGTGGAATGGGTTATAGGTGGTTAGAGGGTGGGGTAAATAAAGTAATATTAACACCTTCGAATACAAATACATATGCTGTACATTTCTAATAGCTACAGTTATATACACACTACTGTTCTAACTACAGTGTCCTATATGTTAACTACTTAACCTTGCAGATGGGACTGTTACTGCAACATCAATCTACATTTTATTGCTGTTCATACACATTCTTATCGAGCTTTGTTCAGATACATCATCCTGTTACCTTTGCTTTATATACTTGTAGACAACTGTGGATGTTTGGTATATCAGACAATCATCCTATCTGCGTATTTCAGACTGGGAGCAACATATCCAGATTTTGGTGTACACATTCCACATGCAGCAACACTTTGAACAGATTTTGCTGTTTGGTTCTGAGTCTCACATGCATTTAATTCTGTCCTAACTGCAGTATAGTTTATTCAGGGGTTATTACTACTGTATTGCTGTATTCCTGACACTTTCTCACACTCTCTCACTTGCTTTCGTGTTACTATTCAGACTGGTACTTCTAGGCTTTATTGACATGTTTTAACAGTAGTTATTACAGTTCTTTCCAGCAGTCTCACTTCTGTCATGTTTCAGCATTTCCACAGGGATATATTTCACACATGTGATTTCATCCTCTTCTGCAGCTGTACTTTACATGCTGCTGCAGGTTGTGTACTATTTTCTTACAGGCAGGGCAGTTTTATTTCGAAATATATGTTGGACAGTGTCATGTTTAGTTTACACTTACAGGCTGGGAACTGTTGTAATCAGGCAATACTTGCATACACTTTCACACTGTTACTTGCAGATTTAATTCCTTCCTGGCTACACTGCACTCTTTTGCTGACTGTCATACATTTATATATCTTTACAATTACTAGTAGTGGATTACTGACCTGCCTGGTGGCGCAACCGCACCAGCCTATTGGCATAGGCTCTGCGGTTCGCAGAACGGACACCTGCAGCTGTAATATAAATGAAGTAATATTGGAATACACATCTCCATAATTTCAGGTAGTTTAACTTTCTACATACATAATTAATTGTTACTTACTCAGTGGTGGGGCGTTGGGTGATTGCCGGGCCTCCTGGATCCAAAGGTTCAGTTGGTCCTGCTTGCGTCTCTTCAGGTCCGCATGGTGGTGACGGACCTGCTCACCTGTCCTTGGAATTCCTGTGGCACTGGTGAGTTCATGAGCCAACTGGTCCCACGCCTCTGCCCTGTACGCTCCCCAGAGGACCTGGCCCTGCATGAGTTGGGCCTCATGGTTGTGGACTAGGAGCCAGGCCATGTACCTGGACTCCTCAACACCCCACCTCTGCGCTCGAAAGCGACTACCCTCTCCTACACCTGACATTCTGCCTACAGGTCTGTTCTACAATCGTTTATGCTGTGTATTCCCGCCTATGGGGCTTATATAGTCCGTTTTTCCCACACATATCTGTGATTGGCCATTTTGGAATTGTATCAACTTCAGTAAACCTGCATTGTCATGCTGTAGTTTGTATTCATTCCTATATATGAGCTATTATTGCATTTCTAGGTACTGCTGTCATGGCTTAGTGGTTCTGTACCTTGACTATGGTGTATAGTATCCTGGGTTCAAACCTGGCCACTGCTTTCTATTTTTCATGACTGTCTAGACATGTTGAGGGGTGTGTCTGTGTAAAGGCAGTTTTGATACGGCTTGCTCAACGTTGCCCGTCGGTTAGCTTGTTTGCGCGGTGCGCAGCTCCGCGCAAACGGGGTACGCTGGTTTAAGCCTCATTTGGCTATCGGCACGCATATTCCGCTAGCTCAGTTAGGGGCACATATATTTAGCATGGTAAACCACTGCTCAGCTACGGGCACTCATTTTGCACCAGTTAAACCAATGCTTATCTACGGCACATACACTCACTCTGTTGTACTGTAGCTCAGCTATGGGCACATCTGGCAGTTTATATTCATTTCTTAGCTCACATTTATTCAATATAAATGGGATATTTCATTGCATTTTACATATATTCTGGTTTTATGTGTACATATGTGTCAGGGTCTTGTTTCCTATGTTTAATAGTCTGTAGGGGCATGTGTTGTGTTGTGTTGTGTTTATTCACATTTCCGTGGACTCTGTTGTGGGTGTCTACTTTGGGCACTTTTACACTTCTGGGGGCGTGTCCGCTTGCAGGGCTCAGCCTATGGACACGCCCCCTACTGTCTTACACGGACCGTGTTCGACTTAGGTGTGATTCAGCATGCTCTCATGAATATGCAGAGCATGCTGACATCACTCAGTTTAACTGCAGCCTCCGTGTAAGAGTTATAACTCTTACACGGAGGCTTCGTGAATCCTGGGGAATGTGTTCTACAATGAAGATGAAGTAAAATAAAATGAAGTAAAACCAAAATGCAGTCAAAAAGGCATAATTAAATATAAAAGCTAAAACTAACAACCTTCCTATAATTATGTTGAATGCATAACTTACATTACTAATTACAATAAAATAAATCAAAAATCATATTAAGAATCATGATGAAATTCTACCTAACCAAACTTCTCAGTTTCAAAACACTAGCAATGGACAACATGCTATTTAAACCTGGATGATGGTAAGCTTCCAATTTTAACTGCCATACCAATTGATAATGCACTGGCCAAGCATATCAAGGAGTGTCCTGACCATGAATTCAGATTTACAGTGATTGACCAGGTTGTATTAGAAAATAGGGGGGGGCTAAATCATTAATTTTGGAACTCAAGGAATTGGTATGGCAGTTAAAATTGGAAGCTTACCATCATCCAGGTTTAAATAGCATGTTATCCATTTTTAGTGTTTTGAAACTGAGAAGTTTGGTTAGGTAGAATTTCATCATGATTCTTAATATGATTTTTGATTTATTTTATTGTAATTAGTAATGTAAGTTATGCATTCAACATAATTATAGGATGGTTGTTAGTTTTAGCTTTTATATTTAATTATGCCTTTTTGACTGCATTTTGTTTTTACTTCATTTTATTTTACTTTATCTTCATTGTAGAACACATTGTCATTTAACATGCATTGTGACTACCTAGTTTAACCTGTAGGGATTTATTATGTAATGTTTTTTAAGTTCCAATAATACAAGATGTGGTGGCTGCCTTATTTGTCAGCATAGCTTTTTGATCCTGAGTCAATTGGAGTAGTTGGCTGAGGTTGGTTTTATGTTTTACAAGGTTTAATTTGAATCTCAACTTTAACTGAAGGAGACAGTGTTGTTATCATGTGATTTGATTGTAGTATTTAAACATGCCACGTCAGTGGTGATGTATTTTAGTGTTCTGAAGAAGTTGGTGAGGAGTTGCCAACGAAAAGCTGTATTTTTGAGCTTAATAAATTGACGTGCTTTTAGCGTACTTGCTCAAGTTTGAAACAATTTAACTGTTTGACATATGGTATATTGATCTTTTGTCTTCTTTCCGACTGGATATCATAAAATCCTGCAAGCAAAGCAATGTAAACTCAGCAAGTTTTTTTAAAAGGGACTTCCGTGACTGCAGAAGATGAGGCTTAATTTACAGAAGTATGATATGAAAGTGAAATAACAGTAGGCAGTGAGGTACACAAATATTCTGTGTACAGTGTATTTCCCAGACAATAAAAAACTGCTAGAAGATGAAAACATTCTTCAGGTAACACAGCACTTAATCAATGAAAGAAGAAAATGTAACACTTCCACATATGTATTGACATTAACTTATTAAATGCTGTTATTGAAATTAGTTGTAATGAGAGGACAGCCTGTGCAAAATTCAATGGAAAGAAGTTCCGCCTCATTTTCTTGCAAGAAACAAACACATGTCCAAAGATTAATGTTAAAACAATTAAATGCTTTCAGAGAAAAAAAAACTCCTTTACTGTAAAAAAAAAAAAAAAAAAAAAAAAAAAAAATGTTTTGTGCTTTTATCCTTCAAATTCAAACTACTCAAAAGTATGTGAAACTTGTGTCCAAAATGTCCAACCAAAGAAAAAAAAGCGTTTGATGGTCAGTGTAGGTCACAGGACTCCTGTGACCTTCATTGACCATCGAACACTGGTTCATAGGTAGGTAGGTACTAGGGCTACCTACCCAAAGGCATTTATAAGCATAGCCAGAATGTGTTGGCTTTCGCTGCCCCCCTTAGATTAATTCCCTGTGCCTCTCTCCAGCAGAGCCACTGAAGTGATCCCCGGGGTAAACTTTGTTTCCCATCCACTCAAGGTTTCTCTTAAAAAGAGTGTTAGTGAGGAGCTCTGCCTAATGTAGATTGGAATCTTGTTCCAAAGCATGGGAAGTCTCTGGGATAGGAATCTATCCCTCCAGCACTTCCTATTTATTGTTGTGGTGAGGTTTAGATCCCTAGAGCGTGTGGCTCGAGGGGATAAGGTTTTCTTTAGGTGGAGCATGTCCATCAATTCTGGGTTGGACATGGCCTTGTATGTCAGGCAGAGATCACCTCTGAGTAGGCAGTATGCAACAGAGTACAGCTGGAGTTTCTTCAGTCGAGCTGCATAGGGCATCTGTTTGAGGCCAGTGATCCTCTTGGTGAGGTACTTCTGCAGTCTTTCCAGTTGTTGCAGGTGTCTTATAAGGTACATCCCAAATGGGGTGGTGTACTCTATGCTGGGTCTGATGAGTGATGAGTAGAGGGGCATAATGACCTCTTTTGATCTGGATGCAAACCCTTTTGTGATTAGGTGGGCCACATAGAAGGATTTTCTAACTACTTTGGCAATGTGATTATCAAAGGAGAGATTACTATCTACTTGGGTCCCCAGATCCCTTATTACGTCTTCGTATTTAGGGGACTACCGTCTATGTGGTAGTTTGTGGGTAATTTGTTTTTTCCAAAGGGGATGACTATGCACTTTTTGGGATTTAACTTGAGGCCATGATTTTGACACCAGGTATCTGTCTCAGTGAGACCCTTTTGGACCAGGGGTCAGAGGAAGGGAGTGAATACTGCAACAGTGAACAGAATGACATCCACTGTTACGGTAAGAATTTACACAACTGTACTATGTCCTTCCATAAAATTGCTGCAGTATTCATTTCATTAGGGAAGAGTGCCAAAACTCAGGAAGGAACTTGGGAGGAGGAAGGACCAGCAGAGCTCCATAGGAAGTCACGAAGGATGGTCCTAGCAAAACAAGCTCTGGCTCTGGAGATTCCATCTAACTTGTAGTGCTTGGTAAATGTATACACAGAAGTTCAGGTACCTGCCTCAAGAATAGAGTTAGCATCCAAACACTTCAAAAAAGCACCAGAAGAAACCACAGCTCTAGACGAATGAGGCTTAACAGGAAAAGGAAGGCTCTTACCATGAAAAGAATAACAAAAGGAAACAGCTTTACAGATCCAACAAGAAATAGTTTGCTTGGATACAGCTAATCCTAGGGACCTAGGATGAAAAGAAACAAACAGCTGATCAGATTTCCTAATAGTCTTAGTCTTACCCAAATAAAATCTGAGTTGTCTATGCGCATCCAATGTGTGCATCACCCACTCACTGGCAGATTGTGTAGAGGGGAAGAAAGTGGGCAAATGAATAAACTGATTAATGGACAACTCATTAACCACCTTGGGCATAAAAGGAGGATTAGTATGCCAGGACACCCTGTCCTTATGAAACACCAAAAAAGGAGGACAAGCCATAAGAGCTTGAAGCTCAGACACCCATTAGGCAGAAGTATGGGCTAACAAGAGTACAGTCTTCTAAGAGCAATGTTGCAAGGAAGCTGAAGCAGCAGACTGAAAAGAAACCAGAGTCAATTTTTCCAAAACAAAATTAAGATCTCAGGGAGGAGGAATAGGCTTTCTGGGAGGTCTAATATGAAGGACGCCTTTAAGAAATTGGTAGCTTCAAATCTAGAAGCCAAAGGAGGAGGAAAAAGGCAGACCAGCAGAGATAGCTGATAAGTGGGCCTTGACAGAAGAATAGCTCAACGCAGCATTGAGCAATTCACACAAATAGGAGAGAACCAAAGGAACATCTACAGAAAGTGGATTCAGTTTACCAGAAAGACACCAAACAGAAAACCTCTTCATTTGGATAAGTAGGATTTTTTAGTAGTTGGTTTCCTGGCCTCCTGCAGGACCTTAAGCACATCCTCTGAAAAAAAAGGTGCCCATGTAGAATCAAACTCCTATCACCCACAGTGTCAGCTGAAGAGTGGACAGGTGGGGATGGATGAGAGATCACTTGTCTTGTGTGAACAGGTCCACCCTGTGAGGCAACTTGTGATGACTGCCTTTGGCTAAATGCAGAATAGAGAACCAATACTGTTTTGGCCAAAAGGGAGTCACCAGCAAGATTTTGGGAGAATCCTGTTGAATTCTGAAAAGGACTTTTGGAATGAGGAGAAAGGGGAGGGAACACAAAAAACATCCCCTTCCAAGAATAAGAGAGGTCATCCAACTTCCAAACCAGAGGACCTGGGACTCTGGCACAAAAAAGAGGAAGCTGGCTGTTCAGAGGAGAGGCAAACAGATGTATTTGAGGAGTACCCCACTGGTGGACAAAGAGGACACTGGCTGTTCAGAGGAGTGGCAAACAGATGTATTTGAGTAGTACCCCACTGGTGGACAATGTCCAGAAAGACATCCCTGTGAAACATCCATTCATGGGACTGAGTTAAGGGACTGTTCAGAGCATCTGCCACAATGTTTTGACCCAAGGGAATGTAAACTGACTGAAGAGTCATTTAATATTGGACAGCAAGATCCCACATCAGGGACAGCCAACCAGCAAAGGAGATAAGATCTTGCTCCCTCCTGTGTGTTTACATACTACATCACTATGGTATTGTCTGTAATACCTTGAGAGGTCCTGGGGATGAGAGAGGATGAAAAACCCTAAGCACCAGGAGAAGAGCTCTCATTTCTTTGACAACGATGTGTTCTTTCTGTTGAAGAGATGACCACACCCTTGCACCTTTACGGAGCCAAAAGCTGCACCCCATCCCATGTCTGAGGCATCTGTGAACAGCTCTTGAGAGAAAAGAGGGGGTGAAAGGGGAGCCCTGGGTTTCAAGACAACTGCTGATTCACCAGTGAAGTTCCTTCTTTAGACAAAGAAGAACAGGAACTAAAAACTCCTTGGGATGTGGATGTTGAAGCCAAACTGACATCAGAAACCAATAAAACTTTTTCATGTGGAGTTTGGCCAGAGGGAGCATATGGAAGGTGGATGCCATGAAACCCAGAGCTCCCAGACACTTCCTGGCTGTGACATAGGCTATTGGAAGAAGAGTTTGAAAGAAGGAAATGAGGGTCAAGACCTTGGGAGGAGGCAGAGATGCCAGCAAAAGCACTATCTGAATCCTGCACCCCAGAAAAACATGGTCCCGAGAAGGATTCAGAAAATACTTTTTGAAGTTTATTGTGAACTCCAGGCTTTGCGGAAGAGAAATGGCAAAATGAAGATTTTATAAGAGGATCCTACAGAGACCATGCCTGAAATAAGAGGTCGTCCAAGTAAGAAAATACTTGGATCCCCTGAATCCAGCAAAAAAAGCAATCACAGGAGCTAGGCATTTGGTGAATACCCTTGGGGATAGTAGAGAGGTCAAAGGGCAAAGCAAAGAACTAAAAATGCCAGGAAGCTACAGAGAACCGTAAAAACTTCCTTCAAACACTGGACCCCACTCAGTTTGGGTTCGTGAAGGGCCGATCTTGTCTCCTGAACCTGACTGACTTCTTCGAATCAGTCTCCAGAGCCATGGGACAAGGGTAAGGTGGTCCACACAGCCTATCTGGACCTCTCCAAGGCCTTCGACACAATCCCCCACTCTGGAATCATAGATAAACTTACTAAGCTGGCCAACTGGCTTTCTGACAGAACCCACACTGTAAAAGTAGCCAACTCCAAATCCAGCTCCAAACAAGTGAAAAGTGGAATATCTCAGGGTTCAAGTCCTGAAACCGCTTTTGTTCGGCATCTACTTCTCTGAAGTACAGGCCAACACTAAGGGACTCTGGTTAACAAAGTTCGCAGATGACTGCAAACTGGGAGCCATTACTGATTCCCCAAATTATGTGGATATTCTACAAAACGGCCTTAGAGAAATAGATGCTTGGTGCCAGAGCCATGGGCTCAAGCTCAATGCCAAGAAATGCATAGTTATCCCCTTTGGGAAAAAACATGTACCCATGAATTACCACCATACCTCTCGACCTGGAAACATTAAAAATCTGGACAAAGGCCCGTGAAAATAGGTAATAAATCTGTATGCTGATTAACATAAAATTTGCATATACAACTATGTAACCCTGCCTACTCCAATGGAATTGTGGGATACCAACTTTCAAACGCAAACTGAAGGATAACCAAAATATGGCCCAGCACCATCTCTGCAAAAGTAAAAGTCAAATAAACATAACGCATTACAGAGATCTGTAACTAAAGAGGTTGCTGTTAGCAAACAACTTTATTTTTAGATGAAACAATGAAATATAAAGTGCCTGTTGTTGCCCTTGAGGAATAAATTGCCTATGTTACAGGTTCATAGTTACTAAGTATCTGCCAAAAAGGACATTCTCAGGACTGCAGCATTTTTACCCCCCCCCTTTTAAAAGTACGACACCGTACAGTATCGGCAATCCATCTACATACTGTGGGAGTAGAACCCATAGCCTTCTGTATCAAAAGCAAGTATTTTGCCTGTTGTGCTACTAACACAAACAGCCTTGGTATAACTTAAGCAGCACTAAACTTTTCACCCCCTGAAGAGCTATGCAGCACAAGAAATTTGGAAAAAGCCAACATTTACTGCGGGGGGAGGGGAGCAAAGGCCCAAAACCGGGGACACATTTTAAACATTGCTTGCATTTCCTAAAAGACAGGAAGACTGAAACTTAAATGGCTATCATTATTTAGTGAATTCAGTTCTCACTGATTTGCCAAAAAAAACACCAATTTTAAGAGGAACAGACTAAAACACAGAAAGCTGCCATTATGTGAAGCTCACACAGAAAGCTGCCATTAAGTAGAAAGCTTCTGCAATTCTGCCATTAAATAACACAGAAAGCCGCCGTAATGTGTGAAGCCTGCTGCCCTTAAAGACTGAAAGTAACACAGCTGTTTGAAAAGTCACACACCTCCTTTAACTACAAAGCTTCTGCCACTGCTAGTCTGCCATTAAATAACACACAGAAAGCGCCCGTTATGTGAAGCCTGCATGTCATTTATTTGAAAAGTCACACACCTCCTTAAGTAAAAAGTTTCTGTAAGTCTGCCATAAATAATACAGAAAGCTGCCGTAATGTGAAGCCTGCATGCCCTTAAAGACTAAAAAGAATACAGCTGTTTGAAAAGTCACACACCTCCATTAAGTACAGACAGAGCTTCTGCAAGTCTGCCATTAAATACACAGAAAGCTGTTGCTATGTGAAGCTGCGATGCCTGCTTGCCATTTAAGACTGAAAACCGCCTAAGTAACACAGCCGTTTGAAAAGTCTCACACACGCACCTCTGCCATTAATTAAAAAGCTTCTGCAACTTCACACACAAGTCTGTAATTAAGTAAAAAGCTTCTGCAAGCTGCCTAAGTAAATGGAAAGCTGCTATGTGAAGCCTGCATGTATGCCGTTAAAGACTGAAAGCTGCCTAAGTAACATAGCCATTTGAAAAGTTACACACGCACACTTCTACCTCTCAGTAATCCTAATCACTCTGCAGCTAAAACAGTGCATTAGGCATTAAATCTGCAGCAGGGCTTGAAAACGGCATTAAATCTGTTTCAAATCTGACGAGTATTCAAACAGGCAACGGCATTAAATCTGCAGCATTGAAAACTAAATCTGACGAGTATTCAAACAGGCAACTCCATATTTAATTAAATCTGCCTAGACGAGTATTCCATATTCAAACAGACGCGCGCGAGTATTCAGGCAACTCCATGACTTGCGTGACAACATTAAATCTGCAGCATGGCTTGAAAACAGCTCCATATTCAATTAAATCTGCCCAGATGAGTATTCCATATTCAAACGGACGTGCGTGAGTATTCAGGCAACTCCATGACTTACGAAACGAGTCACACACGTCTGAGCTTAATCCCGGCAGGCTGATGGAGCAGACGTCATCACGCACGTGACTATGTCAGCTCCAAAAGTGCGGAATCTAAAAAATAGCTTAAAAATGGAAATGAAGGGGTGCCACGATTCCCGGGAATCGTGGCACCCCCTCCATTGGGAACCCCAAAACTCAGTAAAAAATGTACAGTTTTGTACCTACCATAAATGTAGATGTTCGAGTGTTCACAATGCTGCAGTCATCACACTCGGGTTATCCTGCCGTCAGGCGGTCCTGCAGTCGGCCAGAGTTCCAAAGTCTTGGACTGGCGTCGGTTGCTGTCACTTCTTCCCTGACGTCAGTGTGCCAGGGGTATATAATATGCATCCGACACCATTTTCTTCAGTTTTTCTTGCCCCAGATGTCAGGTGCCCCCAAGTGGGTAGGCAATACATATTGCTAATCAAAAATATACATATAAAATAAAAAACAATACCTTCAGTTAACAGCAAATACTCCTCAAAGGTTGTATAGGATAGAAGGGTATAGATAAGTCCAGCTAGTTCAGAGGGGATGGAGGGAGGGTAACCTGGACTGCAGTAGTGTGAACACTCGAACATCTACATTTATGGTAGGTACAACACTGTACTATGTTTGTGTTACACTGCTGCAGTCATCACACTCGGGTTGAATCCCAAAGCTAAGTTTGGGTGGATGGTCTATAAAGAGTTAGGATTGGCTAAGAGGCCCTGCAGAACTGCAATGGCAAATCCTGCTCTGGATTTAGAGTAAAGAGGCAGGTGGGTAATGCTTGGTGAAGGTGTGCACTGAACTCCAAGTTGCAGCCTCCAGAATTTCCTTGGTAGGTACTCCTCTGAGAAAGGCTGTTGAAGTGGCTGTTGCCCTGGTGGAATGAGGCCTAATGTTATTAGGGACTGATTTTCCATGCTGTGTGTAGCAGTACCGAATACAGTGTCCTATCCATTTGGATATAGTCTGCTTTGAGAGAGCCTTGCCTTGTGATCCTGCAGCATATGCTACAAACAGTTGATCAGTTTTCCTGAAAGCTTTTGTTTTGTCCAAGTAGAAGCATAGCTGCTTGTGTATGTCCAAAGAATGCAGTAGTTTCTCCCCTTTATTTTGGGGGTTTGGATAAAAAGTAGGCAAATGGATGGTTTGGTTAAGAGCCACACTAGATACCACCTTTGGCATAAGGGTAGGGTTTGTCCTTAAAGATACCCTGTCCTGATGAAAAATTCTGAAAGGTACCACTGCCATTAATGCCTGTAGCTCTGAGACTCTTCGTGCTGAAGTTACTGCCAGGAGCAGAGCTGTTTTCCATGATAAAAATTTTAGATCGGCTGTATTGGCTGGCTCTAAAGGTGGTAGGGTCAGTTTTTCCAAAACGAAATTGAGGTCCCAAGTTGGTGCTCTCCGGGGCGGTGTTATGTTTTTAGCCCCTCTGAGGTACTGCTTTGGCAAGGGATGAGAGAATAAAGGAGGATCCGTGTTGTAATGTTCAGAAATGGCAGAGGCGTGGATCTTAATTGATGAAAACGATAGGCCTCTTTCCAGAATCTCAGTTAAGTATTGTAAAATCCGAGGAATGTCTGGAACAAGAGGGTCAAGGCTGTGAGCTTGGTTCCAGGTGCAGAATCTCTTCCGTTTTTCTGAGTAAGCTTTCCTGGTGCTAGGCCTCCTGGCCTCCAAAATGACATCCATAACAGCTTTAGATAGAGGTGTTGCCTGTTTGACTAAAGTTATCTGCCATGCAGCCAGGTTTAGGGTTTTGAGCTGACCGTGCAGGATCTGATTGTTTTGTTGAGTCAGAAGGTGTGGAATTTGGGGCAAAATCCATGGTGGGCCCTTTGCCAAGTTCCTTAAGATAGGGTACCAGTGCTTGCGTGGCCAGTCTGGAGCAATCAGGATCATCTGTGGTTTTTCTTGTCTGGCTTTTAGGAGTACCTTTGAATGGAGAGGCAGTGGTGGGAAGGCATAGACTTTTAGGTTTTTCCAGCTGAGCAGAAAAACATCCACTTTCCATGCTTGTTTGTGATAAGTCCTTGTGCAGAATTTTTGTAGTTGGCAATTCAGAGGGGAGGCAAAAAAATCCATGTCTGGTCATCCCCATTTTTGTGTTATGCTGAAGATTTGTGGATTCAATTTCCATTTGTGAGGGTCCATGATATTTCTTGCTTAGGTCATCTGCCAGAGTATTTTTCTTTCCTGGCAGGAATTGTGCATGCAGGTGAACCTGGTACGTTAGAGCTGTGTTCCACAAGGTCATGGCTTGCCTGCATAGGGGATAAGAATGAATGCCCCCTTGTTTGTTTATGTATCACATTACTGTGGTGTTGTCTGTCTTTAGTAATAGCTGTCCTGGATGTAGAAGGTCCTTGAAAGCTGTTAGGGCATTTTGAACGGCCAACATCTCTTTTTGATTGATGTGAAGATGCATCTGGTCTGTGGTCCACTTGCCCTGAATGCATTTTTCTGCCATGTGTGCTCCCCAGTCGTAATCCGAAGCATCTGTTGTTAGAGTTTGCCTGGCTGTGGGTTGGGTAAAAGGCTGACCCTTGTTTAGGTGACTTGCCTGTGCCCACCATCGAAACTCCTGTTGTAGGCAGGGAATTATTGGAATTACTGCTTCTAGACTGTGAGAAATGCTGAGTCCAAACACTTTTTAGGTACCATTGTAATTTCCTCATATGCAGTCTGGCATATGGTATTAGTATGCAGGATGTCATGAATTCGAGGGCCTGCAGAATTTTTCTTGCAGGGAGATGGGACGTCTTTGCCAGTAGTTGAAAATATTGAGTTAGTTGCACTTGTTTGTCTGGCGTGAGGTAAGCCATCTGGGCCGTTGTATTTAAGCTGGCACCCAGGAATGTAATCTGTTGTGAGGGCACTAGTTTTGACTTCTTTTCGTTTATTGTGTACCCTAGAGAAATTAGCAACTTTTTCACAAACGCCAGATGCTGTAGAAGAATGTCCTTGGTCTCTGCTTGAATGAGGCAGTCGTCCAGGTATGGATATTTTTGAATTCCTTTTTGTCTGCAAAATGCAATTACTGGTGCCAGGCACTTTGTGAAGACCCTGAGCGCAGTAGATAAGCCAAAGGGCAGTGCAGAGAATTGGTAGTGCATTGTACCAGCTTTGAATCGGAGGTATCTTCTGCAATTTTGTCTGATAGGGACATGCAGGTATGCCTCCTTGAGGTCCAAAGTAACAAGCCAAGCCTTCTTGCCCAGCATGGGTAGAAGCTGCTGCAATGTCAACATTTTGAATTTCGGAATATCCAGGTAAGTATTCAGAATTGAAAGGTCCAGTATAGGCCTACAGGCTTTGTCCTTTCTGGGAACCAGGAAGAGTCTTGAGTAAAATCCTTGTCCTTGTTCCTGTTGTGGTACTTTTTGTATAGCTCTCATGTCCATGAGGGCTGAAATTTGTTTTTGTGCCTCTGTCCATTGATTTTGTGGCAGGTCTGGCATTCCTTTTAGCTTTGGTAAAGTATGGAAGTGGAATCTGTAACCTTGAGACACAATATTCAGGACCCATTTGTCTTGGGTGATTGTTTGCCAGTTTTGAGAAAAAAGTGCTAGTTTTCCCCCTAAGAGGGCTTCCAGAAGGGACGTGCTTGGCGTACGCAAAGGAAAATCATTGTGACTGTTTCCTGTAAGGATGAGACTTGTCCTCACCTCCTTTTGGGGTTGAGGTGCTCCACTGTCGTTGTCTATTTGAGCCTTGGGGTTGAGATCTGCCTCTTGGGCGTCTGTATCTGCCTCTCTGTGGCCTGTCTGACACTGGAAAGGACCAATTTTTTGTTGGCTAATTTCTGCTAAACTGAGGTGGCTGTACCAGTAAGAAATCCTTGACTGTTTGCATAGATTTAGCTTTATCCTCCATTTTCTTTAACACCTCTTCTGCCTTAAAGTACAGTTTTGTACCTACCATAAATGTAGATGTTAGAGTGCTAATACAGCTGCAGTCATAACAGATGGGTTTTCCTGCCGTCAGGCAGGTCCTCAGTCGGCCGAATTCCAAAGTCTAGGTCCGGCGTCAGATGTCGTCGCTTCTTCCCTGACATAAGTGCGACAGGGGTATAAAAGAACCAGCCGACGCCATTTTCTTCAGTTTTTCTTGCCCTAGATGTCAGGTGCCCCCAGAAGGAAGGCAATACATAAATTTATGTAATAATGCAATGCAGTATAATCAAAAAACAGTAGTTGCAAGCAAATACACCATAAAAGAATACCCCAATCAGGTTGTATGAGGGGGTGTTATCCATTAGGCCTGTCCCAAGAGGGGAAGGAGGGAGGGAAACCTGGACTGCAGCTGTATTAGCACTCGAACATCTACATTTATGGTAGGTACAAAACTGTACTATGTTCATCGTGCATACAGCTGCAGTCATAACAGATGGGTAGAATCCCAAAGCTAATAAAAGGGGTGGTAGGCACTAGGTGGAACTAGGAGGAGCCAGGATGCCCTGCAAGACTGCAGTGGCAAAGCCTGCTCTAGATTTGGAGTATAATGGTAGATGATAGTGCTTGGAGAAAGTATGTACAGAACTCCAAGTGGCAGCTTCCAAAATATCTTTGGTAGGAACCCCCCTGAGGAAAGCTGCAGAGGTAGCTGTGGCCCTTGTGGAGTGAGTTCTGATGCCTGCAGGCACAGTTTTACCATGAAAAGAGTAACAAAAGCGTATGCAGTGGGCTATCCATTTTAAGATTGTCTGTTTGGAAATAGGCTTCCCTTGAGCTCCTGTAGCATAGGACACAAAGAGTTGCTCGGATTTTCTGAAAGGCTTTGTTCTGTCCAAATAATAACGTAGCTGTCTGTGAATGTCCAAGGAATGTAGTAGTCTCTCCCCTTTGTTTTGAGGATTAGGGTAAAAGGTAGGTAAGTGGATAGCCTGATTCAAGGCTACCCTGGATACTACCTTTGGCATAAAGGAAGGATTGGTTCGTAAGGAAACTCTGTCCTGATGGAAAATGATGAAAGGCTGCACAGCCATGAGGGCTTGCAGTTCCGAAACTCTGCGAGCTGAGGTGATAGCCAGCAGGAAGGCTGTTTTCCAGGACAAATATTGCAGTTCTGTTGAAGCAGCTGGCTCAAAAGGAGGCAAGGTCAGTTTTTCCTAGAATGAAATTGAGGTCCCAAGCAGGTACTGGTTGTTTCCTTGGGGGTTTTATATTCTTAGCCCCTCTGAGGAACTGTCTTAAGAGGGGGTGAGAGAATAAAGGAGGATCAGTGTTGTATTCTGCAGAAATGGCTGAGGCATGGATTTTGATGGAGGAGAATGAAAGTCCACTGCTTAGCATCTCAGCTAGGTACTGTAATATTTGAGGTAAATTCAGTATTCCAGGATTCTGGCCCTTTTTCTCATTCCAGGCACAAAACCGTTTCCATTTTGCGGAGTAGGCTTTTCTAGTAGAAGGTCTTCTGGCCTCCAAAATGACATCCTGCACCTCCTTGGAGAGTAGGGTCTGTTGTGATTTTAAGGAATCTTCCATGCGGCTAGATTGAGTGTTTTCAGCTGGCTGTGAAGAGTTTTGAAGTTGTGCTGAGTCAGTAGAAGAGGCATTAGAGGCAGGATCCATGGTGGGGAATGCGTCAGGCTCCTCAGGAGTGGGTACCAGTGTTGTCTTGGCCAGTCTGGAGCAATGAGAATCATCTTTTGTCTGTCTGCTCTGGTTTTTAATAGGACTTTGGGCAGCAGAGGAAGAGATGGAAAGGCATAAACTGTCATTGTTGTCCAACTGAAAGGGAGTGCGTCCACTTTCCAGGCCTGTGGATGAAAGGTCCTTGAGCAGAATTTTGCCAATTGGTGATTTCTGTGGGAGGCAAAGAGATCTATGTCTGGCCTTCCCCATGCTTGAATTATCTTTGAAAAAACTTGAGGATGCAACTTCCATTCGTGTGGATCTGTCATATTTCTGCTTAGGTTGTCTCCCAGCATGTTTTCCTTGCCTGACAGGTATTGCTTGAAGCTCGATTTGTAATTTCAGAGCCATGTTCCAAAGAGACATGGCTAGCCTGCATAGGGGGTATGAATGGGTTCCTCCCTGTTTGTTTATGTACCACATTACTGTGGTGTTGTCTGTCCTTATCAATAGCTGGCCTGGATGCAGTAGGTCTTTGAAAGCTATAATAGCATTTATTACTGCTAGCATTTCCTTTTGATTGATGTGTAGGTGCTTTTCTTTTTGGGACCATTTGCCTGAATGCACCGATCTGTCATGTGCGCCCCCCAGGCGTAGTCCGAGGTGTCTGTTGTGATGACTTGATTTGCTTGAGGCTTGCAGAATGGGAGACCTGTGTTTCTCTGGCATGCTTGAGCCCACCACAGAAATTCCTTTTGAAGACATGGAATCAGTGGTATTATTGTTTCCAAACTGTGGTTGTGTTGAGACCATAGGTTTTTTAGGTACCATTGAAGTTTCCTCATATGCAGCTTTGCACATGGGATTAGTAGGATGCAAGATGCCATGAATCCCAGAGCCTGCAAGATTTTCCTTGCAGTCAGCCTGGTAAAAGTTGCCAGTTTTCTGAAGTATTGAGTTAGTTGCCCTTGTTTCTCTGGCATGAGGTAGGCCATCTGGGTGTTTGTATCCAAGCTGGCACCCAGGAAAATTATTGTTTGAGAGGGTATTAGCCTTGATTTCTTTTTGTTGACTGTGTATCCCAGAGAATTCAACAACATTATTACAAACGCCAGATATTTCAGAAGTATGTGCTTGCTGTCCGCTTGGATCAGGCAGTCGTCCAAATATGGGTATATTTGTATCCCTTGAAGTCTGCAGTAGGCAATTACTGATGCCAGGCATTTCGTGAACACTCTGGGCGCAGTAGATAAGCCAAAGGGTAATGCAGAGAATTGATAATGTGTTGAACCTGCAAGAAATCTGAGGTATCTTCTGCAATCTTGTCTGATTGGGACATGCAGGTATGCCTCCTTGAGATCCAATGTTACCAGCCAAGACTCCTTGTCCAGCATGGGAAGAAGCTGCTGTAATGTGAGCATCTTGAATTTTGGCACGAGTAAAAATGTGTTTAGGATGGATAGGTCCAAAATAGGTCTCCAATCTTTGCCCTTCCTTGGTACCAGGAATAGTCTGGAATAAAAACCTTGACCCTGTTCTTGTGCAGGTACCTCTTGAATAGCTTTCATGTCCATGAGATCTGAAATTTGTTTTTGTGCCTCTGCCCTTTGATTGTGTGGCAGGTTTGGCATGCCTCTCATTTTTGGAAGGGTGTGAAAGTGGAATCTGTAGCCTCTGTCTATAATGTCCAGGGTCCACTTGTCTTTTGTGACAATATGCCAATTTTTCGAAAATAATGCCAGTTTTCCGCCTAAAGGTGCTGCCATTTAAGCCTTGCTTGGCCTGCAAAGGGGAAAGTCATTGGTTCTGCTTTCTGAATGGCTGTGAACTATCCTCACCACCTCTTTGTGTAAGTGCTTGCCATTGTCTGCCTCTAAACGATCCTTGAGATTGCCCTCTACCCCTCGGGCGCCTGTATCTACCTCTTTGGGGTCTGTCCATGGCTGGAAAGGACCAATTTTTTGAAGGCCAATTTCTACTGAAACGTGGAGGTTGTACCTGTAGGAAATCTTTCACTGTTTGCATTGATTTTGCCTTTTCCTCCATTTTCTTTAATACCTCCTCAGCTTTAACACCAAACAATACATCTTTTTGCAGAGGTGCATCCAGTAAATTTAGCTTTAACATGATCTGGTAAGGTTTGCTCTTTGAGCCAAGCATGTCTACGTATGACTGATCCTGTAACAGCAGCTCTACATGAGGCCTCTAAAGCATCAAAACCACATTGCAAGGTATGTTTACCCACTTGTTCTGCACTATGTAACAAATCCTGCAACTCCTTCAAGTCTGGTTGTTCAGGTTGTGACATTTTGCTTTTCAACTGTGATAACAGAAACTGTTGGTACTCTAACATATGGAACTGACAGTTTAATGCCCTCATGGTTAAGGTGGCCGAGGTGTATACCTTCTTCCCCCACCTTTCTAAAGCTCTGGAATCTCTCTCTGAAGGTAATGGATTTTTAGCAGTGGAGGCCTTAATTCCCTTGGGACCCTGTGAAATAGTTTCTGGGTCAGCCGCATGGCTTTTGTATAGGAATCGGTGTGAATCAGGAACCCGGTAATACCTGTCAGGCTTCACTGGAGCTGGAGGTAAAGAATCTGGGTTAAGGCAGGCCTCCGAATGCACATCATCTAGTATGTCTAAGAAAGGAGGTATAGCCAGAGGCCTGTGCTGGGGGAGCAAGAGGAAATCCCTAAGCCTTTTCTTGGAGTCTGAGTACTCTTGGCCTTCCCAGTGGAAGTGTTCCCTCAAGGTATGTAAGGTTTCCCTGAAAGAGTAATCCTCAGGGAGGGAGACTGTGGGAATGGACTCCTCTGCATCAGAATCTTCAAAAGGGGAGTATGAATGTTCCTGGTCTTCAGAATGTTCTGAAATAATGGAGGCCTGGTCCGAGGAAGGGGATTCTTCCTCCACTCTGGGCCTTTTGTCCAGGGGGGGTTGAGAACCATTTTGAGCATCTGCTTTTTAGGCATGGGGCCTTGAGAGGGGCCCTGTGGAGCTTGTCTTTTAGTATGCATGGCTGCTTTAGACTTAGTGAAAGCCTTGATGGAAAAAGAAGAGGAAGGCCTTAAGACACCCTGAGAGGTGGCAGGCCTGTCTAAACTCTGAGTTTCACCGCCAAGAGTGGCTTCGGTATCTGTAGTCGGGGTGTGGGCCGAACAGCCTGCAACCTCGGGCACAGAAGACACCGCCAATGAAGTGTCATCGGTAGTCAGGGGCTGCGTAGGTGCCTCACTGAGAACCGGGCCACCTGTAGTCGGCTTTGGCGGGGTGTCGGTAGAAGTCACGGACCTCATATGTCGGTCCTTATCTTTGTGCCTTTTACTCAAAACTGGAGTCGGAGTACCCGACGACATAATGTAATTAAATTTTTTGCCAAAATAGTGTTGGGCGAACTCTGTCCGATGCTTAATAGTGCGTCTGTTGAATGTAGCACAAAAATGGCAGGCCGAGACGTCGTGGTCTGGGCCTAAGCAAGGAATGCAGAGGGAATGAAAATCCTTATGCGGTATTTGCTTCCCACATGAAATGCAATTATTAACTTTGTCTGACATCGGTCTGAGGCAAGAAAAGTTTCCCCAACGGGGTACTTAGCTTTCAAGAAGACTTCTGTTAAAAATTATTCGTAATCTCAGGAGCTGGCCGACCGGCACTTGCGAACTGCTTCTGCTTCGAGTACCACGCGGCAAGAAAGACTGAAGAAAATGGCGTCGGCTGGTTCTTTTATACCCCTGTCGCACTGACGTCAGGGAAGAAGCGACGACATCCGACGCCTGACCTAGACTTTGGAATTCGGCCGACCGAGGACCTGCCTGACGGCAGGAAAACCCATCTGTTATGACTGCAGCTGTATGCACGATGAACATCACCAAACAAGGTATCATGCTGTAAAGGAGCATCCAATAACTTTGCCTTAACATGATCAGGTAAACTCTGTTCTTTTAACCAAGCATGTCTTCGAATAACAGAACCTGTAACTGCGGCTCTACAAGAGGCCTCTACAGAATCAAAACCACATTGCAGAGTATGTTTTCCCACCTGTTCAACTGCATGCAATAAATCCTGCATTTCTTTACAATCAGGAGCTTCTGAGCTAGCAACCACTTTCTGTTTTAACTGAGCCATTAAATATTATTGGTACTTAAGCATGTGAAACTGGCAATTTAAAGCTCTTACTGCTAAAGTTGCAGACGTGTATACTTTTCCCCCCATCTATCCAAAGCTCTGGAATCTCTGTCAGAGGGTACTGGGTTTTTTGCAATGGAAGCCTTAACCCCTTTTGGACCCTGGGGAATAGTTTCTGGATCAGCAGAAGGGTTTTTGTAAAGAAACTTGAGAGAGTCAGGGACTCTATAATACCTATCTGGGCTTGGCTGGAGCAGGGGGCAAAGAGTCAGGAGATAAGCTGGATTCAGAGAACACATCATCCACAATGTCTAGCACAGGCAGAATAGCCAGGGGCCTGTGCTGAGGCAATAAGAGGAAATCCCTGAGCCTTTTCTTGGATTCTGAGTATTCCTGACTTTCCCAATGGAAATGTTCCCTCATGGTATGTAAAGTTTCCCCAAAAGAGTAATCCTCAGGAGGAGAGGCTGAAGGGATAGATTTCTCAGCATCAGAGTCCTCATAGGGGGGTAAAGAATATCTCTGGTCTGTAGAGGAATCAGAGAAATGGAAACCTGATGAGAGGAGTCATAATCTGTATCCTGCCTAGGCCTTTTCTCAGGAGTGGGATGGGAACCCCTGATTAGAGTAATGAGGTCTTCAGCCATTTTAAGCATCTGTTTCTTAGGCATGGAGGACTGTCCAGGAGAATGCTGTATTTGTTTCTTTGTCTTTAATGGTACCTTTGTCTTGGCTGTTGTTTTAATGGTAAGTTGTGAAGGTCTGAAAACACCCTCAGAAGCCGGTGCCTGCTCAGCGGCTCCGGACCCATCTGAGAGATTAGTTTCCGTAGGCCCAATACCTTCAGTTTCCAGAGGCCTAGATGTCTCCACGTGGGAGTCGGAAGCGGCCTGTGGCTCTCAGGTAGTGGGTGTCAGGGGCTGCGAAAGCGCCTCACTGAAAACCGGCGACTGGCCTAGAAGAGGTTTTGTCGTTGGTTTTGGACCTCAGATGCCTGTCTTTATCCTTGTCTTTGCACTTTTTCAGTATTGAGGTCGTCGGCTGATCCGACGGCATGGTATAATTGAACCTTCGGCCAAAGTAGTGTAAAGCAAAATCAAAACGTCTCTTTATAGTGCGTTTGTTGAATCTAGCACAAAACCGACAACTAGTGACGTCGTGATCAGGGCCTAGTCATGGAATACAGTAAGAGTGGAAGTCCTTATGAGATATTTGCTTCCCACAAGAAATACAATTATTAACTTTTTCTGACATCGGTCTGAGGCAAGAAAAAGGTTTCCCCAATGGGGTACTTAGCTTTATTGAAGACTTCGGATCTGAAATTCGACTTCGAGTCGGCCGACCGGCACTTGCGAACTGCTTCTGCTTCGGGAACCACGTGGCAAGAAAGACGGGAGAAAATGGAGTCGGATGCATATTCTATACCCTTGGTGCACTGACGTCAGGGAAGAAGCGACAGCAACCGACGCTGGACCAAGACTTTGGAACTCTGGCCGACTGCGGGACCGCCTGGCGGCAGGATAACCCGAGTGTGATGACTGCAGCAGTGTAACACGATGAACAGAGTAATTCAGGACGGTTGGGAGGTCTGATTACTATATAGGTGGCAGTACACTAAACACCGAAAGTGTGATGAAACTTAGGGACACAGGTGGACAGTAGTCTCACCTTCGATAACCACATCGGCATAACAGTCAGGAAATCCTTCTATGTGGCACACCTCATCACTAAGGACTTTTCATCCAGAAAAAAGGAGGTCATTGTCCCACTGTACTTATCCCTCATTAGACCCATTATAGAATACAACGGAGCATTTAGTATATACCTCTTAAGACATCTGCAACAATTGGAAAGGCCACAGAAATACCTCACTAAAGAATCACAGACCTAAAGCAGATGCCCTATGCTGACCATCTAAAAAAAACTCCACCTATACTCTGTCGCATATTGTCTACTCAGAGGCGATCTCTGCTTAACATACAAGGCCATGTCAAACCCAGAGCTGTTGGACATGCTACACAAAGAAATTCCAATCCCTCAGAGACTCATGCTTCAGGGATCTAAACCTTGTCATCACAATGAACAAAACATGCTGGAGGGATACGTTCCTGACCCAGAGACTCCCCAGACTCTGGAATAGACTGCCCATACATGTCAAGCAGGGCATCTCTTTGGCAGTCTTCAAAAAGAACCTTGATGATTGGATGGGAGATAGGAAATTCACCCCGAGGATCATGTCAGTTGCCCTGCTAGACAGGGGTCCAGGGAATTGTTATGGCTAGGCTTGTATAGGCCGTAGGGCCGATAGCCTAGTACCAACCAATGAATAGGGATAGGGAAGTAAGGGATCCTTGAGATTCAGAGAAAACATAAAAACGTGAGGAAGCAGCAGAGGGAAAAGAGTCTGAAAGAATAACATTCAAAAGTAAGGAACCATTGAAACATTATTTAGATTAGAAAGATCCAGAAAGGGTCTCCAAGTGCTCTCTTTCCTAGAGACCAAAAACATTCTGGAATAAAACCCCTTACAGCAGCTGGAACCTCTTGAATAGTTCAAGACAAAAGATCCAGAAGCACATCTGGAAAAAATCTTAATTGTTCTTGAGGTGGCTGAGCAATGCCTATGAAGGGGGGGGGGGAAGAGATTTCTAAACCATAAAATATCCTTGGCGAATGATGGAAAGAACCCAAAAATCTTGGGTTATGCTTAACCAAACAGAGAAAAATGAAGAGAAAGAGGAATCTGTCTGGGAAGAATGGGATAGTCAGACAGTACCTGATTTATCAGGAAAGGAAGGCTTCTGAGCAGGAGGGGTCTGAGTAGACTTAGCAGGTGGAACTCTTCTACCACCCTTCCTGCCTTTAGAAAGAGGACGAGACTGCCTTCTAACAAAAACTGATTTAGTAAGATAGTTTTCTCTGAAACTTAGGCACCGGTGAAACAAAAATATGTTTCAGATCCTGTAACTCCTTGCCTTTCTCCTGCAGGGACTTGAACAAATCAGCTGCAGCAGCACCAAACATTTATTGTCAAGAGAAGCACCCATCAATTTTGCTTTAATATCATCAAGCAGAGGCTGAAGCCGAAGCCAGGAATATCTCAACACAGAGCCAGACGTAGCAGCCCTAGAGGGAGCATCTGCTGCATTATAACTACATTTAACGGAATGGCGAGCTACTTGAGAGGAAGCCCCAAAACAGAGACAAGGCAGAAGTCATGCCCTCAGAATCAGGAAGGTCAAATATAACCTGACAAGCCTGAGAAAGGACAGCCAAGACCTATCTGGTCATACAAGTCTGATAATTAACAGCCCAAAAGGCTGGGGTGGCTGAAGTATAAACCTTTTTACCCAGCCTTTCCATAGTCCTGCTGTCTTTATCAGAAGGAAGAAGCTTAGTCGAAGGCAGTGATTTAGAAGGCTTATTGGATGCCAGAGAGACCACTGAAGTGTCAGCAGATGGACACTTGTAAAGGAATTTGCAGACATCAGGCACTTTGTAAAACTGGTCTGCTTTCCTAGGAGCAGGGAGCTGAGAGTCTTGAGTCTGAGAAGCAAAAGTATCCAATAAAGCAGTCAAAACAGGAGGAACAGCAGACATGTCTGGGAGACTCCATTTGAAGGAGCTCATAATATCTCCTCTGAACTTCAGACACTTGGGAACAATCCCATTTAAAGAACTCCATCATCCTAGCAATGGTATCCCTAAAAGAAATCTCCTCAAAAGGGGATTCAGGACTAACAGACTCCTCTTGCTCAGATACATTCTCTAGAGGGAAAGCAATCTAGCTAGAATAGGCCAAATATTCCTCATCTGAATCCCCATCTTCCTCCGAGGAATCCTGATCCAGAGATCTCTTGAGAGAGGAAGCTGACTAAGGAGGAGGCAGGACAGAGACCCCCCCCCCGAGGAGGCTTCAAGGCCATAAGAGCATTGAACAACCCATGTGTAAAATTCTGTCATTCACTTTGAGGGTCCTTGGGAGTAGAAACACTGTTTTGTCTTCTGCTACTTTTTTTAAATGGACATCCGCCTCATGAAAAGAATAAGGCTCTGACGCTGGCCTATACTCATTTGTAGTCATGGCTTGCCCCCCTGACCAGCATCTGAGGAACCCCCTAAACCCTTCAGTAATAATCAGCCACAGTTCCCCCTAAGCTTCCAAAGTTGACACCTGCAAGGCCTTCAGAGGATGTGCATTAATCTGAATCCATGCAGGCCTCTGAAATGATTGCAGTAGAGGAAGCCATCCCAGAAACGGAACGATCCTTTGGGCTTTCACAAGCCTCAAGATAGATATCTGGTGGAGAAGGCACAGCCAAAGAATGCGACCTGAACTTGTTTGGCTTTCTTCTTCGAAGATGGTTGACCCTCAGGCCTGCAAGTACCCTCCACATAACGTCTTTCTCCAAGAGCTTTAGATGATGGTTCTCTAGATAAAAGGCATGATCAAGAGTACAGGACATATGGTCGTGAGAAGCTCTGAAACAAAACAAGCACTGCTCGTGATGGTCTTTATGGGGAATCTGTCTCCCACACTGGCATTTACCCTCTCTCTAGGACATGAAACCCCACACCACCACATATGCTAAAAGGAAAAATGATATGTCAAAAAACTCAACAGGGCACTTATATGAATGGCTAGGTAACTATCAACGACTTGGGTGATCAGAACGACTATCAAAAGATGACGTTCGGACTGGCAGCAAAGAAGTTCTGAGAATGGTAATTCTGGAAGTAACCTTATGCCCTATGGTATGTGAGGATCTTACCTGTGAAGTACAGCGTACCTTAAAGCAACCTAGAAGCTTTGGTATACTGGCCAAATGTCAGGCCGCCCTTGGCAGGGGATCACTAACGTAATGAATACTGCATAAGTGATATGGAAGGACATCTATAAAATACATAAAACAGTAACTGCAGCAAAATATTTACCCTGTAAAAGGTGCAGTACTGACTACACTAACTACTCCAGCAAGGTGAGCAATACTTGTGGGGAAGAAGAAAAGGAATATGCCCTATAGTCGCTCATCAATTTTTTTAATCCTTATTTGAACCTATTAAAGGCTATGAAGGGCAAAAATTTAACCTGGCTGTCAATGGGAGTAATGCACTGAATTGAATCAATTCTAGGCAGGATGCTAGACCATTACAGGACACAGGGTAAATGCGCACACACACACACACACACACACACACACACACACACACACACACACACACACAATGTTCAAGTGGTAAGATCTTTGCAACAAAGTTTCAGGGTCTTGGATTCAATCCAGATCTCTGGTAGAGTTTGCATGTTCTTCAGCAGACTACACAGGTTTTCTCCTGACAGTCTTGTTTCCTCCCACTTCCACAAAACATGCTGGCTGGCTGTCTATATGGAACTGTGCATACACATACATACAAATATATATAAATATAGGATTTTTATATCTATATATGGATCTACTTTGGAAACTCAAACTTTCAAAACTTCGAACTTCATATGGCTGAGACCATAACATCTAAGCTTTGAAAGTTTGAAACTTCAATAAAAAAATAAAAACTTTTTTTTTTTTTTAAGTTTATGCAGGGGGGGCAAGACCCCCCCCCACACACACACACACTCCCATACCCCCCCCGCTATATAAATTTACCAACTCTGAGATTGTACTACAATGAAGAAAGAGCAGTAAATTTCCTGTTTACAGCTGTACAACAATCTCCACTTAAAATTGTCTGAAGTTTCAAGTTTGATGTTATGGTCTCGACCATATGAAGTTCAAAGTTTTGAAACGTCAAGCTTCCAAAGTAGACCCATATTAGATATACATATGTATGTGGGTCCCCTACAGATATTTGAACTTCCAAAAGGCAGACTTTCATATGGCTGAGACCATATGATCGACTTTTGAAAGTTCGAACGTTCTAAACGGACAGCTCCCTATAGCACGGAACGGGAATATTCCCCATTTTCCTCAGTGTAGTGCAATCTCGGAGTTGATATATTTAAAATAGCAGGGGGTGTGAGGGAGGCTTTCCCCCCCTGCTAGCAATATGTAGGTTGGTGGTTTTTTTTTTTTACAGGTTCGAAATTTCAAAAGTCAAACATATGGTCTCGGCCATATGGGTTTCGGCTTTTTAAAATTTCGATCATGTATAATAGACCCATGTATGTATGTATATAACAAACAGATACCATTTGTTATACATACAAAAGTATACATATCTATCTATAAAAAAACTTATGTAAAAAAGTATATGTTCCCACACACACATGCACACACACAAGATATAGCTTGATGGATGCATACACTTTTTTTCTGCATCTACCCTTGCCTTTGTGGCCTGAGTGATGTCTGAAAAGGACCCTAAAAAGACCAGTTCACTTACTGAGTTAAAAAATTTATATTAAACTCCAATCTTGATAAAGACTAGACATGGCTCTGTGCAAATTAAAGGACAACCGCACCCACAGACTCAAAAAACATGTTTATTTCATCATGGTTTGGTGTTTCCTACATTTTAACACAACTCTGGGACTATTTAGAGCTTTCTAGATATTTTTATACGCAATTTCTGACTCTGACCACATGGGGTCTGGCATCTTGAAATAATTCTGTTTAGTTTGCCTCTAAGTATCCCAGAATGCAGTGTGTGAGACTAAAAAATTGTATCAGATCTGCCACATTTTCCCTAAAGCTCCTGTCAGTGCACTGATTTTACAGGCATTCACTGCTATCTTATAGTTACCTACTTTTGGTTAAAATTTATCCCGTTTCAATGACTACTTCAAACACAAGCAGTGCAAATGCTACAGAACAGAAATGAAGTGCATTTTACTGCTCTTTCTTCTTACAAAATGCTAACTTGATTTTTTTTGTGAAGACTGAAATCTAGTTCTTCAAGGTATCTCCCTCCCCCTTCACACCTACCTTCCCTAGCTGTCAAAGAGCTAAGGGTAATTTGACCCATTATCTGCATGTGACTGACAGCCACAGCAGGTGACCAGACTAATGTACTGTTTTCTTGTCAGCCTTTCCTTCCTTATAGTGGGAAACTTTTTTGTTGCACTCCTGTCAAATTTAGAACCAAGCTCCATAGCACTGGGAATAATCATTGTTTTGCAAAGCATCAAACTCCCACTTATTTTTCCTTCCTGTTTGGTTAAATAGCTAAGAAATGATGCAATATAAACACAAAATACTTCACAGACTTGAATGACAGCACCCACATGCTTTTTTTAAGTGGTAATTTAGGAAAATTACGGTATTGCATACTTCTTGTAAATTGTAGTGTTGTCGATTCATTGTGACAGACATCTGCTTCTTTTGTAAAACATGCAATTAATATCTACGCATGGTCATTACAAATTTACGTTTAGTTTTTGCAGCTGTTACTGGCTTCTGCCTTACTTTGTCACATATCGGTAGGGCTCTTCAGAAAAGTGAGATTATAGTTTGACATTTTTGCTAGGTTAAGAGTGGGCTGGGCAGGGCAAGGCAGCTCTGGCATCACAATGTGGGAGGTCCACTGGCTCTTCTATACAGCATGTAAATAAGGCGGGGATTACATCACTTTGGGGGAGGAAACACTGTGGTAGCTACAGCAAGAGCTCTGGCAGATGTGAAATCATTTCAGAGCCAGCTAGAGGTTTTTCAACTTGGTTTTCAAAATGAAAGTAAAACAGTACAGAAAGGTAGGAAGCCTAACAGGGAAAACAGTTGAGTGGATTAGTTTTTAAAGCAGCATGGGTGATTTTTCAAGGCTGTATCAAGGTACATGGACTAAAAGAGAGAGCAGGTTGAGCAATCTGCTTTAATATCCCATTGTTGTCCTTTAAGGCTTGCAGGTAAGGAACACTTCAAACAAAGGTAAACATGTAAATGCTATCAATAATAAAGTCTTCCAATAAAGACACTAATGGTGTGTTGAGGATATAAAGCTCAAAGAGAGGCAGTGTTAAGCTCTCAGTCATGAAAATGAGGTCTAAGGCTAGACAAAGAAAGTTTGAGAGACTTTAAATGAATGGCCTTCATGAATTGTTTTGGGTCAAAATGAGAAAACTGCGTAAAACATAGGCATACATGAAAAATTAACTTATCTTTAACAGCATAACAGCTCAGCACCAAACAAGGCAAGAAGATATTTGTATGGTCTGAAAAACTGAACAAGAAGATGCATCCAAATCCTTATGATGTCCCTACAGAAAAAAAAATTCCTTTAGACAAATGGAATTTCTATCTGTAGGTCTATTTTCCTACAGAACGGATATCCCCTCCTAAAAATATGACTGGCAAGGACTAAACTAGACTGTCCATGTTGTCAGAATGAGATCTGTGGTCAGGGTGTGACAAAATGCTCTCTTGCTGGATGAAAAGTATTGTTCTGCAAAGGAAGATGGAGAGATTGTTGGACCACCAAGCTTATGAGAAGGCTGAACAAAGACTTTCTTGGTCCTGGGGAGCAATATGAATCACATTTGCCTTTTCTTTTTCACCTTAGCAATCTTAAGATTACAGCAGCTGGGTGATCCATGCATAGAAGCCCAAAGTTACTAAGCAGGCACTGTAACAGTAATATTTTCATGAGGAGTCTTGAACAACATAGAGAGGAGATAACTGCACTAAACAAATACACATTTAAATTTCTTCTTTAATCTTTTTTGATCCTTTGTGGTTTGATGTTTAAGTGATACAACAATGTCAGTTATGGAAAGCACAATAAAGAGCTGTGCTATGTTAATTATAAGGATTACAGCTGTAGAGAAATGCCTAACACAACGGGCAGTGCTATAGTAACTGAAAAAGAAAAAAAGGGACCGGAGGACCTGCGGCAACTCTTGGAAGACAGCACAGACAACCAGTACTCTACTCCAGGACTACAAGTCCAAGTTGTGGTGTCTGGAGATGGTTTTGAATAAAGGCCCTTTAACCATCTTATGAATATTCTGCAAAGGAACATTTTTGAAGAATGCTGCAGTCTTGGCAACAGTTCTTGTGCAGTAATCCTTAAACTAGACATGCAACTTTTTTACACAGTAGTCAAACCAGAAATTAATGCAGTCAGAAAGCCATTTAGAAAGGGTTTGTTTAGATACCAATACACTCTGCTCCCCAGGTATGAAGGAGACAGACAACTGGTCTAAATAACTGAAATACAGTTTTGTTTGCATAGTAGATGATCTACTACAACCATCATGTATATAATTCTTTCCTCTCTATTCTGGAGGTTCATACATACAAACCAGAGGAAATTGGAATGATCTGCTTTATGACTAGCTCTTAGGAAGCTGGGACATGAAGGAAGGATCGATACCCAGAGCCACTCTATTCCTGTGGAAGACTGTACAAGGTTCTTTACACATCAGGCTTACAAAGAACAACTTCAGGTTAGAATACTTAATAACAGTATATCCTGAAGGAGTACTCAACAAACCAATAAACAGTAGCATTTGGGATATATACTGCCTTACCTGTGTCATCCCTGGTCAAAACTTCTAAAAGCAGTCACTTTTTTCCTTGCAGACCAAAGCACCCTTGGGCTGTAGTGCAATAACAAATGCATGGCACACAAAGCTGCTCCATATCTCAAGCTGGTATACATTCTATTTAGTTCAAGGCATGACTAGTTATAGGTAAGGAAAGACCTAGTAACACAAACATCTCTAGTTAAGCGCAATTAAATAAATGCACATTATTTTAGGCACAAAGGAAAGTAGCGTGTATAAATGTACTTCTGGATGTGGGTTCTATTCCTACCCCAGGTAGATGGATTGCTGACATTGCTGTGCAGTATAAGGGGGTGCTGCACTCCTGAGTGTCATCCTTTGGATGAGATGCTAAACCAAGGTCCAATCTGCTTGAGTTGGTGATAGCTCCCATGGGTGAAAGATCCCATGGCACCTTTCAAAAAGAATAAGGGGACCTTTATTTATATAAAAAAACACTCTTATTTTACAACATATTTACACATGTACAAATATATAGCTATACAAGTCTATTTACACATCTTCATAATTTCCTTTACAATCATACTAAATTTTTATCCATATTAAACCCCACTCCTTTTTCCGTAACCATCTGGGTTTTACTTAATATTGTTGCTAAAATTCACTTACCATTAAATATAATTTCACTCATTATTTCATTCCAAACAACATAAAATAACTTTATTCGTTTAACACATTCTTTACTTCTATTCTTATAATATTCATGTTTATTTTATTCACTTTTTACATTTTCAAAAAAATCTTCTTTACATAGTTTTTCCTCATAACTTTTTTACTCTTTTACATTTCAAAAAACCATGTTCGGTAGTTTCTTCTTCTTGACAACAAACATAATCTATCACTATTTTTTTATATGGCATATTTCCTTTCAGAGGCAAAATCTTGATATTGTACCTTATGACTACCATTTGCTTCTTATTTTTATAACTTTAATTTTCTCCATCTGTTAAGATTTTCCTATGATTTTACATAGTAATGTTTTACCATTATATTCTTATACCACACCTTTCATTATATTCTTATACCACACCTTTCTTTTTCTATATCAATTATTTTCCAAAAAAATGTTTTTTTCTTGGTAGCATTTCTTTATTTATGCACGTTTTCTCTTTTTACCATACCCCAAATTTCAGCATACTTATATTTATACAATTTTACTAATATCTCATTTTTTTTCATTTACCTACCAACAGTTTGTACAAATGTAATGAAACAGCATATACCACTGGGTTAATTAACCCTAAGACCCCTTCCTCCATTTACATCCAAAACTCCTCTTTTTACTGGTTTTAATCTAGAACCCCACATAAATGAAAAAAAAATCTAGAATAATTACTTTTCAAATACTGCTGGCAACATAAATACACTTGCTAAGTATGCTATTTTCCCCATCAGTGCTGAACATATCAAAAAAGCCTTTTTCCTGAATGATAATTTATATGTCCTCCAGAAAAGACAGGTTTGTTTTGTCTATTGTTATATGGGTCTATGTCAGATGATCAAGTTTTCAGAAAAATGAAATTCATTCAGCCAAGACCATATGATCAAGTTTCCAAAAACTCGAACATAAAACACAAAAATTTACCTTTTTTATGTTTTGGCCCCCCACACTCCCTGCAAATTATATATACCAAACTCCGAGATTGCACTACAGTGAGGAAAAGGGTAACTTTCCCGATCTGCACTGTACCACAATCTCCATTCAAAAGCTTTAGGTTTTCAAAAACTTGATCATATGGTCTCAACCATATGAATTTCAAATTTCTGAAAACTCTATCAACTGAAAGGGACCCTATTATATACCACTGCATTCTACTTGCATCTTTACTCCCAAATTTCATACCTAACAGAAATTTAATTCATTGCAAAATATAAGTCACCATCTTTACTACATCACTTAATCCTTTACTTTTCTCTTTATTTAAAGCCATCTCTATCATCTCAACATTCATTTCTGCACATTACTTTTATCCAAAATTTGTTTGCAATTACTATAATGTCATCTGCATATGTTAACAAAACTGAAATTCTTAACTCTTCAAGGTGTTATATACACTGCCTCCTTGATTTTGTGATTTATTTCACATACTGTCACATTTATAACTAATATAGAGAGTATCTAACTCATTGGACATCCCTGTCTTGCACCGCTCTTCATATGTACATAATGGCTGGTTATATGTACATCTTGACTTAACCAGCCATTACTAACTTTCTGAATTATGGGTAATAATGAAAGAATATAACAAGATTTCATGTCCAGTTGTATCAAATGCCTTATTAAGGTCATCACGTGTTACGCTTTTCTATTCATATCATCCTCACTTTAACTATTAATAATTCTTGACAACTCTTCTCCTTTATACTATATACACACTACCTTATGCTAACATCTTCCATTTTAGTCTCAAATGTCTTTTCCATTTTCATGAAGATCTTATAATCATTATTCAATACTAAATCAACAGTTTTTATTTGCTTTCTATCTTCCTTCTTCCATATGAATTTTAAGTATTCAACTACAAAATTCTTTATAAAAAAAAAATAACCATTCATTCAAAATCTTTAAAAAGTATTCTTTTTGCCAATCCCTTAAACCTGTGTTTATTTTTAGACCCTACACTCCCCATCTGGTCCTGCAGCCAAATCTTTATTTGTCCTAATACTTTATCTAGCTCATTTAAAGAAATCTGCTTTTCCAATACTTTTTCTTTTTCTGTTAACTGTTTTATGTTTCATGTTTTTCACTACTTTTATTGTTTCTTTAAACATTTCTTGTACAACATTATTCATAATATTTTCCTTACTAACTAAATACATTGTTTGGTTTAATGCCGTGCATGTCCTTTGCCTGCTTGGATTTCTTGCATTATATTTTGGAGCCTGGTCTGTACTATATCTGGTGCAGTGGTTTTGCTTTTGCCTGTAGTAACTTAAATACTAACATTGGTTTCTCCTGAAAAGAGGTCACTAGCCTAGTGGGACTTAACCAAACGATAAATAAAATAAAAAATTTAATGACCTCTGCTCAACAACTGACTGAGCGACTATGGTACAGGTAAAAATCAAATAACCATATGTACTAGGCATCACTACTACCATTAATTAAAAGAACAGGACTTTAAATAAGTGCTCTATTTTATTTTGCATTACACAAGGTGGCTTTGATGTTTCAGTCCCAAGAAGTATCTTCTGTTGGGCAGCATGCTATGATAAACTGCTTCAAATTATGCATTTTGCAGAATATACTACTAATTTTACTTACTAGAATAAAGCATGTGTACAGAATTCACAGTTGTTGCTAGTTCCTCGAGTCTCAGTTTCTCTCACCTCCCCCCTTCCCCATGTTCACCACTGAACAGGCACGCTGAATACGATTACCAAGTATCTACCTAGTAGTTAATTTAAATTTCCATTTCACTCTGTGTCTTTACATTGTACTGTGTTCAGAAGAAACATCCTATTTTCTTTACTAAGATGCAAATGGATACTACAAACATACTCACCTTCCTTGCATATACATCTTGCCATTCAATTCCAGCAAAGAATTTGTGTTGCATAATTTCTTTAGCATCATCTGGACCACCACCTAACCTGAAAAGAAACAAAAAAATGTTTATTTGTGGAAAGCAAATTTGCAGACTTTAGTCAGGGCCATAAATTGTAGTCGCATATCTCAACATAAGACAAAGAGTACTGACCTAACTACATGACAGGCTACTAGGTCAAATACCTCATCTTTAGCCAGTATTATAACTATTAGAACCAGCTAACTCTGAAAACAATGTCAAGTACAAACAAATCAGATTAAAAATGTCAACTATCAGAAGCTCAAACTGAAAAGATTTTAAAAAAGGAAAATGTGTAAGGCCCATACCATGCAGCTTTCAGCAACAATTACCTCTATCAGCATTGTTTGCACATCTAACATATAACCATAGGTCTGGAATATTGTTCCTGCCCTTAAATGTAATCTCATTATTTTTGCAAATATTTTATCTTACTTTCTGACTTGAAACGTTTTATTTACTGACCGACTTCAATTGTTGGCATGTTTGGACTGAATTGTTTCCTATTTTCTGTGTAAATCCTTGCCTCTTGATCTAAATGAGTCAATGGCTATGGCTTGAATAGATGCACTGAGATCAGTCAACTAACTAGGTAAACACATAAGACTACAAATTTTGGGCAAGATTGCTGACCCACTGTCAAAGTAAAGCCCTGCAACTTTTCCTCAGAAAATGAGATGACAGTTTTCTGTCAGTGAACTCCCACTTTACTTGCATACACACAGCCAATTAATGAACATATAAGAATGCTAAATAAGATTAAAGGCCTAGTGAGATTTAAGTCAGACAGCATGTACCTACTTCTCCCATTATCTTGTCCTAGCCTTTGCTCCAAGTGACTGTGATGACCAAGATTATACAGACGCCTTAAACAATACATTCCAGAGCCCTGCTATTCTCTCCCTGAACAATTTTTTTTGTCAATTTTACCCTGAAATTTCTGTCTTCCAGTTGCTGTTTACATCCGTGTCCTCCCTTCTCCTCCTCTCCTCCATTTTTTTAATCTTTAAATCTACTACACGCACTTTTCCAAACAATAAGCATAATTTCCAAGAAATTTTCTCTCTTTTCTCCCTAATATATATTTAGGCTTAGCCTGTGTGCAGTACCAAAGACCTGTATGTCACCATGCACCTAAGAGTCTATGCACTGAATGTACAGTTGTGTACACTTACCATAAATGTAGATGTTCAAGTGTATTCACTGTTGCAGTCATCACATTTGGGTTACCTGCTTCCAGTAGCCCTCAGTCGGCTTGATTAACAAAGTCTTGGGTCCTATGTCGGTTGCGGTCTCCTCTTCCGTGACGTCAGGTTGTCAGGGATATAAAAACATGCAGCCGACATCATTACATCAGTTTTTCGTGCCCCAGATGTCAGGTGCCCCCTAATGGGAAGCAATTAAATCTATAAATATACAAGGTTATACCGTCAACAAAAAAGCAAATACACCAAAAAGCTTTTAAGCATTGTAAAGGAGAGAAGAGGTATAGCCAAAAGAAGTCAGGGGGCTGGAGGGAGGGTAACCAGGACTGCAACACTGAATACACTCTAACATCTGCATTTATGGTAAGTGTACACAACTGTACTATGTTCTTCATGTTTCAATGTTGCAGTCATCACATTTGGGTAGATTCCCAAAGCTAAGGATGGGAGGAGGAATTTAGATAGCATTAGGACCAGCTATAAGGCCCTGCAAGACTGCAGTGGCAAAGCCAGCTCTGGATTTAGAGAAAATTGGCAAATGGTAATGCTTGGTGAAAGTATGTACAGAACTCCAGGTAGCAGCTTCTTGGATGTCTCTGGTAGGGACACCTCTGAGAAAGGCTGCAGAGGTAGATGTAGCCCTGGTTGAGTGGGGTCTGATCCCCCTGTGGGATAGGTTTTCCATGGTGCTTATTGCAGAAATGAATGAAATGGCCTATCCATTTGTAGATGGTTTGCTTTGAAATAGCCTTCCCCTCTGTCCCTGCAGCAAATGTCATCAGCAGTTGTTCAGATTTCCTTTGAGGTTTAGTCCTGTCCAAGTAGAATCTAAGTTGTCTGTGCACATCTAAAGAGTGCAGTATCTGTTCCCCTTTGTTCTGTGGATTAGGAAAGAAGGTTGGCAAATAAATGGGCTGATTAAGGGCCACACTGGATACCACCTTTGGCATGAAAGCAGGATTGGTCCTGAGGGACACCCTGTCCGCATGAAAAATGATGAAAGGCTCCACTGCCATAAAGGCCTGTAATTCAGATACCCTTCTTGCTGAAGTGATTGCTAAAAGGAAAGCTGTTTTCCAAGAAAGGAATTTTAAATATGCAGTAGCAGCTGGCTCGAAAGGAGGAAGTGTGAGTTTCTCCAATACAAAGTTAAGGTCCCAGGCTGGAGTTGGAGCTCTCCTGGGTGGTCTTAAAATTTTGGCCCCTCTGAGGAACTGCTTGAGCAATGGATGAGAGAAGAGGGGAGGTTCTGTGTTATAATGAGCTGAAATGACTGAGGCATGATTTGTTATTGAGGAAAAAGACAGGCCCTTGTGAAGCATCTCAGTTAAGAATTGTAAAATCAGAGGTAAATTGGGCACTGCTGTGCACTCATCCCTTGAGAATGGTTCCAGGCACAGAATCTTTTCCATTTTTCAGCAAAATATTTTCTAGTACTAGGCCTCCTTGCCTCTAAAATGATATTCATCACTGGTTTACTGAGGGATAGTAAAGGAGAGATTAGGTAATTAGCCAGGCTGCTAGGTTCAGTGCTTGAAGCTGAGGGTGCAGAATCTGGTTCTCCTGCTAAGACAACAGGGTAGGAGTCTGAGGGGGTGCCATGGGACACAATGCGCAAGAGGGGGTACCAGTGTTGGCGTGGCCAGTCTGGTGCAATCAAATTCGTCCTTGGTTTGTCTTGGTTGATCTTTAGTAGTACTTTGGATAGCAAAGGCCGAGGAGGAAAGGCATAAACTGTTAGGTTTTTCCAGCTAAAGGGCAGAGGATCCACTTTCCAAGCTTGTCTGTGGGGAGTCCTTGTGCAAAAGTTTTCCAATTGATAGTTCTGGGGGAAACAAACAGGTCTAAATCTGGGCTCCCCCATTTGTTTGTGAACATGTTGAAAATCCTTGGTTCCAGTTTCCACTAGTGTTGGTCCATGAGATTTCTGCTTAGTCTGTCTGCCAGTGTATTTAGTTTTCCTGGCAGGAATTGAGCTTGTAGATGCACTTGGTAGCTCAAGGCTGTGTTCCACAATGCCATGGCTAGTCTGCAGAGGGAGTAAGAATGTGTACCCCCCTGCTTGTTTATGTACCACATAACAGTGGTGTTGTCCATCTTTACCATTAATTTTCCTGGAAGAATGCGGTCCCGGAAGGCTGTCAGAGCATTTTTTACAGCTAACATTTCTTTTAGATTGATGTGCAGGTGCATTTGACTTGGGTTCCATTTGCACTGAATGCACTTTCCTGACAGGTTCGCCCCCCATGCATAGTCTGATGCGTCTGTGGTTAGGGTTTGGGCGGCAGGGGGTAGTGTGAATGGTAGTCCCTTGTTTTGGTGGCAGGCCTCTGCCCACCAAAGGAACTCTAGGCGTAGGCAAGGTATGATGGGAATCACTGCTTCTAGATCCTGAGAATGTTAACACCATAGGCTTTTTAGATACCGTTGTAGTTTCCTCATATACAGTCTTGCATATGGAATTAGAAGAATGCAGGAGGACATGAATCCCAAGGCTTGTAGTATTTGCCTTGCAGATAGCAGGGTTTTTGTGGCCACTTGTTTGAAGTAGGTTGTCAAGTAAATTTGTTTCTCTGGCGTGAGGAAAGCCATCTGGGAGGTTGTATTCAAGCTTGCTCCCAGGAATACAATTTGTTGACAGGGTACCAGGTGTGATTTCTTTTGGTTTATGGTGTACCCCAGGCAAGTTAGCACCCTTTGTACAAAAGCCAGATGATTCAAAAGTATGTTCTGGTTTTCTGCCTGAATTAGACAATAGTCCAGGTATGGGTATATTTGAATATTTCTTTGCCTGCAAAATGCAATGACTGGAGCTAGGCACTTTGTGAATACCCTGGATGCAGCAGATAAGCCAAAAGGCAGTGCAGAGAACTGATGGTGTGTGTAGCCAACTTTGAAGCGTAGGTATCTTCTGCAAGATTCCCTGATTGGGATGTGCAGGTATGCTTCCTTTAAATCTAGTGTTGCCAACCAGGCATCTTTGCCTAGCATAGGAAGCAACTGGTGAAGAGTCAGCATCTTGAATTTTGGAATCACCAAAAAGGTGTTTAGAGTAGACAGGTCCAGGATCGGATGCCATGAATTGTCTTTTCTGGGTACCAGGAAAAGTCTTGAGTAGAAACCTTGTCTCTTTTCCTCTTCTGGTACCAACTGAATAGCCCCTATGCTTAAGAGAGAGTACTTGCTTTGGGCTTCTGCCCAGTGATTTGGAAGTAGATCCGGCCAACCGTTTGGAGTTGATAACGTGTGGAAGTGAAATCTGTATCCTTGGGAAACTATATTTAAAACCCATTTGTCCTGGGTAATGTGTCCCCAGTTCTTTACATGAAGTGCAATCTTTCCCCCTAAAGGGGCAGTCAGTTGAGAAGTGCTTGGAAGTTTTAAAAAAGTCATTGAGACAGTTTACCATAGGGGGGAGTTTTATTACTTCCAGATTTGGAAGTGGAGGCCCCCCACTGCTTAGTCCTATGCGTACCCTGGGACTGAAGCCTATATACTCTGCTGGATCTGGGTTTGGACTGAGAAGGTCTGGAAGAGGCAGGAAAGGACCAATTCTTAGAAGGCCAATGCCTACTAAATCTCGGAGGCTGTACTTGTAAAAAAAATCTTTAACAGTTGCATAGATTTAGCTTTTTGCTCCATCTTTTTAAGAAATTCTTCGGCCTTGTTGCCAAACAGGCGGTCTTGATTTAAGGGAGTATCCAGTAATTTCGCTTTAACATAATCTGGCAAGGACTGATCCTTAAACCAAGCATGCCTTCTAAGTACAGACCCAGTTACAGCAGCCCTGCAAGATGCCTCTAGTGAATCAAAACCACATTGCAAAGTATGTTTACCACCTTGTTCAACAGAATGCATTAAATCCTTATTTTCAGCACAATCAGGAATCATCATCATTTTCTGTATAAGCAATCCAATAATATGCTGCTGATACTTTAACATATGAAACTGGCAATTCAAGGCCCTAATGGCCAAAGTTGCAGAAGTGTATAACTTCTTACCCCATCTATCCAGCGCCCTGGAGTCTCCATCAGAGGGGGTAGGATTTTTGGCAGTTGACGCTTTAATGCCCTTGGGTCCCTGTGAAATGTTTTCAGGATCCGCAGTAGGAGTTTTGAAAAGGAACTTGTGAGAGTCAGGAACCCTGTAATATCTAATATACAACATACGCTGGATGGATATTAAAAAGAAACAACTCGTAGTCAAGTAAATCCCGATTTATTGCAAAACACTCTGGCGCCTCGGCTTGTACTAAGCCTTCAAGGAGTAAATTCACAATGCTACTAACTAATTTTATACCCACTAACATCCAATAAAACATTCAATCCATTAATCAATTAAGCAATTAAACATTAAAATACCAAAAATATGCATTTGAACAATTTCATTTAAAGACATATTTTAAACTACATAACACATTTCAAACAACAATCAATATTTAAAACCTTGTGGGACCAAAGTCCCAAACTTCAAAATAAAAACTGTCTCTTTGTATAATAACCGATTTCTCTTATTATTCACATTCTCTACATTTATTTGTTCTAAAATTGTAGCTGTTAAATGTTTAGGATCACTAGCATGATGCAATTTAAAATGCTGAGCCAAGGGACTTTCTTTTTTCTATGCTTTAATGTCCCTAATATGTTCCAACAGTCTAGCTTTAAACATTCTCTTTATCTGACCTATATAAAATTTATTACATCCATATTTTATCGCATAAACTACACTCTCTGTAAGGCAGTTAAATGCTGCAACAGCCTTAAACCTAATATTATTAATAACAGGAAAAGTACTCACAATATATTTGCAACCCAAACATCTGCCACATGGTGCAGTACCTATAAATTGAATATGCTGTATTAACCTTTCTGTTGGTCTACTAAATTTAGTTTAAACTAACATATCTTTGAGACTAGTCCCTCTCTTATAAAAAAAAATGTTAACTTCTGTTCTGCCAAACCTTTCAACTCTTGACACTTTGATAAAAATTGCCAATAATGCTTTATAATGTATTTAACTGTCTCACTAAGTATATCAAATGTTAGAACTACAAAAAATTGTAATAATTACTATATCTATCTCTAACCACCAGGTCCACAGTCAACACCTCCCAATGTGATCGAATAACTTCTTTAACATTGCCCACATCCTTAGTGTAGAAAAAGGGGATCTTAACATTACCATGTTCCATTGTAGCTATAGGGTGCTTTGGTTATACTCGGTCAACAGCCATTTCCTTGGGATCTAAAAAAATCTGAAAAATAGGGGGTAGCCACATCTCTTCTCAAAGAGGAGATCCCAGCTATTCCTATCTCAATCTCCTCATCCTTGTAAGCCCTGGACTAAATCTCTCACACAATTTCTCTAACTCAGTTTCAAAGCCTTCTAGAGAGGGGTTGTAACGAGAAGTCCTCATGGCTTGACCTCTAATCACATCTAAACACACATCCTGGGTGCATGATGTTACTATGCAATAAAGCATTTCGATGGCATGACTTCTTAAAGACTCCTACAGGATGTGGGCAATGTCAAAGATGTTGGGAGGTGTTGACTATGGACCCAGTGGTTAGAGAGGTGGTAGGGGACACACCAAGTTTTGTATAGAAGAACAGGTCTAACCTGAAGAAGCTGTTGTGTTATCCTAAGAGGAGTAGGAAAGAGGAAGTCTATAATACCTTTGGTACATCTCCTTGCACTAGTTGTAATTTTTGCCATTTAATAGACTCTAGTGGTAATTTTGTGCACCCCTTGAATGGTATGAGTTATGAGTTTCGTGTCTCTGGAAACTGTCAGTCTGAGCATGTGGTTTACCTTGCTACTTGTGTAGCATGTGATGGATTCTATGTGGGCAAGACAGACAGGAAACAGAGACAGAATACGTGAACACGTATACCAAATTAAAGTTACATCCACAGTCAATGCACTATCTAAGCATGTATTAGAGAAAGGCGACACACATGTTCACATTCAGAGTTATTGAGATGTTACCCACAGGTCCTAGAGGTGGTGATACTAGGAACCGTACTGAAACACAGGAGGCTAAATGGATAATTCGGTTTAGGGCAGACGTTTATCCAGGTCTTAATGATAAGGTACCCCTGAAACCGATTTTGAAATCTAGAAGGCTTAGATAACATCTATTGTCCACCAGATGGTGATTATTATTATGTCTTATATTTGTATACAACAGACACATGAAATTTGTGTCCTTATGAAATGAGAGTATAGACTGGTTTGAGTATATATTTATATATATATTTTTATTTATTTATATTTCTATCTATATATTGTAATGTATTTTTATAGATTTTTTATATTTTCTTATATATTTTTGTATCTTTGCATGTTTTGAACAGATGGTGATGCAATTAATGTCTTTAGAATAAGAAGTTTGATACGACTATGGGGTTGCCACTTTAAGAAAATGTTTGGATTTAGATTTTTGGCTCCTTTTGTAACATATAAGGAGTTATCAGTGATGCATTATGGTCTGATGAAGCCCTGCTGGGTGAAAGCACTTACCGGATTTATCTGTTTGCTTTAATAAAAGACTTGTACTGGATTGAACTGCTGCCCTTGGATGTGTTTTTAACTATACCAGCTGTGTTTCATCCTGCTACCGGATTTTTGCTGCTTTATTATTTGGACTGTGAGGGGTGTGCGGAGTGTTCACTATTTGTGAGTCTTTTTTCTTGGATTGGAGTCATCCAAAACTATATTTTCTATGGATTCCCTTCACGAATGCATAACCTTGGATTTTGTTTTAACATTAAATCCTAGCATCCGCCTATTTTTCCACTACATCAGCCACTGCAGGATTGTGCTGAAACCAGCCAATCATTCTATGACTATTACACTACTCTTCACATCACCAGCAAAAAACTCTAACTTTCAAAACCCACTGTGATACCTGACAAAATAGGATAAGTCTCAAGCCTGGAATAGCAGTTTACTACTTACTGAATCATTTATCAATAATTCCTATAAGAAACTGCTCTTTCCTTCCAATAAACCATATAATGTTATCCACATTTATAATTTTTGCTATTGCTCTAGTTCCAGTTGTAAAACAAAGTTCTACATCATCTCTGTATAGAGGCTCTTTCCATAGCAGTATGTGATCAATAACAAAAAACTTTATTAAGCACAATTTGCTTTCCTATTTACATGCCTATGTTACAGTCAAACAGTACACCTAAAATGAAAGTTATGCATTTACTTTACAACAGATATGTACTGGCACCTCTATCTTCAGCACCAGCAGGACTAAGATTGCCAGGATATGATATGACATTTAAAACTTTCCAAAGGTTACAGGGCCTGGTGATAAAGACAGAAATGCCAATACAGATCTATCCATTAAATGTGCAATTTTCATATCTGGAGTTTCGCTTTCATCACCAGCAGGATATTATCCTAAGCTTATATCCCCCACCCTGTGGCTACTCACAGAAACATAACACTAATGACAGAGTCTGATCTAGCCTTGGAGACCACAACCAGCTAATATCCTTCAAAAGTATTTAGTGATGCCCATATGGCTGCTGCGTGAATGTCAACCAAAGATGCTTTCTTAAAAGATACTTGTGAGGTAGCCACACCTGTGCTAGAATGAGCTACAATTTTAAAAGACAATGGTTTATTACTGTAAGTTACAGAATAGAACTTAGTACAATCAGCAAGGCATTAAGGTAGGGGTAAACCTGGAAACCAATTTATTTTTAAAACACAGAGAGAGGCAAAAATGTAGGTTTCTTCTGATGGGTTTCTTTCTGTCAAGTAAGATCACTGCCTCTAGACATCTATGCAAAGAAGTAAATTTCAAGTATTTTGGGAAAGAAAGACAGGCAAATTGACTGGCTCAAATTTATTTCAATAGCTACACTGGGCATGAAGGAAGGATTCATTCTCATGAGCGATACTTTTATGGAAGAACAGCTATGGAAGAATTACACAAAGCCTACAGCTCTGAAATTCTGCCGGCAGACGTAACGGCCACAAGAAAAAGTTTTCCCAAGATGCAAGATCCAGGTACACCGAAACTACTACTTCAAAAGATAGAAGGGTTGCAGCACAAAAACGAAATCCCAGTGGGGAAACAGGATCTTTTAATGGGGAGATGTAAAAGTATGCATCTCAAAATTCTTAACATTTAGAGACAAACACAATGATTAGTGTCCTGATAAACACTAGAAATGGTTACCAAATTAACCTAGATTTGAGTCAAATATCTTAAGCTAATTGTAGCAACAGGGACAGTATACATGATGAGGCACCCACTGTGGCCCAAACTGTAAAATAATTTACTTCTGCAGGTCTTTCTGGTATTGGGTCAATAGGTAGAAGTCAAAATCTGGGGTACCCTTTCAAGGTAGAGAGACTCTCTTGCCATCACTAGAATCTGGAAAACCATGCAGTCATAAGTAGGAAATGAAGGTCCAGGTGAGGCTTGCTAGGGATGTCCATCAGGATGGCTTTACAGGTAATCAAGTTGAGCGTCTGCTTCAGAAAATGCCTTCTACATAAACTTAAGGATGACGGGGAAATGGGAGATATGCACATAAGACTCCCATGGATCACTTCACAATGATGGAATCTTGGAGATGCCCTTCTAAGAAAATAATATGCAAGTGGCTGCGTTTGTCATTTATTGAGGATGTAAACAGAAAAAAAGCATATTCCCCCAGTGACAATCTGCATGCTCCAGAAATGCTGAGAGATGGCTCATGCAGCAGTAACATAAATTGACTGAGACAATTTGTTAAACAACTGGCTTCCCCAAGGACATGGCTGGCCATAAGAAGGTGACACCATTCCCAAACTCTCAGAGCCTCTCAATGAAGGGGGTAAGGAGTCCTCTACTATGACATACATATCATAGCCATGCTGTCATTATGAATGACAATACCATCTTGGGAAAGGGAGCCTGAAATACTTTCAAGGTGAGGACTACCACCATTTCTAAAACACTTGTATGTAGACCAGACACTGTCTGTGACCAAAGCATGGACTCTCTGCCCTTGGAAATGGACTTGGGAAATAGGCATCTATGTGACAGCCAGAGTCAGACTGGAAGCATGGAAAGGACTGCAAAAGGAGAGAATTGGACCCGACCCTGCAGTGAACAATTAAGATGTTTCTTGCACATCTTGGAATTTTGGATTAGAAAGCTCCATGGGATCTAAAAGCTGATTACAATGAAACTTCAAGACTGAGTGTAGTACTCTCATATGGAATTTGGATCAGAGACCCATATGTACTATGACAGACATAACTCCCAAGGCTTGGCGGTCAAGAACAGCTGTTTGGTTTTGGATAATTTGACTTACAGCAATGGAGAGATGCCATATCCTGTCTCCAGTAAGAAAATCCTGGCAAGACAACATGCCCAGAATGCACCCAATAACTGTTAGCATCCGTATAGGCATTAACTATACAAATGTTCAGTGTGATCTCCAAAGACTGGAATAATGTCAAGAGGCACAATTACTATCAGACTGTCCACTGCTGTGGCAAAAAGGAGCCAAGTCATCCAAATACAGAAATATTGTGGTACCTTGCAGTAGAGTAGCTAGGGTGGGGTGAAGGGGGCAGCTGTCTCCGGGATGCCAAATGTTAAGGGGCACGATTGGGTGATTCCAAACACTCTTTAGTAACGGTGCATACCATCTTTTAAATGCCAGTAGAAAGGGAAATCGTATGTACTCCTAGAAAATGATGAAGGGGCATATTTTCTAAAAGTCTGAGGATCTGCCAATTCACAATAAATGAGAATGAGAAGCGGCAACTAGGAAGGTTACTTCTTAAAGGGAGATGAGCAGATTACAATAGTGTGCTTTGGGATGGAACTATTGACATTAAAACTTTCTCTGAATAAATAATAAAAGTAGTACTAGGTTAATGCAAGAAAAAATGTGTCTTATCCAAAATAAAACCATGACAATCAATTTATAACTGGAAAGAGGCATACAACAGTAGAAAGGCATGGTGATATGGTTGGGGGGGGGGGGGGTAGCTGAGAGACTTGAAAGTGGAAGGGAAGTTTTTTTTTTGTCGTTTCTTAAAATGGAACTTGAATGCCAGGTTGAATTCTCTCATCCTATGGGAAGAACAAAACATACTCATGTTTCTCAAAATCTGTATACAGTCACAATTGTTTTGAAGTTTGAATTGCTTGTTAACACTTCAGTTATGGTTAAAAGAGCTTTATAGGAGGTGTATTGCATTCATATAGCAGTGCAGTGCATGCAAAACGCAAGGGAGGGGGGTGAAGAGAGAAACAGCAAAAAGACTATTATAATTTTAAATGGCACTTATTAAAAAAAATTCATGGATAGGGATAAGTTGGACAAAACTCTGGCTTATGCAACTACACCCTGGATCCTGAATCCGGTCCCGTGCACTCAGAACATTAGGCAATGAGCGCCCTTCAGCATTCGTTGCTTCCGTAGCAGGTACGGGTTTTACAGGATCAGATTGTTAGCCCAAGGCCCAACCCTCCTCAGAGGGTACACCACCACTTGCATGCACATACTCATACACCTAGGGACAATTTAGAGTGCCCAATGCACATATGGCATGTCTTTGGAACGTGGGAAGAAACCGGAGTACACAGAGGAAACCCACATGAACACAGGAAGTACATGCAGACTCCACACAGGAGGCACCCCAGCAGAGAATCAAACTGGACAACCTCCTTGCTGTGAAGTTACAATGCTAACTGGTACACTACTGCACCGTCCTAATGGAACTACATATAGACTGCAAATAAATTCACTCAAGGAGACTCATTCGACTGAGAAGGAACATCAAATATTGATAAATGGTACAAGGAAGACTATACAACTGAACTTCAGGGACGAAAGAACAGAAGGGCAGGAATTTTTATAGAAAATATTTGTCCCCTTGAATTGAAGAGGGCACAGTGATCCTTTAGGGAGGTATATGTGACAGGCTACTGTTCGGGTGTAAGAATAACATCTGCCAGTTTTATACCCTCACCCAAAACAGGATGGAAAGAAATGAGAAGAATGCTAAATTAAATAATGAGCTTTTAGCAGATCCTATTAGTGATATCAGGGGACTGGAATGCAGTGGAAGAGTGAGATGATATGGACAGAGGCCACGGGAACTATATGGTCACCTGGGAAGGGAGATCTCTAAAGAGTTACATAAAATATATGGATTAGTAGATGTGATCAATGTGAATACAAAGGCCAAAGATTTCAAATTCTTCTCTAAAAGATATTTGGTATAGTCTACATTAGAGAGAACAAATATTACATCAGAACATGCATACTGGATTAAAAATGTTATGACCTATCCACTTGCATTGTCATGCGGTAGCAACTGTGGAACTTTGGCCCCAAAAACATCAGGAACAGACTACGACATTGGATATTTCCAAATTACTGGTTAAAGCATCAGAAACACAAGCACTTCATCAAAACATTACTACAAAACCTCCAAACAAGAATAAAAATAAAGGAAACAATAGTATGTAAATAGAAGATAGTATGTAAATAGAAAGTATGTCTACATAATTTGTTTGTATTTTTGACCTGTTTTAGCCGGTGCATTTTTGTTTGCTCCCAGCTAAGCCTGCCAGCAGCACCCCCCCCCCTCTAGGTACCCATAGACCATATTTTATCTTACAGTACTGATATATTGCCTCCCTTATTTTTCCTATTCCCACTGTCTCACTCCTATCCCTTACTCCTAGCGCTGTTCTTGTAACTTACTTCTGCTCCCCTCAGGAAAGCCTCTATTTCATTTCTTTTCTTACCTCTACCCCCTTAATAATAATTAACTCTACTGTGAAGCCTGTTTCTCCTTGCTCTTTCCCTGCTATACAAGTTACCTCTGATTTCACTCCTGTCTCACTCCTTACTCCTACTTTCCATTATAATCACTCTTTTCAAACTAAGTAGTGTCTCTGCTCCTCAGCTGGGCTGATTGCCTACGCTCCCACTCCTCTGTCTGTTTCTGCCCCGCTTCGCTCCCCTCCCTACCCCCTTATCCCACCCACCCCACGCACTCCTACACTTATACCTCACAGTCCACACCCCCTTCATAACACACCTATCACATACTACTACCTCATTTGCTACTCTACCCTCTTAAATTTTCTTTTTTCCAACCCCCTCCCCACTCTACATATCCCCCTTCCCTCTTTTTCCCTAAACTATCCTATAACACTTACCTTCTAGCCTCTTCATCCTATAAAATATACCTACCCCACCCTTTACCACTATAATCTCTTCCAACCTCCTCTCATCATGTCTCAAACTACCACCACTTCTACTTCCAAAACCTTTATAACAAAAAACATCTTAACTAAACTAATAGCCTTAATACTTCTCTCTCTAATACTCACACTTCCTTACCTCTTGACCTCCTATGAAATAAAATATAATTACCACCTTAAAAGCTCTTCAAGGCAAACTGCCACTGAACTCATAACCCTAAACTGTAGCCACTCTCACATTACATCAACCTCCTGCTACCTACTAGCAAAATATCATAGACTATCCCACAACAACAGTAATAATCTCTTGTCAAGGAAAGAAAAAAATAAACTTTATCTAACTATTCAACCACACTCAGTACATAAGCCCTCTAACCCTGACAGATGGTGATATTCACCCAAACCCTGGTCCTTCAAAGATCTCTACCAAAGACACCCCAACAATCCCTAACTCACCACTTCCACTACCAATCTCTAAGTCTAACATTTTACTCTTAGGACACCTAAATATTCGAAGTGTCAACAACAAAATCACTCAACTTCACTCTCTTCTGCAATGTCACTCGTTTGACATTCTCTGTTTAACAGAAACCTGGTTAAAGCCCTACACTAAAGATACTGAAATCATTCCCCCAGGCTACAACATCTTACGATTAGACCGCAATAATCGTAAAGGCGGAGGAGTAGCCCTCATTTTTAAAACCGAACTTAATATATCCACAATTCCCTATGACCCCCCTGAAAACACCAATACTGAACTCCTTATAACTAAGTTACAACTCAACCCTAATAAAGCCATCTACATTATCTGTACCTACCTTCCACCTGGTAATAACTCCACAAGCATAGAAAGTATTCTTAGCTGGGCTTCAACTAGCTACCCACAAGAAACCATAATACTTGGAGACTTTAACCTTGATTGGTACTCAGTTAATTCTAACAGCCCAGCCTCCCATATTAATCTCCATAACTTTACCCAAACTATAAATACCCCCACTAGAACTAATAAACCAAACAACAAAGAAAGTATACTTGATTGGATCCTTGTTAACAAACCCCAACTAAATTACCAAGCAGGGACCCTGCCTGATGATATCAGTGACCATAACCTAACCTATATCATAAGGCAAATGAATATCACTACAAATACCCCTTCAGTCAGGACCGTACGAAGTATTAAACATTTAACCCCACTCTATTTAAAACTGAACTCAATGCATGTGACTGGACTCCACTAAAAACTCTTCCCCTTAATGAAGCAGTTCAATACTTTAATACCAAATTCTTAACTATCTTAGATACCCATGCTCCAAAACGTACTATAAGAATAAAAACTAAACCAGCCCCCTGGCTATCAAAAGAAACAAGACAGAAAATATTACTCAGAAACAAACTCTGGCTACAATGCAGAACTACTAAGCTACCCTTAGATCATCAAACATTTAGACAACTAAGAAACATTACCAAAAAAGCTATTCTTTCTGATAAAAAACACTACTATTGTAACCTTCAGCAATCTAATCATAACAATCCCCAAAAATTCTGGGCAACATTGAACAAACTTCTTCACCCTGGACAAACTTCCACTCCCTCCCCCTTGGGATCAGACAAAATTTCTTCCCTTGAAACTGCCAACACCTTCAACTCCTTTTTCACTGATACTATCAACTCACTAGCCTCTCACCTTTCTTCAGATAACTCTAATGTCCCTCAACATGCCACCACTAATTTACCGAGCTTTACTATTCAGCCCACCTCTACCACCTTTATCCTAAAATGTATTCAAAAGCTTAAGCCATGTACTCCATCAGCTGACCAACTTCCATCTGAATTTCTTCAAAAAGCAGCCATAGAAATAGCCTATCCCATATCAATTCTTATTAACAGAACCATTAAAGAAAGAAACATCCCTGACATCTGGAAAATCTCACATATTATACCCTTACACAAGGGAGGAAACTCTACAGAATATTCTAATTATAGACCCATTGCCCTCCTGTCTCCACTAGCAAAAATCATGGAAAAATGTATTCACAATCAGCTAATGTCCTACTTGACTAAACATAACATACTATCTCATTGTCAACATGGCTTCAGGCCTTTTCATAGTACTACTACTGCTCTCCTTTCTTTTACTGACTTCATTAACAAAAACCGCAATAATAATACCCTTTCTTCTGCACTTTTCATCGACCTATCTAAAGCTTTTGACATGGTCAATCACCCTCTTCTCCTAAAAATCTTGGAATCACTTGCTATTGAACCAAATACCATCCAATGGTTCACCTCCTATCTTTCTAACAGGAAACAAGCTGTACTCTGGGAGAATAAACTCTCCTCTCCCTCGGTGTACCACAAGGCTCGATTCTTGGGCCCCTTCTTTTCTCCCTATTCATAAATGACTTACACGTAGCTATTCCCCAAGCTACGTGCATACAATATGCAGATGACTCCACACTCATCTGCTCTGCAAAAACCATCTCAGAGCTTCAAACTGTTACTCAAAATGTATTCCATTTGGTTGAAGCATGGTTCTTAAAACGCTGCCTACTTCTTAATGCCAAAAAAAACAAAACTCCTCCTTTTCAAACCCACTACCAGATCCCCCTCACTGGACTTCTCTATCTCTTCTATTAACAATACTCTCATAACACCTGACTCTTCTACCAAACTACTAGGAGTGACAATTGATAACAATCTTACCTTTGATTATCACATAAACAACACTATCAAAACTGTAAATAGAAAACTGGGCTCCCTCTATAGAATTAAAACATTCCTATCCCCAACAGCCAAAGCTACTTTGGCTCACTCTCATCTCATCTCCACTCTTCTCTATGCCTCACCAATTTACACTAACCTAAAGAAAAATAATCTTACTAAATTGACCACTACTTACAATAGTATAGCTAGATTTGTTACTGGTAATCAATTCAGAACACATCACTGCCTGAACCTACAACAAATTCACTGGCTTGAATTACAAAACATGTTGCTTCTTTCTCAACTTCCCATCATCCACAAATCTTTTTATCTGCCAAACAACACTCCTTCATTTTCTAACCTCCTCACCCCTTACTCTAACCTGAGCTCTCTCCGCTCCTCTAACAAACTCCTAGTTACTGCTACCAAATCCAATAACCTTGCTGGTGACTCCCTGTTTTCTAACTCCATTGGTAAACACTGGAACCTATTGCCCACTGAACTAACTTCTATTTTATCTCCGGTCCTTTTCAAACAAAAACTTAGACTCCACCTTACTAAACACTGGCTATGCCCCTGCCTTAACCCAGATTGAACCCATGTATTTAGCTCATCCCACTACCCCTGATCTCTGTGTCCTTTGCTACCTTCTACTTATTTTCTCACTATTCTATCACTTACTTCTCCTCTATCCTTCTCCTTCCTAATTATATTACTCAGTTTACTGAGGACTCCTAGAAATATCTAATCTAAACTATCCTACTTACTTAGCTGTCCTTAAATACCCTTTTCCCTTTCTTTTAATGTTTGATTATTCTAAATAACGTATGCCTGTGTTTTGCTTCCAAGAGCCATGAGTATACTTTTGTACAACTGTTAATTTGTGTCTATTATAAGTTTGATTCCTTGTATAATATTGTCCTGATACAGTATATTTTGTATGCTGCTCTCTTTTGCATCGTATGTAATAGTTATTATGTCTTTGTGGAGCTTTTCTCCCCGGGCCTCTGCTGAAAATGGAAATATATCCAGTCAGACTAGCCCGGTTAACAAATGTAAAATAAAATAAAAAAATAAAAATAAAGAAGAAACAAAAGATAGAATTGAGGCATATAATGTAGACAAGAGAATGGATGTTTAAGAGGGAGATGCATTGGTCACATAAACAGAAATTAAAAAGCTCAAGAATTTGCAGGAGAGAAAAGAGGTGAAGGAGTAGCCACTTAAAGACAAAATAAGTGAATTGAAAGCTAAAATAAATTAATATTTATCAGAACTCTGATTTTAAAAGTACACCCATCACACAATTCTCTTTTGAAAATATCCTGAAGATGCATAAGATTCCAGTTCTTAAACTAAGATGTCAAAAAGTACAAGGGACATTAGTAAAATGAGGGATGAAAGAACAGGGAAATTATATAAAGATCATATCCAAATTACAGTTATCGTAAGAATAGTCTACCCACTGTGCAGTAGGAAGAAAGTTATGGAAGAGTGGGAAGCAAGGACATCTGAATTCCTATCAGACCTGTAAAAATCCATTTATCCATAACCCCTTTTCCCATCTTTGCACATGGGGTCAGGGTGCCACTTCAACAGTGACAATCATCTACAGCCAAGGTTTACACCGTCACGTGGCTCAGACCTGTAAATAACACGAGTTAATGTAAAAGAGGCAGAGTCATTTAAAATATATTAAATTAGAGAAAATAAATGCCTTTCACACATTTAGACTAGCTACTACACAGATGGGACGGATGTGCCTCAATTTACATCAAAAATAAATATACCTCATGGCTGGTCAACTAGGACAATGCACCTAAGCTTCTCCACATTCAAAATCACCATACGCAAAATCATACCACTTCCTTGCAAGCTGTAGGACCTCTATATGACCCAGGAACCCCATGACATGTATTTAAATTTATCGGAAACACTCGCCATCTAACTTAATACCATATTCATGGGTGACTAATTATCCCACTATTAACTGGGAATCATATACGACACCAAACGTACAGGCACACAGATTCCTGGATTTTGTAAACGCAAACTCTTTCTGGAACAGACAATTGGATCTCGTCTTCACTAATATGGGAGTACTCTGTACATTCCCTAGTGTAATGTCTTCGGCGATAAGGTCAGACCACAAAATGGTCTCCTTTGAAGTATAAAAAAAAAAAAAAATGGAATCTGCAGGAACTACTTTAAGGCCAACTTCCTACTATTATGTGATGATATGGAAAATTTCAATTCCCCATAAACCCTGAAAACAGTTCTGCCTATGCTGAACTGTTCACAGAAACCCCATACAAGCATGTTAGTAGCTGCATAGATGCAGATGCGCCCACTACTTAGTAGTACAGAACTAACTCAAAAAACAAGCCACCCTAGTGGAATCGCATCAATACACTGTATAATAGAAGAAAAAACTCATGGCAAAAACTGGTTCAGCACCCAGCAGGATAAAAGCACTCTCATCAAACTAAACAGCTCAGAGGACAGATAAAGTCTACCAAATCCAAATTTGAGGTAAATCTGGCCTCTTAAAGTCAAAGGCAATACACAATTGTATGCAGAGCTCATTTTTAATGGAGTCACCTACACTGAGCCAGAAGATACACCAAACCTACTGGCTGGCAAATTCAGCTCCAACTTTACCCCTCTCTCCCCCTCAACCCACCCTCAGGAAATATCATCAAATATAACCCCCCCAGCTATCATTAGGGAACAGGCTCTTCATACTCTTGCTAAGGCCAAGAACAATGCATCAGTGGGCCCAACCATATCCCAGGATGTCTTCTAAATAGCATGAAACATGACTTATCAGCCCATCTGGAATTGCTTTTTAACTGTAGCCTACAAACTGGCTTCATGCCTCATGAATGGAGAACAGCAACAGTCATCCCTCTTCACAGAGCTGAGCCATCTACAGACCCTGGAAACTAAAGACCTATAAGTCTCACTAGTCTCGCATCCAAAGCCATGGAAATAATCAGTAATGACATAGGAAATGTCCAGACATGGGACTCAACCCAGTTTGGTTTCAACAAGGGCAAGTAATGCCTACTCAACCTAGTGGGCTTACTTGAACAGTTCACCAAAGTAATGGATGAGGGAAAACTGGCTCACACTGCCTACCTTGACATGGCCAAGGCATTTGACACAATATTCCACTCCAGCATTATTGACAAACACAAGACGTTAGGTATAAACCCTTAAGTCACTTAGTGGAGGGCCAGCTGGCTAACGGGCTGCAGAAAGTTAGAACTGGAGAGTCTACCTGTATACTTCTCTGAAGTCAAGACCAATGTCAATGGCCTCTGACTAACATTGCAGATGATTACAAAGTAGGAGCAGTCACAGAATCCCCCTAGATGCAAATGTTCTCCAGGAAGAGCTGACAGACAAATAACTGGTGTCAGACACATGGACTAAAACTAAATGTCAAGAAATGCTTAATAGTATCCTATGGAAAGTCATCCATCCCTGGTAACAATCATATTGACAACACACCCCTAAGGGTTGACCTAGTAGTTAGGGACTTGGGAACACACAGACAGTAATCTAGACCGTTGACCATCACAAGTTACAGTAGTAAGGAAATCATTCAATGTGGTGCAACTTATAAACAAAGTTATGGCATCCAAGTTCTAAGAAGTTCTTGTTCCACTTTATTCAGCATTCATCACACCTATCATTGAGTACAATGCCCCCATTGGTATGTACCTAACCAGGCATAGCTAACAATTGGAACATCTACAGTGGTTCCTCATTAAAAGCATACAGGATATAAGTAACATGTTCTATGCAAACCGCCTCAAGGCTCTATCCCTGTATTCTGTCTCCTATAGGCTGTTGGTGGAAGATCTGTGTCTGGCATCCAAGGTATTGTCAGATCCCACCCTGATGGACCTCTTGTATATCTGTAAAACAAACAGCACCAGAATTAACCATTCTAAAGACTTAAACCTCGCCTATGACATAAATAGGACCTGCTGAAGAGATAGGTATGTACCCCAGAGAGTATTCCCTCTCTGGAGCAGGCACCCCATCCATGTGTGGCAGAGTTCCTCCTTAATCCAATTCAAATGCAACTAGGACAACTGGATAGGAAACAGGAAATTCATTCCTAGTTTGGCACTTAGGTCTCTTATGGACACAGGCAACCTGTAAATGGTTTGTCCCCAAGCCCCTATTTGTAAATGTTTCATTGCCCAATCCCCTGCTTACACTTGTCAAGGGTACCATAATTTGTCAGACATTTGTGGGTGCAAGGTTAGGCTTAAAAAGGCCCTTCTGACCATTAGCCTAGTAAACACCTATGAACCTATGTATCAGGATTCAGAGGTACAAATGAAACTAAATGGTAGTCTTACTAAGACATTAAAACTACACAGAGGTGCAAGACTGGGTTTCATGCTTTTGTCTTCCCAATAAACAAGGCTACTAGCACAGAAAGTTAGACACAGTAATATAGGGGGTTTGTCCTAGAATTCAAGGGAAAAATATGACCCATTTGCTGATGATATAATCCTGTACTGAACCAATGCAGAGCAAGACCTGCCCACTTTATTCAGAATTTTGGAAGTGTTCTCTGTTTAATTTCTCCAAGTTTTCTGAATTTCTAAAACCATGATGGGGAAAGGACCCCCATTCCTAAGTTAAAGTAGGACTAAAGCTTGTGAAATTAGTATTGTTTTAATCTTCGGTGTTAGTCAAAAGTGCTCTTTATAGCACCCGCAATATGTCCAGAACGGATTCCTTCTGTAATTCATTTGGGGTTACATGTAATGGTAACAGATAAATAAGACTGTAAATTATTTTTATGAGTTCCATTGATCCTACTATTATTAAGACTGTCTAGGTATCCTTCCATATTACCCTAGTTTCTGACTACAAACACTGGTATTTTATGATTTCGTCTCTCTCTGTATGCAAGACACTGTAATAACTGGATACAGCAATTTCAATGCTCAATGCTACTTTTGCCTTCTTTTCATGGACTACTACATCTGGTTTTCTTGCATCTATTTTTGAACTGTTTGATAATGGGTGCTCCCATGTGATATAAACTTTATCATTCGTTATAATGCTTTGTGGCTCATGTTTTCAATGTTTCTCAGCAACTTCAATACTGCAATGTTTGCACAATCCCCAATGCAACAGTCTTGCCACATTATTATGCCTTTCAGTACGCAGGACCTCTGCCATTAGTGTATCACACCTAACAACATGATGTGTGACTGTTTCCAGTTCTGTTTTATGGAACTTACATTTGCCTGTTTCTTCCACATGCTCAATGGACTTTGCAAACCAATGTGTACCCATGTCCACTATCCTGGGCTGCTAATATTAACCTTTCATCTTTTGGTTTAAATTCACCTCTCCATAACCATTCCTGCATTAGATCTTCACTGACATGTAGTTGTTCCAGGAACTTTCTGTACTTCCAACTATATTTATGTCTTTTCCACATTTCTTGCCTTCTTGTCTGACCCTAGGGTTGCCACCTATCTGTTTTTTTTTTCCAGACTATCCAGAAAGTCCAGAAAGCACTGTACAAACTCCGGTATTCGGCTTCAAAAAAGGAAGCAAACTATCAGAGTTTGTTAAATCGGCTGATTTACTATGCTTTTTTACAGAAATATTACAAATTGCAGAGTGCAAGTAAGCAATGCTACAGGAGACACATTTAGAAAGAAAGAATATGTGAATTTGACAAAAAGGATTTCAGAATGGATTTTCAGCACAGTATCAGGGACAAAAAAAGAAGAGTAATGCTACTACTGATTGCTAGCGCGGCTCCAATACTGAGAGAAGAGAAAAAAAGGGCAATAATGGCAGATTTGTGGCAGTACGGGGCTACTGGCAATGGAGGAGGATTAAGCTGGAATATACTTATAATCCATCAAAAACTTCTATTAAGGAGCTTAAGATAAAGTTAGGAGAAATAATCAGCTTTCAGCATGGATTAATACTTACGTGTGTGGACTGAAACTTGGTTTGCAATGGCAAGGATGTAGCAGAGGGGACCAAGAAGAGATAATGCAACAAAAGACAGTAGACTTCTGAAGAAATGTAAGAAAGTGGTCGGTATGGAAGACATGAATTCAGTAGTAGGAAATAAGAAGTTATGTACCTACCATAACGTTCCATGTTAGTTGTCTTCTCTCGCCTTCTTTCTTGCTTGATGGGTTCGGAGCCGATCCTCGGCTCCGACTCGGCACTTGCTTTAGCTCGAGAACTCCTTTTACCAGCTCGAGGCAGCCCCATATCCCATGATGCAAGGCAGTAAGTACCCAGATCTCGTTTGTTGACAAAGGGCAATAACACCAAGCATAAAATACTTCCCAAAGGAAGAAGAAACTTACAGATGGAAAAGGACCAGGTCTGAATGGTCTTTAGCATAATAGTTTCTTATACAAGGTCTGTCCAGGCCAGGGGGAAGGAGGGAGGGTCGCAAGAAAGAAGGCGAGAGAAGACAACTAACATGGAGCGTTATGGTAGGTACATAACTTCTTAATGTTAAGTTGTCAATCTCGCCTTCATTCTTGCTTGATGGGACCGCGTCCTAGCACCTCTATCCTGGGTGGCTCAATGGAACAAACTCTTGAGGACTGTAGAGCCAAAACTGGCTCTGTCCCTGGAGGCCAAGTCCAATTTGTAATGGGAAACAAAAGTGTGAGGAGTGGCCCAAGTGGCGCTGCACAAATAGTGTCCAAAGGCAGTCTAGCTTGAAAGGCTGTAGAAGTAGCTAAACTCCTAGTTGAATGTGCTTTAGGTTTTGAGCACAGCTGTTTTCCCCTGATCGTATAAATTTCAGTGATGACCGAAGAAAGCCATCTGGACAAAGTCACTTTAGAAACAGGAAGGCCTTTTTATTATCCGCATAGGAAACAAAAGTTGATCAGATTTTCTAAATTTTTTGTCCTGTCCAAATAATATCTAAGCTGACGGTGGGCGTCAAGATAATGTAGCTTTTGTTCAGCTCTATCTGAATAGTTAGGAAAAATACAGGAGATCAATGGATTGATTCAGATTGTTTTTGAAGCGACCTTAGGTAAAAGGATGGATTAGTTCTCAAAGATACTCTGTCTTTGTGAAAAATTAAATAGGGGGGTCGAACCGAAAGAGCATGAAGTTCAGACACCCTCCTGGCAGATGTAATAGCCACTAGGAATAACGTTTTCCAAGAAAGATATTTTAGGGAACAAGAAACAGCTGGCTCGAAGGGGAAGAATCAAGGATGTCAGCACTAAATTTAGATCCCACTGAGGAGGAGGATTCCTGATTGGAGGCTTTAGTAGGAAAATTCCTTTCAAGAAGGCCCTGCAGAGCCTATGGGACATAATATTATGATCTGCTATCCCGACATGAAAATTAGAAATAGCAGCCAACTGAACTCTGACTGTGGAAGAAGAGGAGCCTGCATGAAAAATCTCTGCTAAGAAGTCCAGAACTGCCTGAACAGGGGCAGTAAAAGGATCAATATTTTGGGCCTTAGCCCAATAAGAGAAACGTTTACATTTGCTTGTGTAAATCCTCCTGGTAGAGGATTTTAGTGAAGCTACTATGATATCTCTAACTGGGTTAGAGATCAAAGGAAGCCTGGCTAAGGAAGGAAGTGGAGCAACCATGCTGTGAGGTTGAGAGAAGGGATTGACCGGTGCAGCTGACCGGATTGGTGAATCAGTAGATCTGGCACTGGGTCCAGATGCCACGGCTGCACCAAAAGGTGATGATGGAGGAGCAGGAACCAAACTTGTCGAGGCCAGTAAGGGGCAATGAGAATCAATTTGGCTCTCAAAGCGGTAGCTTTCTGGATCACCTGAGGGATCAGAGGAAATGGAGGAAGGCATAAAGAAGTCCCTGGGGCCAATCCTGGGTCAGAGCGTCTCTGGGGGATGGCCTGATAGAGGGAAGAGGCTGAAGAAGTCTGGACATTTGCTGTTTTGGGGAGTAGCAAAAGATCGCAACATGGGCGACCCCATTCCAGAAAAATCTCTTCCACTATGGATTGCTTGAGAGACCACTCGTGAGGCATGAGAATAGCTCTGCTCAATCTGTCCGCTATAATGTTGGTTTTCCCAGGGATATGCGTTGCTACCAGAAACCGATGAGAGGAGATCGCCCATTCCCATAGTCTGCGCGCTTCTCGACAGAAGGGTAGGACTTGGTTCCGCCCTGTTTGTTGATATACCAAACTACAGACATGTTGTCTGTGTGGACTGCAATTGTCCCTACGGGAAGAAAGTCGTTGAGGGCTTGCAGCGTTAAAAGCACTGCTCTCATCTCCAGGACATTTATGTGCAGATGGTACTCGAGCGGTTGCCACGTCCCATGAACCAGTCTGCCCAGATCATGAGCCCCACACCCGATCAGGGAGGCATCCGTGGTGACAGTGGCTATCGGGGACGGAAGTACAAAGCACCTGCCTTGGTGAACCTGAGACGATGTGATCCACCAAGCAAGATGTTCTTTGCATGTTTGTGTCACCAGAATCTGGTGACGCACTGGGAAGTTGCTGGTATGACCACTGTGTGAACAGCATCCACTGAAGGAGGCGCATGTAGAATCGAGCCAGGGAAGAAGAGTAATGGCCGCAGCCATGAGACCTAATACCTTTAGAACCATTCTGGCCTGTACTTTCTTGCTGGCCAGAATGATCCTGACATGAGTCTGAATGTCTGAAACTCTTTGTTCTGTAAGGGTAGCTGACATCCGAACAGTGTTTAAGTTTGCGCCTATGAAGGTAATAGACTGGCAGGGCGATATGGATGACTTTTCGAAGTTGACTGAGATGCCCAAATGAGAACAAAGGTCTATTGTGTAATCCCTGGCTTGTATAAGCTGATGCCTGGTGGTGGCTGACAGGAGCCAGTCGTCGAGATACGGAAACACCTGGAATCCTTGACGTCTCAGGTGAGCCGTGACCACTGCCATGCATTTGGTGAACACTCTGGGGGCTGTAGTGAGACCAAAGGGCAGGGCTCTGAACTGGAAATGACTGGACCCCAGCCGGCGGAGAAATCTCCTGGGCGTCTGTGAATTTTGATGTGATAGTACGCATCCTGAAGATCTATTGAGCACATCCAGTTGTCCTTCTGTAAGAAGGGCAGAATTGACTGAAGAGTGACCATTCGGAATCTCGTCTTCCTGACAGACTTGTTGAGTCTGCTGAGATCCAATATTGGTCTCCAGTCTCCCGTCTTCTTGGGGACCAAAAAGAACCTTGAGTAGATTCCGGGCTCTGAATGGTCTATTGTAACTGGCTGAATGGCTCTTTTTTGCAGTAGTTTTGCGATTTCTAACTCTGCAATGTCCCTTAGACCGGGTGGTACATCTGGAAGGGACTTTCCTCGAAAGGAATTATGTAACCCTTGGATATGATCGACTGTACCCATCTGTCTTGAGTGAGGGAATGCCAGGCTTCTGGGTACAGTGATAATCTTCCCCCGACTGCCTCCAAGGAGGGACAGCCGGGCAACACCTCAGGGATGCTGAAAGGGTTTATCAGAGAGAGGCTCCCTGTTTCCCTGGTTCTTCGGACCCCCTCTGCCTCTAGAGCGGCGTCTGTTGTTGTTACCCCCTCTGCCTCTAGGGGTAAACTGACCACGTGAATCCGGCGTGACTCCTTGGGATTTACGGAACCACATCTTCCCACCCTTCTGTCCTTTGGGATAAGGCCTAGAAGGGGTGGAAAAACGGACTCCAACAGCAGAAAGAGTCTTGCCGTCCTGCTCACACCTGGTCAAGGTCTCCTTCACCTGAGGGCCAAACAAAGCTGACCCATCAAAGGGAGAATTTGTGAAGGGCGCCTTAAAGGGATCCGCAAAATCACATAGCCGCATCCAGGCTTGGCGTCTAAGAGCCACACCTGTGCCTGCGGCTCTACTCGCTCCATCCGCAGCATAAGATATTAGCCGCATGGAGGAGTTAGCAATGGAATTGAGGGTTCCTAGCTGCGAAGCAATCTTTTCTTGAGCCCCTGCAGCTGTAGGATCCTGAACTACTTCTCCCAGCTCCTTCAAGATATCTCTCTGGAGTCTGGTGAAGTGACAAAGATAATTCAGCGAGCATAGCAAAGGTCGCTGAGGAAAACATCCGCTTGCCGTACCTATCCATGGTCCTAGAGTCCTTATTAGGAGGATGGACGGGCACGGAAGGATCTGCAAGTTCCTTTTTGGTGGCCGCAGCCACCACCATGGCATCAGCGGGGACACCCTTGGTAAGGAATTGTTTGTCACTAGGGGCAGTGATAAATTTAGAAGGCCTCCTAGGGACTGGCTCTACAGAGTCAGGAGCTGTCCACGCCTTTCGTGCAATAACCTGCATAAGGGGGTCGAAAGGCGGAGACACCCAGGAGGTGGAGGGCCGAGATCCAAACGCCTCTAGGTATACTGACTCATCCTCAGAGGGATTTGTTGGTGGGCCAGTTTCCCCTCTGTTTCAGAAGTTCTAGGATGTCTGAAAAGGAGACATCCTCAGAGGGGGATCTAGGGGATCCCTCTGACTCATCAAAGTCAGTATCCGACGTGACAGACTCGGGAGTCTACATGCTTCCTCTTACAAGTCCTCTTCCTAGGAGGATCTCCCGAAACATCAGGAGAATCCTCGGAAGAGGGGGAAATTCCCAATGGGGAAACCTGAGGCGGAGGATCTCTGGGTCCTGTAGCAAGAGAAGTGGCAGAGATGTCAACAGGTACAATAGAGGGAGGAGCTACGGAAGAGACTGCTGACTGATACCAGTGGCCAGTACACTCTTCATCACCTCGAATGCTCCCCTCCCAGGCAGGTCCGAGAGAACCCGCTCCGAAGAGCTAGGAACTCCAGGGACCACCGAAAGGGAAGCATCCGAGGCAGATGTCGGAGCCGAGCTCACCAAGGCCGAGGCTCCAAGGGGAAGAGCGGGCTCGGACAAGGGTCGATGCCACTCACCCCTCGGAGGAGACCATGGAAGCCCGACCACGAATCCCTCTAAGGAAGAGGAGATAAGAGTAGAGGCTGAAGGAACAGAAGGGGTATCCGTCCTCCAGCCGTAGCAGTAACCATGCCGAAGACTCCAACTCCAAGCTCTGGGGTAGAGTTGAAGGAGGAACTGTAACGGGGTGTGGACCAACAGTCGTCTGCTGAGACGGACTGTGAAGCATTTGGGCCAGTACCTGTGACTTGAGCAATCTGCTGACCACTCTCTCTAGGTCATGGTCAGACAACCTGGATGACCTTGAAGATCAGCTCCGATGGCTCCGTTCCGACAGAAGAGGTGAAGCCGGGCCGAAGTATCGGCTCCAAAGAAGGAGACCTCGACCTCTTCCTGGAATGAGCCATCGGGCCGATACTACGGATCCTGTCGGAGCCGACTTCGAGCCGACAGAGCGCTCGATGCATCGGCTCCAGCCGGAGCCGATACAGCCACCAAAGTAGCGGTGTCGGAGCCGATCGGGCCGACACGATGCCTGTGCCACATGGGTGTCGGAGCCGATCGGGCCGACGCCGAAGTGAATACAGTTTCGGCACCGATAGCCATCGGTGCCGAAGGCTTAGTCAAGCCAGAATCGGCTCCAGCCGGCGATCTCGACTCAATGCAGTCGGGCGAGGCCGCAGGCTTAGAAACAGAAGCCTGGGCCTTGGAAACTCTTGCTGGTTTCGGTGGAGCCGACTTAGCCGGAGAGCCCTCCGGCTTAAGAAGACCCCTAAGAACCAGTTTGTTATGTCTCTCCTGCAGGACTCTCTGGCTGAAGGAGTGACAAATAGCACAGGAGTCCTGCAGGTGAAGAGGGCCCAGACAATACAGGCAAGAAGTGTGACCGTCTGTCAGAGACATTTTCTGACAGCACGAGTCACACTTCTTAAAACCTGAAACCCTCTCCTTTGACATGGTGCCGAACACACAATACACACACACACCAGTCAAAAATAAATTAAATTACACAAAATACCAAAAGGTATTCTATAAAAAACACCAACACACACACCCTAACAGGGGGGGGATGGGATAGGGATAACTAAGAACAAATTAAAAAAGACAGGGAATTTCTGTCAGCAAGGGATAGAAATTAAATTTAAACTATCAAAAAATTAGTTTTTGACTAAAGGGGCTTGAAAATCACAAAGTGAAACAACTTACCAGGAGCTGGTAAAAAGAAGACCTCCCAAGCGAAGCGGCAAACGAGATCTGGGTACTTACTGCCTTGCATCATGGGATATGGGGCTGCCTCGAGCTGGTAAAAGGAGTTCTCGAGCTAAAGCAAGTGCCGAGTCGGAGCCGAGGATCGGCTCCGAACCCATCAAGCAAGAATGAAGGCGAGATTGACAACTTAACATCTCAGAATTTATACACTATTCCCCAAGGTACAATAAGTAGGCTAGACAGGATAGAAATATTTCACATTTAATTGAAAGCTTCACACATAATCCAATAACTAGTTCAGATATTGCTCTGATAAAAAGTAAGAAAACATACAGGGCAATAAAGTAAAAATGAGACACCGGCACTTTCCCAGCTACAGAAGTTACAGAAGACAGAAATTTCTTCTTATGGAATAGCTAGCAAATAGGATAAAATGAAAATGGAGTTTAAAATAAGAGAGAAAAAATACATGGTTAAGTAATAGGAATTATTTAGAGGGTCTGACAAAGGTTAAAATATTGCAGAATAAAGGGAATCTCACAAAACAGGAGCAACTGCAGAGTGCTGATGAGAAAGTAAGGGAGTAACTGGATAATATACAGGGGTTTAGAAAGACTGTTGTTAAAAACTTTTTTGGTAACTCTAGAGCACAAAAATTTTTGGCACAGCAACTCAGGCAACTGAAAGTAGAAAGAGCTGTTGACAAATTTAGGGAGCCTACAAGAAAAATAAACTAAGATCTTATAGCGGTATTAGAGATATTTTGGAAATTTTGTATAAAGCAGATGAACGTGGAAACCAAGAAAGAGCACAAACAGAAATACTTATAGAAAACTTAACTTATGCAAAAATTAGAGGAAGCTGAGGCTTAACAACTAATAATTAAAGATAGGAGGAGACAAGATAAAAATGGTGATGGTATAATCAAACTGCTGGAAGTTTCCAGCAGCACATGGTAGTCCTGTGGAAGTTTGGAGGTAAGAAAGTGATAAAGATCTGGAAGCTTTTGTTTAATAGTATTTTACAATACGATGCTGGAGGGATAGGTTCCTGACCCAGAGACTCCCCATACTCTGGAATAGACTGCCCATACATGTCAGGCAGAGCGCCTCCTTGGCCCTCTTCAAAAGGAACCTTGACGATTGGATGGGAGATGGGAAATTCACCCCGGGGTTCATGCCAGTCACCCTGCTAGACAGGGGTCCAGGGAAGTAAATATTGTGGGAAGAAATATCCAGGGAATTGTTATGGCTAGGCTTGTATAGGCCCTAGGGCTGATAGCCTAGTACCAACCTATGAACAAGCAAGTACCAACTTACTAGAAAAAAGCTGCGGTAGTTGTATTACCCAAAGAGGGTAAAGACCTGTCAGACTCCACCTCAGCCTCATACAGACCCATTCTAATTTTAAGCCATGATTATAAAGCGTTTGTGTCTATACTAGCTAAAAGAATGACAAAGAATCTGCCACAATTTATAGATATGGATCAATGTAGTTTTGTGGATGGGAGGCAAACATTAATAGAACAATGATGATCTACAAGGAAGCAGAATGTAAGAAAAACACTGCTATTGTTGGTGGGCCATGATATAGAGAAAGCATTCAACAGAGCAAGCCGGAAACTTATGAATAGGGCAGGAAAGGCCCCAACTCTCCTGCGAAAGAAGCATTTGCATTCCATAATACAATAAGGTTAATTAGGAGGACATATGAAAGACTTGAGGCAAGAATTAAAGTGGGAGAGTTCCACTCTGATGTGTATGAACAGAGGGAACCACGCAGGGTTGTCCTCTTTCCCCTTTATTTGCTTTATATTTAGAACAACTGGCAAAGAAAATAAGGGATTCAGAAATTCAAGGGCAATAGTTGGTATTTTAATAAAAAAAAGTTAGCTTTATTTACAGATATTATGTTGTACTTGATTAATCCAGAAAAAAGACATCTTGTCATCGTGAAACATTTTAAGACAGTTTCACATCTTTTCAGGAAATAAAATTAAAGATGATAAAACAAAGGCTACATCCACAAATCATGTACCCACTCATGACTTGGTTCAGCAATACCCATATTTATGGGGACATAAGATGAAGTACATAGGAGTATGGATTAAAGAGGCTTCTGTTATGGCAGGAAATGAAAGACTAAACAATAGATGATGCAAAAACTGAGAAACTGCATGCTCTTGTTTATGGATAGTAAGATACAAGCAGTGAAATGCTTTTAGTCCCTTTAATTTTACATACAGGTTAGACATATTTTATAAACCAGAGGAAAAGTTGTGGACAATAATTAATAAAGAGCTAAAGGAATTTATCTGGGAGGGAAGAGGGCAAGAGTTAAATGGGATAAGGTAATCCTCCTAGAGCTACACAGCTAAGGCTCATATACATAACACAAGCACAGGTTACAATTCAAAGTGGAAAACAATGATGGTGAAGCTGGGGGGGGGGGGGGTTCAAAAATAAGGAGAGTGGGATTTTGGATGCAGATCTTTAAAGAGAATAATAACCACCACTCAAAATATTATATTCTTAAAGCTGCAGAAACTACTCTAAGAACTAAGCCAACACATGAATGGAGAAGAGAGATTTTGCCAGTAGGGATGACTGCAAGCAGGGGTACAGAAACAGGCAAGACATATACGGCAGAAAACTGGCAAATCAGCTAAGGTATTGCAGGTAAATATAACTAGAGAGGGAAAGGTAAGAGAATTGGATTAGGTGAAGAAGCAGCAGAAATTTGGATTCCAGGTTAAGAGACTGCCTTCCTTATCGATATCAGAGTATAGGCAAAGAGAAAGGGATAGGGGAGTCTTAAGTAAAAGACCTACTCTGGTAGAGTCTTTAGCCAAATCTAGAACAGAAGCTGTAGTTAAAAAGGGTACAATTAGTACGACACACAAAATACTACACAATAACAATAAGAATCAATTAGAGGAAGTTAGTAAAAATTAGGGAGAGAGACTGGAAAAGCAATTTACAACAGAACAATGGGAGGACATATATATGGCTCACAAGTATGCAACAAAGTCCATGAGGTTTATGATTTTTGCTTGGAAGTGTTTTGCATAGGTATTTTTATACCCCAAGCAGATTTCAAAGATTTTTTTCGTCAGGTGTATAGCAAATGTTGAAGGTGTGAAGGGAAAGAAAAAGGTAACTGGGAATATGTTTTCTGGGAGTGTAATGAGTTGGCAGATTTATAAAATTACCTAATGAGTACTCTGTCAGAAATATTACGCAGACAATTCCTCCCCCTACCAGAACTTGTACAAACAACCCAACAATCTTTCCAAGACAATGAAATGCACCTCTCAGACTCTCAACTCATACTCAGTCCAAAGTTCCTCATAACTCTTCCCCCTTCATCTACTCAGCCAATAAAACTAAATTTAATCTGTTCAGCACATCATACTCCTTGGAGTCAAAATTGACAACAACCTAAAATTTGACAAACACCTCACTTTATCAAAAAGGTCCACATTAAGCTCAGCTGCCTATACAGAGTCAAGCCATATCTAACCGAGGCCACTAGACATTCCACAGCTAGGACTCAACTACTCTCAATCTTTCTATATGCCTCACTATTATTCATTAATCTCAGAAAATCAGATTTAAACAAACTGCAGTCCTGCTATAAAAAAATTGCAGGATTTGCTACTAACCTCCCTTACAGATCACATGACTGCACAGCACTTCATACACTAAATTGGATTGAACTACCCAATCTCTTCTCCATCAACCAACTAACTTTCATTCATTCCATCTTCCACCATCCAGACAACTGTCCAGCACTCAAGAGCTTAGTGCAGCCCTACTCAAATGGCAGACCACTAAGATCCTCCAACAAACTACTACTCCCAGTAACTAAATCTAATAATAAGAAGTTATGTACTTACCATAACATTCCATGTTAGTTGTCTTCTTCTCGCCTTCTTTCTTGCTGGATGGGTTCGGAGCCGAACCTCGGTCGAATACTAAAGCTCGAGAGCTATTTTTACCGGCTCGAGGCTATCCTATGTCCCATAATGCTAGGCGAAAAATACCCAGATCTCGTTTGATAGCTAACACTATGGACAGACATGTCCCACCACTAGAAAAGATAAAACTATGAGCTATGTACAACTATAAACCCTACAGCCTGTCTATCACCAGGGCTACCAAAGGGGAAGAAGAGCTCTAGTTGAAGGGATAATCCTGGTGACAAGTAAAGTATCACCCAATACTCTAGGTCTTTCCAGGCTAGGGGGATGGAGGGTGGGGCGCAAGAAAGAAGGCGAGAAGAAGACAACTAACATGGAACATTATGGTAAGTACATAACTTCTTAATGTTAAGTTGTCAATCTTGCCTTCATTCTTGCTGGATGGGACCGCGTCCCTAGCACCTTAGTCCTGGGTGGCTCAATGGAACAGACTCGAGTACCGTGGAACCAAAATCAGCCCTATTTCTGGAGGCAATATCCAGTTTGTAATGAGAGATGAAGGTATGAGGAGAGGCCCATGTGGCCGCTGCACAAATAGAATCCATAGGTAATCTCGCTTGAAAGGCAACTGAGGAAGCTAATGCTCTAGTTGAATGAGCTCTAGGCTTGGTAGGGAGCTCCTTATGCCTCAATTGATATGTTAAAGAGATAAGAGAGGTCAACCATCTGGACAAGGTCACTTTAGAAACTGGAAGGCCCTGCTTCCCTTCGGCGTAAGATAAGAAGAGTTGCTCTGATTTTCTCGTTAGCTTGGTTCTATCCAGACAGAAACGTAGTTGCCTATGAACATTCAAACAATGTAATCTTCTCTCAGCTCTATCAGTGTAATTTGGAAAGAAAACTGGGAGATCAATGGTCTGATTGAGATTTTTTTCTGAGAGTACCTTAGGATGTATTTGTCCTAAGAGCCACTCTATCTTTGTGAAAAACAAGATAAGGGGGGCGCACAGATAGTGCTTGTAGTTCCGAAACCCTTCCCGCTGAGGTAATAGCTACCAAGAAAAGTGTTTTCCATGAGAGCAGTTTTAACGAGCAGGAGGCAGCAGGCTCAAAAGGAGGCAGAATTAATGACGACAGTACCAAATTTAGATCCCACGGTGGAGGAGGGTCTTTGACTGGGGGCCTAAGTAATAGGGTACCCTTCAGAAAGGCTTTGCAGAGCTTGTGGGACATAATACTAGACTCTGACAAGCCAACATGGAAATTTGCAATAGCCACCAACTGGACTTTGATAGTGGCTGAAGAAGAACCTTTTTGAAAGAGTTCCGCCAAGAAATCTAGAACTGTTTGGACAGGAGCAGTAAAGGGATCAACTTGGTTCTTTTCTGCCCAAATAGAGAAATGTTTCCATTTACTTGCATACGTCCTTCTGGTGTTAGACTTGTGAGAGGCAAGGATAATCTGACGTACTGACGGAGAAATTTAGGGAAGTCTGGCTAGGGTTGGAAGTGGAGCAACCAAGCTGTGAGGTTGAGAGATGAAAGGGATTGGTGCAGCCTGCCCGATTGATGGGTTAGAAGGTCTGGCACAGGGTCCAGATGCCAGGGCTGCTCCAGTAGATGACATTGTAGGAACGGAAACCAGACTTGTCGGGGCCAGTAAGGGGCAATGAGGATCATCCTGGATCTCAAGGCAGTTGCTTTCTGGACTAACTGAGTGATTAAGGGAAAGGAAGGGGGGAAGCATAAAGGAGACCTCTGGGCCAATCGTGGACTAGAGCGTCTCTGGGAGAGAGGCCCGGGAGAGGGAACAGGGTGAAGAAGTCTTGACACTTGCTGTTTTGAGGGGTTGCAAAAAGGTCGCAGCAAGGCTGACCCCACCTTCTGAAGATTTGGTCCACTACTAGTTGGTTGAGAGACCACTTGTAGGGCATGAGAATGTCCCTGCTCAGCCTGTATGCTATGACATTGGACTTCCCGGGAATGTGTTTTGCTACCAGAAACCGCTGAGAAGAGATCACCCATTGCCAGAGTCTGAGCGCTTCCCGACAAAGAGGGTAGGACCTGGTTCCGCCCTGTTTGTTGATGCACCATACTACAGACATATTGTCTGTCTGCATTGCAATCGTCCCAGTGGGAAGAGAGTTCTGGAGAGCCTGCAACGCCAACAGCACCGCTCTCATCTCCAGGACATTGATGTGCAAGTGGTACTCGAAGGGTTGCCATGTGCACTGGACTGTCCTGCCCTGAAAATGCCCCCCCCCACCCGATCAGGGAGGTGTCCGTTGTTACGGAGGCAACCGGAGGGGGGAGAACAACTGGTCTGCCTTGAAGCACCTGAGGTGAGCTCATCCACCAAGATAGGTGTCGTTTTCAAGACTGAGTAATGAGAATATTGTGTGACATGGGAAGCTGCTGAAAGGACCATTGGGAAAAAAGCATCCATTGTAGTATCCGCATATGAAAACGAGCTAGGGGGAGCAAGGTGATTGTTGCAGCCATCAGACCAAGCGTTTTCAGTACAAGCCTGGCTTGGACCCTGTCCTCCTGTAGCAGGACTTTAACATGACTGCGAATGTCGTATACTCTTTGTGTAGGTAGTTTTGCTGACAACTCTACCGTGTTTAACACGGCACCTATGAAGGTAATATGCTGACAAGGTGACAAGGCAGATTTTTCGAAATTTATAGAGATGCCTAGTGCTTTGCAGGTTTGTACAGCGTAATCCCTGGCTTGAAGTAGCTGGTGCCTGGTGGTGGCAGTAAGGAGCCAGTCATCCAAATATGGAAACACCTGGAATCCTCGACATCTCAAGTGAGCCGCAACCACTGCCATGCATTTGGTAAACACCCTGGGGGCTGTGGTGAGGCCAAAGGGCAGGGCTCCAAATTGGTAGTGACTGTCTCCCAGCCGGAAGCGGAGAAACCTCCTGTAGCGCCTGTTCATTTTGATATGGTAGTACGCATCCTGAAGGTCTATAGAGCACATCCAACTGTCCTGAACCAAAAAGGGAAGAATTGACTGTAGCGTGACCATCAGGAATTTTGTTCTTTGAACCGATTTGTTCAGTCTGCTGAGATCCAAAATAGGTCTCCAGTCCCCTGTCTTTTTGGTACCAAAAAGAATTTGGAGTAGATTCCAGATCCTTGTTGGTCTGCTGGGACTGGTTGGATGGCTCTTTGAAATTTCTAGTGCTGCTTGGTCTCTCAGACCGGGTGGAACGTCTGGAAGAGGCCCTTTTGGTTGATGTGGGGTGTGGATAAAGGGGATTTTGTAGCCCTTGGATATGATCAACCGTACCCATCTGTCCTGCATAAGAGAGCACCAGGCTTCTGGGTACAGCGAAAGTCTTCTCCCGACTGCCTCCAAAGGTGGACAGTCGGGCAGCTCCTCAGGGGTGCTGAAAGAGTTTGTCAGAGAAAGATTCTCTGCTACCCTGATTCTGCGGACCCCCCCCCCCGCCCCTAGGGCGGCATCTGTTGTTGTTCCCTCCACTGCCTCTGGAGGGAAGCTCATCACGTGCATCCGGCAGAACTCCCTGAGGTTTGCGGAACCACATTTTCCTGCCCTTTTGACCCTTAGGATACGGTCTAGAAGGGGCAGAAAAACGGACTCCCACTGTAGAGAGAGTCTTGCCTTCTTGTTCGCACCTGGTTAAGGTATCCTTCACTTGAGGTCCAAAAAGAGCAGAACCATCAAAGGGGGTGTTAGTGAATGACGCCTTGAAGGGGTCAGCAAAATTGCAGAGCTGCATCCAGGCATGTCTCCTTAGAGCAACACCCGTACCTGCGGCTCTACTCGCTCCATCGGCTGCATAAGAGATGAGCCGGATGGAAGAGTTAACGATAGAGTTCAGGGTCCCTAGCTGGGAGTTGATCTTTTCCTGAGACCCCACAGCTGCTGGGTTCTGCAATGTTTCACCCAGGTCCTTGAGAAGGTCCCTCTGAAGTCGGGTGAAATGGCATAAATAATTCAGCGACCGCATAACAAAGGTCGCTGAGGAAAACATCCGCTTGCCGTACCTATCCATAGTCCTAGATTCCTTATTAGGAGGATGGACAGGTACTGAAGGGTCAGCCAACTCCTTCTTAGTGGCTGCCGCCGCTACCATGGCATCCACGGGGACATCCTTGGAGAGAAACTGCTTATCTGTGGGAGCAGTAATAAATTTAGTGGGCCTCCGGGGAGTTGGTTCCATAGTATCCGGAGCCATCCACGCCTTCTGAGCCACCACCTCCATAAGTGGGTCGAAAGGCGGGGACATCCAGGAGGTGGAAGGGCGGGAACCCAAGGCATCCAGGTACACCGACTCGTCCTCGGATGGGTTAAGGACAGACCAGTTCCCCCTCTGTTTGAGGATCTCTAAGATGTCAGAAAAGGAGACATCCTCAGTGGGGGACCTTGGGGACCCTTCCGAATCATCCAGGTCGGTGTCAGATGTCACTGACTCAGGAGAGTCATCATGTTTCCTCTTACATATCCTCATCCGAGGGGGCTCCCCCGCAGGGTCAGGGGAGGCCTCAGAAGAGGAAGAAAGGCCCAATGGGGCAGCCTGGAGGGTCGGTTCTCCTCGCTTGGGGTCGGGAGGGTAGGCAGGGGCCGAAGCAGGCACCGTAAAGGGAGGGGCCGAGGAGGCCGACCATGGTGCCAGTATTGGAGCCAGCACGCTCCTCATCACCTCAAAGGCACCCCTGTCAGGCAGGGAAGAAGGACCCAACTCCGAGGAGATGAGAGCTCCCCCCGGCACTGAGAGGGATGGCTCCGAGCCCGATGTCGGGGCCGAACTCACCTGCGCCGAGGCTCCGAGAGGGAGAGCGGGGTCTGACAAGGGTCCGATGCCACTCGCCCCCTCGGAGCCGACGAGGGAGTCTCGGCGCCTGGATCCCTCCAAGGACGGAGCCAAGGAAGGGATCGGAGCCAACGAAGGAACTGACAACAGGGGGATCGGTTCCAAAGCCCCCACAGTACTCACCTCGATGACCTCCGGCTCCGAACTCAGCAGAGGAGTCGGAGGAGGAACTTGAGCAGGTGTAGGGGTAGCCCCTGTCTGTTGAGACGGGCTATGTAGCAACTGGGCCAGTGCCTGTGACTTCAAAAGCCGGCTGACTACCCTCTCGAGGTCATGGTCCGAAAGCCTGGAAGACCTAGAGGAATGAGATCTATGGCTCCGCTCCGACAAGAGTGGAGACTTCGGAGCCGATATAACAGACTCGAGAGACGGAGACCTGGAGCGCTTTCTGCTCGGGGATGGCTCCGACACTAAAGTCAGAGCCGACTGAGGTCTAGATGCCTCGGTTTAGGCCGGAACCAACGAGGCAGCAACAGCACCGCTCGCCGCTGGCTCCGAACATGGAGACAACGATTTGGCGGGCTTTGAAGGTTTCCCAGTCATGGTCTTAGCCGGGGAACCTTCAGGCTTTAACAAGCCTCTAAGAATGAGTTTGTTTCTGCGCTCCTGCAGGACTCTAGGGCTAAAAGCATGGCAGATGGAACAAGAGTCCTGCAGGTGGAGAGGGCCCAAACAATACACACAAGAAGTGTGACCGTCTGTCAGAGACATCTTCTGACAGCACGAGTCACACTTCTTGAAACCCGATACCTTAGTATCCTTAGACATACTAATGTAAAAAAAATACACAATACTCTAATTTATAACAATTACAATAAGCAGAAAAGAGGGGGAACTACCGCTAAACAGAGGGACAGAATTCCACACACACACAGAACAACTAAAGGAAATCTGTACTACTACTAAGGGGAGGGTCAGAGGCCCAACAACTTTAAGGGTGGAGAAAAGGGGAGATTAGCAACTAAAAAAGGGGAAAAGACTAGTCGCTAACTTCACTAATACTAAAGGGACAAAAGAGGGGAAAAAACTGACTAAAAAAACTCTCTCAAAAGTTATTAATAATAATAATATACGACCTGGAGCCGGTGAAAACGCAACCTCGTAGCTGAAGCGGCAAACGACATCTGGGTATTTTTCGCCTAGCATTATGGGACATAGGATAGCCTCGAGCCGGTAAAAATAGCTCTCGAGCTTTAGTATTCGGCAGAGTCAGAGCCGAGGTTCAGCTCCGAACCCATCCAGCAAGAATGAAGGCGAGATTGACAACTTAACATTTACTTGTTACGATAACTCTCTATTCTCCCACCAAATATCTAAGTCCTGGTATTCCATGCCTTAGACAATACTAAATTCTAGCAACACATCCAGATTTAAACTACTGCTTAAGGAACACCTAACCAAAAACTGGCTTTGCTCCTGCACTAATCCAGGCTGATCATTCTGTCCTTCCTTGTTCTTACAACCAAAATATCTCTTCCCTTACAAAATTCTGACATCCAAACTATCCCTTCAGTAATGGAATTCCAGTTTCTCCCTACCTATCTCAAGCTCACTACTGCTTCTATTTTTATCTACCTATCTCAGGCTTCCTACAGTTTTCATCATATTCCCTCCTTCTTGTACTTCACTTCAATCTTGCTTTAGCTATCACTGTTTAGAACAAGTAACACTAGCACAGCAACAATCAGCCATATTATTGTTCATATACCATACATGTATCTCAAATATTTACCACCAATACCATGACATTGATCTACTGGATCAGTCATTTGTCTATGATGGCACAAACTATTTCATGCTAGTTTATTTGTTGTGCAGTGACAAGTACAAGGAAACACTGTCCTTACGGTTTTCAATAAATTCAGTAGAATATGTACTACAGCAGGAAATTTTGTGAAGTTGTGTGAAAGGCAGAACAAGGGTGTTTAAAATAATCTGCAAGCTGCTACACAGAACATGGTAATAACTACTTAGCTGGTACTGTTGGCGTAAAAAACATGACACAATGAAGCATGCCAATTCCTTAGAGGTAGTGAGAAAACAGTGCACTTTTGAGCATTGGCAAGAACTGTGTAGAATTAAACAAAATGTTAAATTTAAACCAGATTTGGGGTGCAGCATTTGTCTGCAAAGACTTTAATGAACTAAGCATGGACACCACAGAAAACAGAAAGTACAGTTTTGTACCTACCATAAATGTAGATGTCCGAACTGGATAGCATCTGCAGTCATAACAAATGGGTTGTCCTGTCGTCAGGCAGCCCTTCGGTCGGCCGGATTCCAAAGTCCGGGTCCGGCTTCGGCTGATGTCGCACTTCACCCGACGTCATCTCTGCTGGTCTTCGGGTATAAAGGCATCAGCCGACGCCATTTTCCTCAGTGTTTCTTGCCCCAGATGCCAATTGCCCTCTTGGAAAGCTAAATTTTGGATAAATGCCAATGTTTCCAAAATAGTAGAAGGCAAACACAAAAAATAAACATGTATGTACAAATATACAAACAAATACACCATAAGAGACTCCCCCCCCCCAGCTAGCTATTAGGAGGGTAAATACCCTAGGAATACCGCAGAGGGGAAGGAGGGAGGGTAATCCTGACTGCAGATGCTATCCAGTTCGGACATCTACATTTATGGTAGGTACAAAACTGTACTATGTCCTTCATGGATGCATCTGCAGTCATAACAAATGGGTAGAATACCATAGCCAAACTAGGGGAGGAGGAATAATAATTATGGTGTAGTCAGGATCCCTTGCAGAACAGCAGTGGCAAACCCTGCTCGGGATCTAGAATATAGAGGTAAATTATAATGCTTGGCAAATGTATGCACGGAGGTCCAAGTAGCCGCCTCAATAATGTCCTTGGTTGCCATTCCTCTTAAGAAAGCTGTGGTAGTGGCTGTAGCCCTTGTAGAATGAGGTCTTATGTTCTGTGGAATTGGTTTTCCATGGTAGGAGTAACAGAATCTTATGCAATTTCCTATCCATTTGGAGATTGTCTGTTTGGAAATTGCTTTTCCTTCCCTTCCTGTTGCATAGGCTACAAAGAGCTGGTCAGTTTTTCTGTTACCTTTGGTTCTGTCCAGGTAGTAGCGTAACTGTCTATGTACATCCAAGGTATGCATTATTCTTTCACCTCTGTTTTGTGGATTGGGAAAGAATGTAGGTAGGTGGATTGCCTGGTTTAAAGACACTCTGGATACCACCTTAGGCATAAATGTAGGATTAGTTCTCATGGACACCCTATCTTGATGGAAAATTAGGAAGGGTTGCACTGCCATTAAGGCCTGTAGTTCCGAAACCCTCCTTGCTGAAGTAATAGCCAGTAGGAAAGCAGTTTTCCATGATAGGTGTTGTAGATCTGCTGTTGCTGCTGGTTCAAACGGAGGGAGTGTCAACTTTTCTAGTACAAAATTCAAGTCCCATGCTGGTAATGGTGGTTTCCTTGGAGGTTTTACATTCTTGATCCCTCTGAGGAACTGCCTGAGTAGAGGGTGTGAAAAGACAGGATGATCAAAGCTGTATTCTGCTGAAATAGCTGATGCATGTATCTTGATGGAGGAATAGGACAGGCCTGTATGTAGAAGCTCTGCCAAGTACTCCAGAATGTTAGCAATATCTATGTTCGACACATCTTTTCCTCTTTCAGTACTCCAAATGACGAACCTTTTCCATTTTCCTGCATAGTTCCTTCTTGTTGAAGGTCTGCGGGCTTCAAGGATAATGTCTTTAACCCTTTGTGAAAGGTCTGGATTAGTTACTGCTATGTGATGTTCCAGGCAGTTAGTTGCAAGGTTTTTAGGTTTGGATGTATGATGTTGTAGTTGTTCTGAGTTAACATCAGAGGCATCAGGGGTATTGACCACATTTTCTCCCGAGACATGCTCCTCAGCAATGGGTACCAGTGTTGTCTTGGCCAGTTTGGAGCTATCAGAATTATCCTTGGACGTTCTTCTTTGATTTTCAGTAGTACCTTGTGGATCAAGGGAAGAGGTGGAAATGCATATGCTGTCAGGCCTTTCCAGCTGAAAGATAGAGAGTCCACCTGCCATGCAAGTGGGTGAAATGTCCTTGTGCAGAATTTCTTGAGCTGGTGATTTTGTGGGGAAGCGAATAGATCTATTTGTGGCATTCCCCATTTCTTTGTGATGGCCTTGAAGATGTCCGGGTGTAGCATCCATTCGTGAGCATCCGAGGTGGTTCTGCTTAAAATGTCTGCTAGGGTGTTCTTTTCCCGGTACAAATATTGCCTGTAACTGGATGTTGTAGCTGAGAGCCAGATTCCAAAGGTCCAAAGTCATTCTGCATAGGGGGTAAGAATGAGTGCCTCCCTGTTTGTTGATGTACCACATGACTGTGGTGTTGTCTGTCCTTATCATCAAATGGCCTTCTTGGAGGAATGGTCTGAATTTTAGGATTGCCAGTTTTACTGCCAGCATTTCTTTTTGGTTTATGTGCAGGTGCAGTTGGTCCTGAGTCCACAGTCCTTGTACGCATTTGTCCAACATGTGTGCCCCCCATCCTAGGTCTGAGGCATCCGTTGTGATGGTTTGGTTTGCTGGAAGGTTGTGGAAGGGTAAGCCTGGGTTTGACTGGCATGCCCGAGCCCACCATAGGAACTCCTGCTTTAAGCATGGGATTAGTGATATTTCTGTTTCTAAGCTGTGTCTGTGTTGAGACCATAAATTCTTTAGGTACCACTGTAACTTTCTCATATGCAGTCTGGCATGTGGGACCAAGATTATGCATGATGCCATGAAGCCCAAGGCCTGCAGAACTTTTCTTGCTGTTAGTTTGTTCTGCTTTGTTAATGCCAAGAAGTAAAGAGGGAGTTCTTTTTGTTTTTCTGCAGTTAGGAATGCCATCTGTTTTACCGTGTCCAATTCCGCGCCCAAGAAAGTTCTTGTCTGGGATGGTATCAGCCTTGACTTTTGTAAATTGACTGTGTATCCCAGGGCTTGTAGCAAGTAAATGACCCTTTGTAAATCTGTTGTCAGCTTGCTTTTGTTGTCCGCTTGTAACAGGCAGTCGTCCAGGTATGGATAAATTTGGATTCCCTGTACTCTGCAGTGAGCAATTACTGATGCCAGGCATTTTGTGAATACTCTGGGCGCAGTAGATAAGCCAAAGGGCAATGCTGAGAATTGATAATGCTCTGATCCTGCAAGAAATCTGAGGTATCTTCTGCAATTTGGTCGAATGGGGACGTGCAGGTATGCCTCCTTGAGATCTAGAGTTACCAGCCAACACTCCTTGCCCAGCATGGGAAGAAGTTGCTGTAGGGTCAGCATTTTGAATTTTGGGACAATGATGTATGTGTTTAAGATGGACAGGTCGAGAATAGGTCTCCAGTTTTTCTCTTTTCTTGGTACTAAGAAGAGTCTGGAGTGGAATCCTTTGCCCTGTTCTGTTATTGGCACCCTTTCCACAGCTCTCATCTTTATTAATTCCGCTATCTGGTGCAGGGCTTCTATTTTTTGATTTGGGGGCAGGTTTGGCATTCCTCTTTTTGCTGGTAAAGTGTGAAAGTGGAACCGGTAGCCTTGGTCTATGGTTTGCAAAATCCACTTGTCTTTTGTAATATAGTGCCAATTTTTTGAGAATAAGGCTAACTTTCCACCTAATGGTGCTGCTATTTGCTTCCTGGTAGGCGGAGTCAGAGCCAAGTCACTGTGATTGTCCTGTTGCAGTGGCAGTGGTTGTGTCTGTGCCTCGGTTATTGCCTTGCCACTGTCGTCCTCTGTAGGCACCTCCTCTGGATTGATTTCTGCCCCTAGAGCATCTGTTCCTGCCCCTTTGTGATCTTGTGGAGTCAGGAAAGGACCAATTTTGGCAGGCCAGTTCCTGCTAAACCTTGGGGCTGAACCTGTAGGAAATCTTTAACTGTTTGTACAGATTTTGCCTTCTCTTCCATTTTCTTCATTACCTGCTGGGCAGGTTCCCCAAATAGACTGGCCTTATCCATAGGAGCATCCAATAGCTTAGCTTTAACATGATCCGGTAAGACCTGTTCTTTCAACCATGCATGCCTTCTTATCACAGTGCCAGTCATGGCTGATCTAAATGAAGCCTCCAGTGCATCATAGCCACATTTTAAAGAATGGTTACTAACCTGTTGGATGTTATTCACCATTTCTAATACATATTTCTTATCTAAAGATTCATCAGAGGACAGCTTTTTAATTAACTGATCAAGCATAACCTCTTGGTATTGAATCATGTGAAACTGACAGTTTAAAGCTCTAGCTGAGAGAGTAGCAGAGGTGTAGACTTTTTTCCCCCATCTCTAAGGACCTGGATTCCCTTTCAGAGGGAATAGGGTTTTTTGCTGTGGTCGAGGCAACTGCCTTAGGCCCCTGGGATATAGTTTCGGGGTCTGCAAGCGGGGCCTTGTATAGGTGGTGATGAGTGTCTGGCACCCTGTAAAATCTATCTGGTTTGGCAGGGGCTGGAGGTAAAGAATCAGGTGCAGTGCAGACATTATTAAATGCATCGTCCACAACAGATAGGACAGGAGGTATAGCTAAGGGCCTATGTTGTGGTAAGTGCAGAAAAGTCCTAAGCCTTTTTCTTGAATCTGAGAAATCTTGTCCCTGCCACTGGAACTGTTCTCTCATGGCATGAAGAGTTTCCCCAAAGGAGAATTCCTCTGGAGGAGAGGCAGCTGGGATGGATTCTTCAGCATCTGAATCTTCATAATTGGAAAAAGGAGCCTCTGGCTGGTCTGTAATGTCTGAGTCATCCGCAGAATCATCAGAGGACACAGGCTCGGGGGGCTCTGCTCTAGGTCTCTTTTCTGGGGGCTGAGAGGCCCTGTCTGGGTGAGATTGGGATCCCCTAATTAAGGATATTAAATCTTCTGCCAGAGTAAGCATTTGTGAACTAGAAGTGGGCCTGAGTGAGGGTGGTTTAACAGGCCCTGATTTAGCTGATTTGGCTGCTTTAGCCCTGGCAAAGGCCTTAATAGACATGGCTGCAGGAGGCCTAGCAGCACCACGTGCTGGGGTAGAGATATCCAAAGGGATGGTGTCTGAAAGATCAGTAGGAGCCGCAGTTGCAGGCAAAATTTCTGAGGCTGATTCAGATAAGGTAGCAGGAGCCTCGGTAGTAGTCATGGATTCGCTGAAGATTGACCAGTTTTCTCGGTTTCGCCGAAACCGAGACACTCATGCTTGCTTAACCGTGGTTTCGGCCGAAACCGCGGACCGCGAGTGTCGGTCCTTTCTTTGTGTTTTTAACAATTTGGGTAGTCGGAGGATCCGACGGCATAATGTACGCAAAATCTGAGCCGAAAAACTGTTCAGCAAACTCCGACCGACACCTAAGCGCTCGGCCGGTTGAAGGAAGCACAGGCCGAACAGGCTGCTACGTCGTGGTCTGGGCCTAAGCAAGGCAGACAGTAAGAGCGGAAATCTTTATGAGGTATTTGTTTCCCACAAGTTAAACAGTTATTGACTTTTTCTGACATCGGCTGAGGCAAGAAAGAGTCCCCAACGGGGTACTTAGCTTTTAGAAGTCTTCGGTAGTATTCGGTAGTAGTAATCTCTGGATCTGACCGACCGGCACTTGCGAACAGCTTCTGCTTCGGGCGCCACGCGGCAAGAAAGACTGAGGAAAATGGCGTCGGCTGATGCCTTTATACCCGAAGACCAGCAGAGATGACGTCGGGTGAAGTGCGACATCAGCCGAAGCCGGACCCGGACTTTGGAATCCGGCCGACCGAAGGGCTGCCTGACGACAGGACAACCCATTTATTATGACTGCAGATGCATCCATGAAGGACATCTGGGTACACATTATACCTCTCAACTACTTTGCACAAGAACTCTGGAACAGCCAAAAATAATGAAAGAAATGTCCAAAATCATGGACACATTTTAAATATTGCTCTTATCAACTTAGAACGTTGCTAGAATAACAGGTTTTACATTAGAATGCATTTTCTGAAGGATATAGTCTAAAACTCAAATGTTTGTCATTATTCGGTGACTGCAATTCTAAATTACTTGCTAGAAAACTATACATTTTATGAAAAACATACTAAAGATTTGAGGTAAAAAAATTTGTACATTTTGTAAAATTCTGGGTTGATGAAAGATATGGGGCATATTAATGCATTCTAGCAAATGAAGGAAACCACTGGGTCAGATGCTGATAACCTACAAATGTAAAAATGTGAAATCAAGCACAAGATTTTTTTTTCCTAACAGGGTCACTTGAAATAACTTATTCTAATATTTTGGGCTATTTGGCTTGCGAGTAGTGATCAGTAGCAAAATAAATTCACAATGTGAAGCCAAAGACTGTTTCCAAAGTAACACAAGACTAAAGCTTCAACCAGATGGAAAAAATGGTTGATGCCCCCCTGCACTCCCAATACTGGAGTCTTTTCTCCTACATCCTCTTATTTAAATATATGCTACCTCCACAGTGTGTTGCCATGAAGGAGAGAGAATCCCCTCCCTTCCACAGACACACAGAACAAATCACTACCAGCACACAAAAAAAAGACAACTGCAGTTTTTTTTTTTGCTATGCAAATGCTGCTCAGTTGAACATCAGCAAGTTAAAAACTGGCGAGTTGATCCCAAATTTAGTTAAAACTCGGTGACTAGAAGGTTAACCCCAAAGAGAGCATGTGCACATAAACTGTAAAACACATCTTGAACACACTACACAGCCAAAGCAATGGCTATCCTGACTTACATACAGGCTTAGGAAGTTAGCCAGATTATCATAAACACATTAATCTAGTACTTTCCCATTGATGCAAGATCCTAGGAAAGTATTGATAGCCATCACAAGTAATATAGATTGGAAATTATGACTAATGTTAAGCTTACGCTATTAATGCTTTCCCTGTTATTCACGGAGTTCTTCCACTGGTATTTTTATACCCCAAGTAGTTTTCAGAGGATTTCTCCTTATATTGACAGCAAATGCTGGAGATGTGATGGGGAAGGGAAAGAGAATTTGAATCATGTTTGGAATGTAGTAAGTTGGCAAACTTTAAAAATCCCCCTACAGAGTACCATGGTGAAAATGTTGGGGAAAAATGGTTACAACTAAGGAAATAACTGCATCACGGCCAGGACTGGCCTTAGGTCAACTGGTGCCCTATGCAAAAAGGCTCTACGGTGGACCCCCCACACCACCTGGTGCCTCCATCCTGGTCTACCTACACCAAATAAATACTGGAAAAGTGCCCCTGCTAGAGTGGCGCACTAGGTGGCCGCCTATTTGGCCTATGCCTAAGGTCGGTTATGATCACAGCTCAAAAAAGTAATCTGGACTTCATAGAGATACTAAGGCTGACTCATTATGTTTAAAGATATTGGCTGCCAGAAGCAATTACTACAAAATAGAAATCAAAATCTAAAACTGTAACTGAAGTACTGAACATTAAGGAGAAAAAAAAGAAAAGGTGGGAATTTTACAAAAGGGAAGGAATGGATTTCATAGAAATAAATGAAATTGGTGGGAACAATGCATGCAGAATAATGTAAAGGATGAAGAGTGATGTTTAAGAAAAGGTAAGGATTGAGCAACATATGCATATGTTGGAGTAAATAAAAAGCATTAAAAAAAAATGTATATGTACATTGTATGATAACCATTGAAACTGTAACAAATTTATTTTATATTCTATTGTCAAGTCATGTTACTGTTAAAATATGGCATGACAAAGATGTTAAAAAAGACAACTAGCTAAAACATTAACCAAATTAAGTGATTTCCTACTGAAAAAGTGATCCTGGAGTTGAAAATTGTGGAGTGGAGGTTAAAACTCATCCATTTTACATTCAATATGTAGGAAAACCTTTAGTAAAAAAGCCGTCAGAACTAACAGAAAGACAGAATAGTGCAGTTAATAAATATTAAAGAAAGAGAAGTTTGAAATATGAGTTGATCCAAAAAATGTAAATAAAATAATTAAAACATTACCCACAGCATACACACTGGGGGAACTGATCTCAACAATGCAAGCGTCTGATCTCAACAATAAAAGAGTTTTTTTATAGCAGCAGATGCAAACAAGCATTGCGGCAAGTTTAGAACTAAACCCATACGGTAGAGCTACCACAGCTCCTACACTACCTCTATAAAAAAATGAAAAAAACTCCTTTCCATTACCAAAACATGTCCATTTCATTATTATAAAAGGAATTTTAAAACTGCTAAATCTCTCGACCTTTCCAACAGAAAATGTATGGCCTTCTTCAGGTATATTAGGAAAATTAGAAGCAATTTACAATCCGGTACCAAACTTATCTCAAAGGATACATCTTTCTCTGACCCCTAAGGACACTGCTCATACTCCTGCAGACATATTTTCTTCCACTTTCTCTCCACCATCCCTCCCTTCCATCCCCCACACTCCGCCGTCCTGAGATCAATTTGGACAAAGTCCTTTTGGCATTTTCCAAAACTATAAACACTATTTCCATGGGTCCTGCCAATATCCTGGATGCGTTCTGCGAAGTGTAAAGTTCAACTCAGCAAAATCCCTCTTCAACCTGACTCACTCCACTGGTTATGCCCCTGAGAAGTGAAGAATGGCAGTTGTGCCCTTGCAGAAAGGATAGTCCCTCTAATGACCCCCTAGGAATTACACACCTATTTATTTATTTATTTAACATTTGTTGACCGGGAAAGTCCTACTAGGTTCCACAGAGCCTGTTTTCAGCGGTGGCCCAGGGAGAAATGCTCCAGATGCATGTCTTTGGTTAGTCTCACTAGTATTATCTGAAAGGTTTTGGAACATATCATAGCTGAACAAATAAACAATGACATAGGTGACCATATATCCTTGGATACACATCAGTTCAGGTTTTTAAAAGGCAGCTTATGCCTGCTCATCTTGACTGAGTTCTTTGAAAGAGTTACTGAGACCATGAATAAGGGGCATACAGTCCACACTGCTCATCTGGGTATTGACAAAACCTCTGACACTATTCCTCATGCTGAGATTACCGTCATAATCTCCAAATGCAGCATTAACCCATACATAGTTTGATGGATTGGTAACCAGCTTTCTGGAAGAAATGCAGAGGATATTTGTTCTAGACAAGAAAGTGCCACTAGTGGTGTCCAAAAAGGCTGGGTCCCTTCTTTGTTGGTATATATTTGTGTGACATAAAAGCTGATATCAATGGACTTTGGCTAATCAAGACTAATGATTATTGCAAATGATGAGGGGTTATCAGTTCGCATTCTGATACTCAAATTCTCCAGCAAGGGCTGGACCAAATAAATGCTTGGTGTATTAATGATGGGCTTTACCCTTAACACCAAGAAATTTGGTAAATCTAGTATCACTACTGCTTACCAAACAGACAACTTTCCACTTAATTTTTGACACAGTTATTACAGACTTGCGTACATATGTTGATAACAAACTGCTTCGATTACCATGTTTATATGGTGCTTAGGATATTTTTCTACCTTGCACAGCTTATCCTTCATAGCATTTCAACGTCCAAAGATGTTATAATCTCAGTTTATTCACTCCTTATTAGTCCCATCATTGAATATAACACACCCTTCAGTATGTACCTCACCAAGCACCTAAACCAACTTGAGAGACCTCAATGTTTCCTCACGAAAGAGATCTCTAGTCTCGGTAGCTTTTCTCTGAAAGATTAAAAGCTCTGTCACTTTACTTGGTGTCACACAGACTCCTGAAGGGTGATCTCTGCTTAGTATCGCACGAATGATCCAGCATGCTCTGAACTAACAAGTAGTAAAGCAAACACCCATTTTAAACTCTACAATACCTTATTTTACGACAGATACTTAGCCTAATCCAATGTATACCCAATTTTGTAGAACAGGCTGCCTTTACCTATCAAACAAAATACTTCTCTAGTAACCTTTAAAATCGGTCTGGATAAGCAGATGTGTGACTGCAAATTTTCACCAGAAATATGTAGCAAATGTCTACTTAATAGGGTGGGGTGGCAAGGACAGTTTCCCACCAATACAAGGTGATGTGTCTAAGGTTCTTGATGGTTTCTTTTAGCTATAAGCTTAGTAACAACACATGAACCTATGACAAAGCCAGATGAAAAAGTTCTAAACTGTGTATTCTTAATATACTTTTAAGAAGGTAAAAATTCAACAGATTTTTGTTTGGTACTTCATTAGGATGAGAGGTATTCCAAAATTTTTGAAAGGTGTTGGAAACATAACTGGTGCTCTATTAGTACAGGGTAAGACACAAGAAGAGCATCAAAAGGCTAACAGTTGCCAAGTTGAATGAAGCAGCATAATCTCATGTTGACCTTTTGCCCAATCTTCTGACATCCAAAGGAAATAAACAGTTAACAGTACTTTCTGAAAGCCTTGGTCTTGTCAAGATAATATCCAAGCTGCATTTGAACACTTACTAAATTCAGTGCATACTCTCCTCTGTTTGTGTACGCTCTGTAGAATACTGGATGTTCAACTGACTGATGCAAAATTCAGCTGCAACCTTTGGAATGAATGAGGGATTGCACCTGAAAGAAACCTTTCCTATATGAAATGCTAGGTACAGAACAGTCAGACTCTGATGCTCCAAGATCTACTGAACTGAAGTTACTACTACAAAGAAAATGGTCTTCCATAGCAGGAACTATAATTCAGCAGATGCTGTTGGCTCAAGCAGAGCTAAAGTGAACTTTTCCAGCTCAAAATATAAATCCCAAGGAGGCATGGGATCCTTAATAGATGGGTTGCAGAAGGAATGCACCCTCATGAAATGTTTATACAACTTAAGGGAGGTTAAAAAAAATAAATGTTGGCTAGCACAAAATATAACGATGGCCAACAAAGAACTCAGACAGAGGAATAATTTAACCCTGAAACTAAAGTACTGACAAGTGGTGAAGAACAAGGCGAAGTGGGGCAGAGAAGTGATCAAAGCAAAAGCTAGTGACCCAAAGGGAAAATCTCTTCCACTTATCTCTGTATGCTTTCTGGTTAGAGGACTTTTGATAAGACAACAAACTATCCTCTATCCTGTGTGCAGAGCCCTAATTCAAGGCAATCAGTGAAAGCGGAGGAGACAGGTCTCAATCTCAGATCTCTCATATTCAAGATAAAGCTCGTCAGAGGTCTGAGACAGAAGATTCTTCTCCAGGGGTAACTTGAAAAGGGCTGATTGTAGGCACCTTCTTAGCAGTGGAAACAATGCTTTTCTGAGCCAAATTGGGGCTATCGGAACTACCAGCATTACGCTGTGAAGCTTGGCCTCCTTGGCTAAACAGTCAAAGTTAATGGAGACCATAAAGAAGACACTGAAGCCAATCCTGTACCAATACATCTCTCTTCTGATCCACACAGCAGTGGTTGTTCTAATATTTGCCATTGGTTAGGATGGCAAAAAAGTTTCATGCCAGCACATCCCGCTTTTCAAAAATGGCTCCTTGGAAATGGATAGGCTGAATGAGGATTCACAAGACATCAGAAGAGAATGACAGTCTGCTCATAAGCAAGTAGCTTACTGTTGTAATGTAGCATTTCTCACTCCTATACTTGCACTGCCTCCAGACAAAGGGCAAAGGAGCTGGTCTCTCCCTAATTGTTGACATACTAAACTACTGCAACACTGTCAAAATGTGGCCAGGGCTCTCACAAGGGGAGCATTTTTTAACATCTGTAAAGTTGATAAAATTGCTCTCATTTCCAAAATACTGATATGCATTGAGAACTCATGGTTTGACAACATCCCCTGAATTGTAAACTGACTGAAGTGCCCCTCACCCTAGGGCAAAGGTGTCTGTCATGCTCAGAGAGCAAAAGTTCCCCGAAGAAGTCTTTCCTTCTACAGATACCACAGAACATTGCACTGGAATGCCACAATAATCCCGGTGATCTTGTTCAATGGTTTGAGTGTTGTAATTACTGGGTTTATAATGTCTACCACAAGACCATCACTGATAATCTGGAATAAGGCACAATAGCCACTATGTCTCGAGAAAACCCAGTGTTTGTAGGAAGGCACTGGCCTGCACCAGTGTTTCTGACACAAGAGGAGACCAACTTCAGAAATGTTCTGTACTCCCTCCAAAGAAAGATGTAAGTCTCTTTTTGGTGTTGATCATTGCTCCTACAAAAAGGAAGTCCTGGACTGGAGTGTGTTAGGACTTCTAGAGACTGACAAATTGCACACAATCTGACAAATAAATCCAGCAAATCAGTTGTGTTGGGCAGCTTCTATTTTAGGAAACCTCAGTAGCCAATAGTCCAGATAAGCAAAAATCCTGGCTCCCTGGAGATGAATGTAACAGGTCACTACTGTCAGCCATATAGTAAACATCTGAAAAGCCAAGGTGATTCAGAAGGGCAGCAACAGAAACTAAAAGTGACTTGCCTTGATTCTGAAATAGAGAAACCTCTTGAATGCCTTTGTGATTTTTTGTGTAGACGTGATCACTAGGTTGGAAGAGTATAGTCGATCTTTTCACAGGTATGGGAAAACAGAGTGCACTGTGTGACCTTGCATAAGGACACATTTGGGACAAAGCTGTACATTTAGCTAATATGTAGGATGGACCTGAGATTTGAGATTTCAAGTCTTTCTAGGCACCACAAAAAAATCGGTAATAAAAGCCTTGCCTTCATTGACCTACTGGAACTTCCTGAAATGGCCTTTTAGAAGAAGATGGACTTCAGTCTCACTGTGGATTTCTGCCAAGAAGTTAAGTTTGACAAGTGATGGGATAGTGAAGGGGGGCTCAGATGAATGGGATGAAACAGCCATTATTGATAACTTCCATTATCCATCACTCCTTGAAAATGATGCACTAGGGAGAGATGGGGTGGTGTTGGGGGGTATTTTATGACCAACTCCGCAGAAAGATGGTCAGAAAAGGAGTCAGGAATTGTAACAATCTCCTTTGGACAATTAATGCTGCCCTTAAGAATGCTGGGAACCATAGCTGTCACATCAGCCATATCTGTCAGGATGCTGGTGATAAGGACTACCCAGCCCTAGAACTGCATGACTGCAGGCTCCTCAAAGAGTGACAAACAATGCTTTCTTGGAATCCTTTGTGTTCTAGAAAAAAAAATGCCATGGAAGTGAAAGTCACTACTACCATAAAATTTAAAGTGATTGCCACTCTCCCCTTATGCCATGAAGATACTGGTCAATTTCAGTCCCAGAAAGTTAAGGTTCCTTAAATAGTGCAATCATAAGCACTGCTTTAGGGCTCTCTGCAAAGTCTGCGAGACATCAATAAATGACAATTGAAGACCTCGTAGCCATGGCAGCACCTTTTGGCTGCATTAAAAGCCCCACCTCAAAGCACAAGATTACTGACTGTAATAGGGATTGAGGCCTACCGAATTAACTTTGCCTTCAGAAGTTAATCAGTCAAGTCCTCAGCAATATAAAAGATCTCTTCTAATATGTACTTAAGGCAAGTGTTTTGAAGACACAAAGTGGAGGAGGTGATGGAGCATTTCTCCAGTATATCGAAGACCCTGTACTCCTTGCCAGTGGGGATGAAGAGACTGGGACAAAATGGCAGGATCGCACTTTAAGGTAACTGATGAAACAATAACTTCAGGGGTCTCTGGCCAGATAGAGCAGTCTAGGAGAAGCCTAAAAATCCTACCTGCTTTCAAAAGACAGAGAGTTAGAATAACTGGATGGTTTCAGGCTGCCACAATCGCATCTCCAATGATACCAAAGGTTGAACCCTGGAGGAAGTGTGAGGGGGACTGACTGGCAGACGGAAGCCTTTCAATGAGCTTCAATGAGGCGGCCATCCCCCTCACTACATCATCATCAGCAACAATTCACAGCATCTGGGATCCTCTAGGGGGAAAATGTGACATATAAATTCTTAACCAACCACCTCTTTAGGACAGGAAGATTTAATAAGATGACAATTCCCTGATTTTTTTTTTGCGGACGTCTGAGGGAAACTTCTGTATCCAAACAGAAGCATCTCAAGGAGGGCTGGCTCCCTTCCTGGGGCATCTTTCACTCGAGGGAAAAGGCATGTCAGGAAGTGCCTGTATGTGTATGAAGTTGAGGCTGGCAATGAGGGCCTAACACTGGGCAGGCCCTGCAACAGATGCAATGTCTGTTCAATCAATACCCGAGATATCACTAAAGCAGCTGAGAGAAGCTCCTTGAAGGAGCCAATGCAAAAGTTACTTTTGAATCAGCATGGCAAAAAAAGACAGGCTGGACAAGTAGCTGCCTAGATAGCTTGTATAATATAAACATGTGCTCCCCTGGGTAGTTATTTTGGAAGTTGAATTGCAAAATACTCAATCACCTGGGATCACTGAAATGCAAGTACTCCCAACCAAAGCACCCTGACACTTCTTGAGGGCCTAATGAAAGAGAGAAGCAAAAATTGACTACCTACAATGAACTTCTGCAATTGCCTTTGACAGCTCAACAGCTCAGCATAACCAACAGCAAAGGAACAGGAGACTGCTGCCCTGGAGGGGAATTACAAAGAGCTCAGTGTGTTGCAGGCCATCACCTCTGCAGCTCAGCTCTGTGAAGACTCTTCACTGGCTGCAATCTGAACTGAAACTGTAGCTGAAGACAAAGGTCTAATCTGAACACAGCATATCTGGTCTCTACAGCTGAGTAATTAAAATACTTTGCCAGTCTAACAAAGAAAGATCTCTTATGCCTCAAATATTGAGACCTTACTAGAAAGAAAGGAGGAGAACCTGAGGGCAAAGACACTCTGAACAGGCTCCAAAACCACAGAAGAATTGAGTTGCTGAAACTTTCACTTAATTTCCTGCTCAAAAAATATGCATGAAGCTGCTTTCTCTTAATAGTAGCTTCACTGAATAAAGCACATGCATCAAATGGTTCAGAAAAGATACTGCTCCAATTAATAATAATTACTGGTGGCATTCTCAGCAAAGTGATGCTACACCTCAGCACCAGTTGTGGGCAATACATCCCTTCATGACAGAGCAAGAGGGCAAACCACCCTCAAAAACACTCCAATGGGATTACATTACAGTGAGTATTAAAACTTACTGCATTTCTTTGCCCACTGCACTTTAACATTTGTGAGACTCACAATTAAGGGTCTCACATTTCCAAAAGATCACAAAACAGATATGTTCAGACAGAAAAGGAACTGTTAGCAACATTGTTACAAAGTGAAAAAGTCCACAAATATATGCAAGGCAAAGTAGTAGGCAGCTGTCCTTCTCTTCACTGTTGCAGTATTCCTTAAAATAAGGAAGCCCCCTACCAAGAGGAGCCCAATGTCCAAGCTGGTATACCAAAGCCTTTAGGGTAAGGGTATGACGTATGTTACACACACAATCCCAGAGTACAGCGTACGGTTAAAGGTGACATCTGGACATACCATCCTCATAACTGAGAGCCCCAGAAGGAATGTCAGTCTAGCATTAGACAGGTACCAGACACATCCCGAAGGGAAAAGAAACAGGGTAGGAGGGAGGGAATCAATGCATCAACAGTGAAGAGAAGGACATGTACTGTTTTGATAAGATTTTACACAACTGTACTACGTCCTTCCATTTCACTGTTACAGTATTCCTTACAACAGGGAGAGTGCAAAAGCTCATGAAGGAGAGAGGGAGGAGGAAGGACCAGCAGAGCCCTCTAGGAACCCATGAAGATGCCCCTAGCAAAACCAGCTCCAGCTCTAGATATAATATTCAACTTGTAGTGCTTGGTAAAAGTATGCACGGAAATCCAGGTAGCTGCCTCAAGAATAGCACCAGAAGAAGCCACAGCCTAGTAGAAAGAGCCTTAACTGTAGGAAGGCTCTTGCCATGAAAAGAACAAAAAGAAATGGCTTTAGATATCCAAAAAGAAACACTTTGCTTGAAAACAGCCAATCTGAAAGATCTGGTATAAAAAGAAACAAAAAGCTGATCACTTTTGCAAAAAGCTTTCATCTTATCCAAATAAAATCTGAGTTGTTTATGCACATGCAAACTGTGGAGAAGGGAAAAAAGTGGGCAAATGAACAGACTGATTAAGAGACAACCCATTCACCACTTTGGGCATAAAAGAAGGATTAGTATGAAAGGACACACTGTCCTTATGGAAAACAAAAAAAAAGCGGAAACAGCCACAAGGGCTTGTAGCTCAGAACACCCACCTGGCAGAAGTAAGGGTCAACAAAAGAACAGTCTTCCAAGAACAATGCTGCATGGAAGATGAAGCCGCAAACTCAAAAGGAGCCTGAGACAATTTCTCCAAAACAAAATTAAGGTCCCAGGAAAGACAGGCTTTCTGGAAAGTCTAATATGAAGGATGTCTTTAAGAAGTTGGTTAGCCTCAAATCTAGAAGCCAAGTTGGGTGCTAGAGGAAGACAAGCAGAAATAGCGGACAAGTGGACCTTAACAGAAGAATACACCAACCCAGCACTGAGCAATTCACAAATAAGAGAGAACCAAAGGAACATCCACACACAAAATGGACCCATGTTATGAGACACCACACAGAAAAACTCTTCCATTTGGACAAGTATTTCCTAGTAGTGGGTTTCCTGGCCTCCTGCATGACCCTAAGCATGTCTTCAAAAAAAAAAAATGTGTCTATATAGAATCAAAATCCTATCACTCACAGTGTCGGTTGAAGAGCAGACAGGTGGGGATGGATGAGTGATCCCATGTCTTGTGCGAGTAGGTCCATCCTGTGAGGTAAATTGTGATGACTGCCCTGGGCTAAACGCTGAAGAGGGAACAAATGCTGTCTGGCCCAAAAAGGAGTCACCAGCAAGATTTTGGAAGCATCCTGTTTTATCTTGAATAGGACTTTTGGAATGACGGCAAAAGGAGGGAAAGAATAAACAAACATCCCCTTCCAGGAAAGAGAGGGTTTCCACCTTCCAGACCAAAGGATGTGAGGCTCTGGCATGATAAACAGGAAGTTGTCTGTTCAGAGGGGAGGCAAACAAATCTATTTGAGGAGTACTCCACTGGTGGACAATGTTCTGTGAAGCATCCACTCGTGGGATTGTGATATGGACCTGCTCAGAGTCTGCCACAATGTTCTGACCTGTGGGAATGTAAACTGCCTGAAGTGTTGCTTGATAGCTAGCTCCCACACTTGAAGTGCTAACCTGCACAGGATACACGATCTTGTCCCCCCCCCCACACTTGTTGACTCACCACATCACAGTGGTATTTGTCTGTCAGCACCTTGAAAAACCCTGGAATGAAGAGAGGATGAAATGCCTAAAACGCCAACAGAAGAGCTCTCACTGCTTTGACATTCATGAGGTATTTCCTTTGTTGGGATGATGAGAGGCCTTGCACTTTTAGAGAGCCGAATGAAACCCCCATACCACGTCTGAACAGTCTGTGAACAGCTCCTGAGTGGGGAGTGGAAGTTGAAAAGGAAGCCCTGGATTGAGGGTCAACTGTAGAGTCCACCACTGAATTTCCAGTTTGAGACATGGAAGAAGAGGGACTATGGACTCTAGAGGGAGAGTGTGCTGAAGCCAAACAAATTTTAGAAACTCCTGAAACTTTATGTGGGGTTTGACTAGAGTGAGTATAGGAATGGTGGAGGCCATGAAATCCAGAGCTCTTAGTAACTCCCTGGCTATGACTGAGGTCAGACGATGAAGAATTTGAAAGAAGGCAATGAGAGTTAAGGCCTCAGGAGGAGGCAAGAATGCCACCATTGGAAGAGTCTGGATCCTGCATCCCAGAAAATCATGATCCTGTGAAGGAGTCAGAAAAGACTTATGGAAATGTATAATGAACCCCAGGCTTTGCAGGAGGGAAATGGCAAAAAGATGATTCTGCAGGAGATTCTCTGGAGAGGATGCTTGAAAAAGTAGGCTGTCCAAGTAGGGAAAAAACCTACAATCCATTTAGCCTGCAAAAAGCAATCACAGGAGTGAGGCATTTGGTGAACACCCTTACGGCACAGTAGAGAGGCCAAAGAGCAAAGCAGAGAACTGAAAATGCCAGTAAGCAACAGAGGAACAAAAACTTCCTGAAAAGGGGATGAATAGGACTATGAAGATAAGCATCCAGAGAAACTAGAAAAGTTTGAGGAAGCAGCAGAGGAAAAGTACAGTTGTGTACACTTACCATAAATGTAGATGTTCAAGTGTATTCACTGTTGCAGTCATTACATTTGGGCAATCTGCTTGCAGGTTGCCCTCAGTTGGCCTGATTAACAGTCTTGGGTCCTGTGTCAGTTCCTGTCCCTTCTTCCATGACGTCAAGTCGTCAGGGGTATAAAACATGAAGCCGACGTCATTACATCAGTTTTTCTTGCCCCAGATGTCAGGTGCCCCCCCAATGGGGAGCAAATAAACAAAAACATGAAGGTATACCTCCAACAAAAAGCAAATACACAAAAAAGGCTTTTAAGCATAGTAAAGGAAAGCAGAGGTATAGCCAGAAGAAGTTAGGCAGCTGGAGGGAGGGTAACCAGGACTGCAACAGTGAATACACTCGAACATCTACATTTATGGTAAGTGTACACAACTGTACTATGTTCTTCGTGTTTCAACGTTGCAGTCATTACATTTGGGTAGATTCCCAAAGCTATGGTTGGGAGGAGGAGTTTATATAGCATTAGGGCCAGCAATAAGGCCCTGTAAGACAGCAGTGGCAAAGCCAGCTCTGGATTTAGAGAAAATTGGCAAATGATCATGCTTGGTGAAAGTATGTACAGAACTCCAAGTAACAGCTTCTAGGATGTCCCTGGTAGGAACACCTAGGAGGAAGGCTGCAGAAGTAGATGCAGCCCTGGTGGAGTGAGATCTGATCCCCTAGGAGATAGGTTTTCCATGGTGCTTATAGCAGAAATGAATGCAATGGCTTATCCATTTAGAAATGGTTTGTTTTGAAATAGCCTTCCCCTCTGCCCCTGCAGCAAATGCTACCAGCAGTTTCGGATTTTCTTCGAGGTTTAGTCCTGTCCAAGTAGACCCTAAGTTGTCTGTGCACATCCAAGGAATGCAGAATCCGTTCCCCTTTGTTCTGTGGATTAGGAAAGAAGGTTGGCAAACGAATGGACTGATTAAGAGCCACACCGGATACCACCTTGGGCATGAAGGATGGACTGGTCCTGAGTGACACACTGTCCGCATGAAAGGTTATGAAAGGCTCCACTGCCATAAGAGCCTGTAAAATTCAGATATCCTTATAGCTGAAGTGATTGCTAGAAGGAAAGCTGTTTTCCAAGAAAGAAATTTTAAGTCTGCTGTAGCAGCTGGCTAGAAAGGAGGTAGAGTGAGTTTCTCCAATAAAAAGTTAAGGTCCCAGGCAGGGGTTGGAGCTCTCCTGGGCGGTCTCAAGTTATTGGCCCCTCTGGGGTACTGCTTGAGCAGAGGATGAGAGAAGAGGGGAGGTTCTGTGTTATAATGAGCTGAAATGGCTGAGGCGTGGATTTTAATGGAGGAAAAAGACAGGCCCTTGTGAAGCATCTCAGTTAAGTATTGCAAAATCTGAGGTAAATTGGGCGCTGCTGTGCTCATCCCTTGAGATTGGTTCCAGACACATAATCTTTTCCATTTTTCAGCATAACATTTTCTAGTACTAGGCCTCCTTGCATCTAAGATGATATCTATCACAGGTTTGCTGAGGGATGGTAAAGGAGAAATTAAGTAATTAGCCAGGCTGCAAGGTTCAGTGTTGGAAGCTGAGGGTGCAGAATCTGGTTTTCCTGTTGAGACAGCAGGGAAGAAGTCTGAGGCAGGTGCCATGGTGATAACCGTGACACACTGCGCAGGAGGGGGTACCAGTGTTGGCGCAGCCAGTCTGGAGCAATCAAAATCTTCCTTGGTTTGTCCTGTTTGACTTTTAGCAGTACTTTGGAGAGCAGAGGCAGAGGAGGGAAGGCATAGTTTTTCCAGCTGAAGGACAGAGCATCCACTTTCCAGGCTTGTTTGTGGGGAGTCCTTGTGCAAAATGTATTCAATTGGTAGTTCTAGGGAGAGGCAAACAGGTCTGTATCTGGGCTCCCCCATCTGCTATCAACATGTTGAAAATCCTTGGTTCCAGTTTCCACTCGTATGGGTACATGAGGTTTCTGTTTAGTCCGTCTGCCAGTGTACTTAATTTTCCTGGCAGGAATTGAGCTTGTAGGTGCACTTGGTAGCTCAAGGCTGTGTTCCACAATGCCATGGCTAGTCTGCAGAGGGGCTAAGAATGTGTACCCCCCTGCTTGTTTATGTACCACATAACAGTGGTGTTGTCCATCTTTACCATCAGTTGCCCTGGAAGAATGTGGTCCTTGAAGGCTGTCAAGAGCATTCTGTACAGCTAACATTTCTTTTTGATTGATATGCAGGTGCATTTGACTTGGGTTCCATTTGCCCTGAATGCACTTCCCTGCCAGGTGAGCCCCCCCCCCCCCCATGCATAGTCTGATGCATCTGTTGTTAGGGTTTGGGTGGCAGGGGGTGGTGTGAAAGGTAGTCCCTTGTTTTGGTGGCAGGCCTCTTCCCACCAAAGGAACTCTAGGCATAGGCAAGGTATGATAGGAATCATTGTTTCTAGGTTTTGAGAATGTTGACACCATAGGCTTTTTAGATACCACTGCAGTTTCCTCATATGCAGTCTTGGAATATGGAATTAGAAGAATGCAGAAGGCCATGAACCCCAAGGCTTGCAGTATTTGTCTTGCAGATAGCAGGGTTTTTGTGGCCACTTGTTTGAAGTAGGTTGTCAAATGAATTTGCTTTTCTGGCGTGAGGTAAGCCATCTGGGAAGTTTTATTCAAGCTTGCTCCTAGGAATATAATTTGTTGACAGGGTACCAGGCGTACCCCAGTCAAGTTAGAACCCTTTTTACAAAGGCCAGATGATTCAAAAGTATGTCCTGGCTTTCTGCCTGAATTAGACAATCGTCCAGGTATGGGTATATTTGAATACTTCTTTGCCTGCAAAATGCAATAACTGGAGCTAGGCACTGTGTGAATACCCTGGGCGCAGTAGATAAACCAAAGGGCAGTGCAGAGAACTGACAGTGCGTGTAGCCTGCTTTGAAGCATAGGTATCTTCTGCAAGATTCCCTGATTGGGATGTGCAGGTATGCTTCTTTTAAATCTAGTGTTGCCAACCAGGCATCTTTGCCTAGCATAGGAAGTAATTGGTGAAGAGTCAGCATCTTGAATTTTGGAATCTCCAAAAAGGTGCTTAGAGTAGACAGGTCCAGGATAGGACACCATGAATTGTCTTTTCAGGGTACCAGGAAAAGTCTTGAATAGAAACCTTGTCCCTTTTCCTCTTCTGGTACCAGATGAATAGCCCCCATGCTTAAGAGAGAAAGTACTTGTTTTGGGGCCTCTGCCCACTGATTTGGGGGTAGGTCCGGCCACCCACTTGGTGTTGGCAATGTGTGGAAGTGAAATCTGTATCCTTGGGACACTACATTAAAAACCCATTTGTCCTGGGTAATGAGTTCCCAATTCTTTGCATGAAGAGCAGTCTTTCCCCCCAAAGGGGCAAACAGAGAAATGCTTGGAAATTTTAAAAGGAAGTCATTGATACAGTTTACCATAGGTGGGAGCCTTATTATTCCCAGACTTGGAAGTGAAGGCCCCCCACTGCTTAGTTACGTGAGTCCCCTAGGACTGAAACCTGGGGTTTTTGCAGTGTCTGGGTTTGGCTTGAGAAGACCTGGAAAGGGCTGGAAAGGACCAATTCTTAGAGGGCCAGTGCCTACTAAATCTAGGAGGCTGAACTTGTAAAAATCTTTAACAGTTTGCATAGATTTAGCTTTATCTTCCATCTTTTTAATAACTTCCTCAGCCTAGTTGCCAAACAGGCGGTCCTGATTTAAAGGAGCATCCAACAATTTAGCTTTAACATGATCAAGCAAAGATTGCTCCTTAAGCCAAGCATGCCTTCTGAGCACAGACCCAGTAACAGCAGCCTTGCAAGAGGCCTCTAAAGAATCAAAACCACATTGCAAAGTATGTTTTCCAACTTGTTCAGCAGAATGCATTAAATCCTGTAATTCTTTATTTTCCACACAGTCAGGAATCAACATCATTTTCTGTTTAAGCAGTCCAATAACATGCTGATGATACTTTAACACATGTAACTGGCAGTTTAAAGCCCTAATGGCCAAGTTTGCAGAAGTGTAAACCTTCTTACCCCATCTATCCAGCGCCCTGGAGTCTCTATTAGAAGGGGTCGGATTTTAACAGTAGAAGCCTTAATGCCCTTGAGCCCCTGTGAAACAGTCTCTGGATCTGCAATAGGATTTTTAAAAAGGAACTTGTGGGACTCTGGGACCCTGTAGTATCTGTCAGGTTTTCTGGGAGCAGGAGGCAGGGAATCAGGGGCCAAACTAGATTCCGAAAAAGCATCAACAATGTCTAGTACAGGAGGAATAGCTGAAGGCCTATGCTGAGGTAGGAGAAGGAAATCCCTAAGCCTCTTTTTTGAATCAGAAAAATCCTGGCTTTCCCAGTGGAAATGCTCCCTTAGAGTATGTAAGGTTTCCCCAAAAGAAAAATCCTCAGGAGGGGAAGCAGAGGGAATGGAGTCCTCTGCATTAGAATCTTCATAAGTAGATAAGGGCAAATTCCAGATCATCAGAAGAATCAGAAAAAACAGAATCCTGATCAGAAAATTCATAATCAACTTCAGTCCTAGGCCTCTTAGAAGGGGGGGTTGGCTACCCCTGATTAGAGTTATTGGATCTTCAGCCATTCTTATCATTTGTTTTTTAGGCATAGAGGCCCGAACATGTGGCCTGGGCATCAGTTTTTTAGGCATGGATCGAGATTTAGGCCTAGGTAAAGAACAAGGCGTCAGTTTAATATGCAAGTCCGTAGGCCTGAATACACCCTCAGAAGCCGGTGCCTGCACAGCGGCTCTGGACCCATCCAAGAAGAGACATCCGCGGGTTCCATAGCTGAAGCATCTCGTGGCATACTGGACTCCGAATGGGTCTCAGTAGAGGCCTGCAAATCACAAGTAGCAGGTATCATGGGCTGCAAAAGTGTCTGAGTACCGGCAAACTGGCTTAGGAGAAGCATTGTCGGCAGTTTTGGACCTCAGCGGCCTGTCTCTGTCTTTATCTTTGCGTTTTTTTGGAATCCTGGTAGTTAGATGGCTACCCAACGACATTTCTGGATAATTAAACCGAGAACCAAAAAATTTAGAAGTGAAAATATACCGGCGACGGGTAGTGCGCTGATTAAATAAAGCACAAAACCGACAGCAAGGTACGTCTTGGTCAGGGCCTAGGCAAGGAATACAGTACAAATGAAAATCTTTATGAGGTATTTGCTTTCCACAAGTAATGCAATTATTAACTTTTACTGACTTCGGTAAGGAGTAAGAAAAAGTTTCTCCCAACGGGGTACTTGGCTTTAGTTGAAGACTTCGGTTCTTGAAACTCGAAAACAAAAATTTCAGGAGTCGGCTGACCGGCACTTGCGAACTGCTTCTGCTTCGGGCACCACATGGCAAGAAAGACTGATATAATGGCGTCGGCTGTATGTTTTATACCCCTGATGACCTGATGTCAAGGAAGAAGGGATAGCAACCGACGCAGGACGCACGACATTGTTAATCAGGCCGACTGAGGGCTACCTGCAAGCAGATTACCCAAATGTAATGACTGCAACAGCGAAACACGAAGAACATCAATGGTTCCTAACTAACTCCATCATATCATTCCCAAAGACAAGAAAGGGGAAAGGTGGGGTGGGGTTGAGGAAGAATGAAAATGAACAACAAAGATGCATACCTATGCTATGTACATAACTTAAATATCGGATGTCATTGTCATTCGTTCCTCAATGAAGGGGGCAGAGTATTCAGCTACAGTAACCTTGGGTGGACCTCATGGAAGGATATTCTGGAGTACCACAAAGCCAAACGCAGCTCTACTTCTGAAAATTATGTCCAACTTTTAATAAACCACAAAGGTATGAGCTATAGACCAAGTGCCAGCTGCACAAATATCAATGGAAGCTCTGGCCCAAAAAAGCAGATAATGTAGCCACTGACCTAGTTGAATGAGCTTTTGGTTGTCCTGGCAAGGTCACACCTTTCAAAGAGTAGACATGAGAAATACAATCAGCAATCCACTTGGCTATAGTAATTTTTGAAACAGGCCTACCAAACTTGTTTTTGGCAAAGGAAATGAACTGATCAGTCTTCCTAATTTCCTTCATTCTATGAAGATAGAAAATAAGCTGTATGTACATCTAAAGAATGAAGTGTGTATTCTCCTTTATTCGCAAATTTAGGGAAGAAAACGGGTAAATTGATGACTTGACTGATATTTGCTTCTGAAGCAACTTTGGGTAAAAAGAATTGATTTGTATGTAAATCCACTCTGTCCTTATGGAAGATCAAGTAAGTCAGCTTAGAAGAGAGTGCTTGGAGTTCAGAGACTCACCTAGAAGAGGTTACAGCTACCAGAAAAGCTGCTTTCCAAAAGAGACATTTGAGGTCCACTTTTGTGGATGCTTCAAAGGGTGATTGTATCACAGTATGTAACATTAAAGTAAGATACCAAAGGTGGTACAGGATCCTTAATAGGTGGCACAAGTTAAAAAAAACAAAAAAAAAAAAAAAAAAAAGTGCCCTTCAGAAAAGTCTTACACAACTTAGATCATGACAGACAAAGTATCATCTCCAATTTGGAAATTTGAAATAACAGCCAGCTGAACTTTAATAGTAGAGAAACTTGCCCCACTTTGAAAAAGAAAAGGTATAAATTCTAAAACAGTGGGGACTGGAGCACAGAAAGGTTCCAAATAGGTCTGCAGAGCCCATAAGTGAAACCACTTCCATTTAGTTTTATAAATCTTTCTTGTATAGAGTTTCTGAGATGAATACAAGATCCTTTGAACAGGGGAGTAAAGCCTGGTATGCCTAGTCATCATTGGAATTGGAAAAAACATGTGGTCAATTTGAGGCATGGAATGTCCAGGTGAATCATGTCTGATGGGTGAGGGTCCAGTGTCCAATGAGGACATATCAGATGAGACCATAGAAAGGAAAACCAAATCTGCTGAAGCCAAAAGTGAGCAATGAGGATTACTCTGCTCTTCAACCTGACAGCTTTTTGAATAACCTTGGAAATTAGGGGTAAGGGAGGATAAGCGTAAAGAAGACAAGAGGGCCAAATGGGGACTAGAGCATCTCTCTGCCACTGTCCCTGAGGGGGGATAAAGGCAAAGAACCTTCAGCACTTGTTGTTGAGGGCAAAGGCAAACAGACTGCAGCATGGTTGACACCACATGAGACAATCATGTTTGCCACTGACTGCTTGAGAGATCAATAGTAAGGCATCAGAATTGCTCTGATGACATTGTCCACTAGAACATCTGACAAGAAAGTGGTTGGATGAGACTGCCCATTGCCAAACTCTCACTGCTCCTCGGCAAAGAGGGCAAGATCTGGTTTCTTCCCTGTCTGTTGATGTAACAAACCGACTGACATACTATCCGTTTGAAGAGCAACTGTCTGCAGAGGATGAGAGTTCCAAAAGGCATGCAACACTAACAGGACTGCTCTCATCTCTAGGATATTTAAATGCAATTTGGTTTCTACTGGGGTCCATCTACCTTGAATAGTTCATCTCAAATAATGCCCCCCAAACCAAACTGCGAGGCATTGTGGTCAAAATGGCGATGAGTGAAGGAAGGATAAAGGGGCAACCTTGGCAAACCTCATTGGACTGATCCATCACTTTGACAAGTCCTTGCAAACCCTGTATAGTTTTATTGCAAATCTTAAGGGTTGGTATAAGATGGACCATTGCACTTGCAGGGTCCACTGCAGGACTCTCATGTGAAAACAAGCTGTTGGAATCAAAGTGATTGCTGTGGCCATCAATCCCAATGCTCTTAAAATCCGTTTGGCTGGAGGAAAAGGGTGAGACAACCTGACTGACATATAACCTTAGAGAAAGAATTCTGCTCTGCGGCAAAGATGCTTGAAGATTCGATGCGTCTAGGCAAGCCCCTATAAACTCCAAGATTTGTACTGGCTGAAGTTTGAACGGTTTACTGTGATGCCTAGAAAGTGGGTCAACTGAAGAAAAGTCTCTGGCTGTGACTAACAGATGCCTGGTTAAAGTGGTGAGGAGCCAGTCATCTAAATAAGCAAACACCCTGAATCCCTGCAGTCTTGGCTGCAACCACTGCCATACATTTGGTGAACATCCTGGGGGCTGTGGTGAGACCGAAAGGCAGGGCTCTGAACTGGTAATGACTGGCTCCCAGCTGAAAGTGAAGGAATCTGTGGGATCACCTGTTCATTTTGATGTGATAGTATGCATCCTTCAAATCTACAGAGCACAAAGAGTTGCCTTTCTGGAGTAATGCCAGAAAGGACAGAACCGTGACCATCCAGAATTCAGAGTTCTTTATGAACTTATTTAGATAACCGAGATCCAGGATGGGCTCATGTCCCCTTGTCTTCTTTGGCACTAAAAAGAACCTTAAGTAAAAAAATACGGATCCTGTTTGGTCTGGTAGGACTTCTTGGATGACTCTCTTGTCTAGCAGCTTTTGAATCTCCAGAGCTGCTTGCTCCCCACTGATTGGATGGAAGATCCAGAAAACTCTCTTCATCTTGTGAAAATGGAATAAAATATCCGCTGGAAATTATTCTTTGCACCCATGTGTCTTTTGTGATGGCTGCCCAGGCTTCTGGGTGCAAAGACAAGCACCCCCCGACTGTCTCCAGAGACTAACAGTCGGGCAACCTTTCAGGAATGCTGAAAGGATCTACTGGAGAAGGAATCTTGAGACCCTTAATTTTGCAGTCCCCCTCTGCTATGCTGCAGCGTCTTCCATTATTACTTCCCCCTCTGTCTCTGGGGGAAAATTCTCCTAATAAATCTTGGAAAGGCCCTTGAGATTTTGGAAACCATATTTTCTTACCACAGCATTGATTTCTGGAGAAGGATCTCTGCGGGGTAGAAAAATGGATTCCTATGGCAGCTTGGGTCTTTCCATCCTGTTCACTATGGGAAAGCATCTCCTTAATGGTATGTCCAAACAGAGAAGATCCATGAACTGGAGCATTGATGAATGACACCTTAAAGGGCTCCAAAATGTCACACAAGTGCATCCAGGTGTGCCTCCTTAAGGATATACTTGTACCCAGAGTCCTTGATGAACCCTCAGCCACATGACAGATTAGCCTCATGGACACATTGACTGTAAGGTGGCAAACCGAGAAGAATAAACTTTCTTTTCCTCCTCCGATATGGATCCAGGGGCAGAGTTACACAGCTCTTTTAAGTCCCTCTGTAACCTAGTAAAATGTGCCAGGTAATTCAGAGATCGAATACCAAAGGTTGCTGAGGCATACACTGTCTTTCCATACTTGTCCAAAGCCCTAGACTCTCTTATTAGGGGGACTGACAGAGGAGATCTGCTAGCTCCTTCTTCATTGCTGCTGCAACAACCATGGCATCTACCGGGATTCCTGTAGACCAATGTTGTCTGTCCGATGGTGCATTCAGGATCCTATCAGGGTGTTTTGGAATGGGTTCGATGGTATCTGGTTCCTTCCATGCCCGGCGGGAGACAGTCGAGAAACTCAATCACCTGAGGAGGAGTCACCCAAGATGTAGATGGGCCAGACCAGAAGGCTTTCAGAGAAAACGATTCCTCTTGAGAAGACTTTTGGGAAGACCATCCACCTCAGGAGTTCTAAAATGTCTCCAAATGAGATGTCTTCTGGTGGACACCAGGGAGACTCCTCCATCAAAAATCGGTGTCCTCTGTCAGTGATTTCTGAGGGGAATCCAGGTGTTTTCTTTTACACAGTTTCTTCAGAGGAATCTCTTCAGGGAGATACTTTGGATAAGTGTCGGAAGAAAGGGGACGGCTGTCCCTGTGGAAGAATGTGGTGAGACTTGGAACTCAGATAACTAAGGAGGAATAATGTTAGGATCAGAAGAGCTGATAGTTGAAGAATCCCCCTGATGGGAGAAAACCCATTCCACAACCTCAAAAGCAGAAGGGCCAGGGGAAGTGGAATTCAGTCTCCCCAGAGCTGAAGCTCTCAGCACAGCCAACACTCCGCTCCCCCCCAGGTCCCACTCCTGAGGAGGGAACTGGACCCAAGCTGCCAAACACCGAGGCCAGGAATAGATGGAACAGCTCCATAACCCTTGGAGTTTAAGTCATCTCCCCAGACCTGGTGTTGACGCTTTAGCTCAGAGATCCATTCTGCTCCAAAACGCTAGGAAATGGTCGGCGTCAAAGAAGCTAACATCCTCAGATCAGATGACTCAGAACTCTGGATCTTCAGATATGACTGCTCTGAAACATCTGGTCAGATCAGCAGAGCCGCTATAGGGTATGCTGACGACTGTAGGCTCATGGATCTGATGGGGGATGGAGCCTGAAGAACCCCTAACTGGATTTGAGTCCTAAGAAACTTTCATCATTCTATCCTCACCCTGCTCCAATAAGCTCCTGGAAGACCTGATGGAGGAAAATACTGAGGGAGGTCGAGAAGTCTTCCTACGGGTCTGCATTAAAGAGGGAGAACTTAAGGTGTGAAAACCTGGATCTGGTGAGAAGCGGGCAGACAAGACCCAAGGGGATCAAGGATGTGTGGTTGGATCTGATGATATCGGATCTGAAGTCTCTTTTTACGTTTAGGGGCAGAAGGATCCAAGGCCTTTTTCACCTTAAGTGGTGGCTCCAAACTCTGAGCCAATGGAGGAGAACGTACAGGAGAGCACTTGCTCGACTCCCTGGTCTCCGAATGTTTTTAGCTTCTTGAGGGGGTTTGAGCCCGACGTAGAAGGGTCAGCAGAAGACAATGAAGGTAACATTCCCTTAAGGAGAAGCTTATTCTGCCTATCACTAACAGCCCTGGTGTTCCAGTGCGATGAAAAAGTATTTGCGCCTTCCTGATTTCTTTTTTTTTTTGCATATTTGTCACACAAATATTTCAGATCAAAAATTTTAATATTAGACAAATATTAGACAAAGATAACCCAAGTAAACACAAAATGCAGTTTTTAAGTGATGATTTTATTTATTAAGGAAAAAAACTATCCAAACCTACATGGCTCTATGTAAAAAAAAGTAACTTCCCCCCTTGTTAAATCATGAAGTAACTGTGGTTAATCACATTTTTGGGAAAGCTGAGTTCAATTTCACTAGCCAAACTCAGGCCTGATTTCTGCCATACCTGTTGAATCAAGAGATCACTTAAATAGAACCTGTCGGACAAAGTGAAGTAGGCCAAAAGATCCCAGAAAGGAAGACATCATCCCGCGATCTAAAGAAATTCCGGAACAGATGAGAAAAAGTAACTGACATCTATCAGTCGGGAAATGGTTACAAAGCCATTTCTAAAGCTTTGGGACTCCAGCAAACGATGGTGAGAGCCATTATCCACAAATGGAGAAAAAGTACAGTTTTGTATCTACCATAAATGTAGATGTTCGAGTGTAGACACTGCTGCAGTCATTACACTTGGGTTATCCTGCCGTCAGGCGGTTCCCCAGCCGGCCTGAGTTCCAAAGTCTTGGTCTGGCGTCAGTTGCTGTCGCCTCCTCCCTGACGTCAGTGCAACAGGGGTATATAAGATGCAGCTGACGCCATTTTCTTCAGTTTTTCTTGCCCCAGATGTCAGGTGCCCCCAAATAGGTAGGCAAATCAAATTGCTAATAAAACATACATAAGAAATGCAAACAACATACTTTCAGCTGCCAGCAAATACTCCCCATAGGTAGTAAAAGGTAGAGGAACTAGGTACATACTAGCCAGTAAGAGGGGAAGGAGGGAGGGTAACCTGGACTGCAGCAGTGTCTACACTCGAACATCTACATTTATGGTAGGTACAAAACTGTACTATGTTCATCATGTGACACTGCTGCAGTCATTACACTTGGGTAGAATCCCAAAGCTGAGGTTGGGTGGTTGGTTCTATAAGGCATTAGGGGGTAGCTATAAGGTCCTGCAGCACTGCAGAGGTGAAGCCAGCTCTGGATTTAGAGTATACAGGCAGATGGTAATGCTTGGTGAAGGTATGCACAGAACTCCATGTTGCTGCTTCCAAAATATCTTTGGTAGGTACTCCTCTGAGGTAGGCATTTGAAGTGGCTGTTGCCCTGGTGGAGTGAGATCTAATGCTGTTAGGCACAGGTTTTCCATGGTGGATATAGCAGAAATGTATGCAATGTCCTATCCATTTGGAAATGGTCTGTTTTGAAATAGCTTTTTCCTGTGCTGCTGCAGCATATGCTACCAATAATTGCTCAGATTTTCTGAAAGCTTTGGTTTTGTCCAAGTAGAAGCGTAACTGCCTGTGAATGTCCAATGAATGCAGTAGTCTTTCCCCTTTATTCTGTGGTTTTGGATAAAAAGTAGGCAAGTGAATGGTTTGGTTTAGAGACACACTTGAAACCACCTTAGGCATAAACGTAGGGTTAGTTCTTAAGGACACCCTGTACTGGTGGAAAATGAGGAAAGGTTCCACTGCCATTAGTGCCTGTAATTCTGAAACTCTTCTTGCAGAAGTTATTGCCAGGAGCAGAGCAGTTTTCCAAGAAATGTATTTTAATTCTGCTGTGCTAGCTGGTTCAAAAGGAGGTAAAGTTAATTTTTCCAAAACAAAGTTGAGGTCCCAAGTTGGAGTAGGTGCTCTACGGGGTGGTCTTATGTTTTTAGCCCCTCTGCGGTACTGTTTTAGCAAAGGATTAGAGAAAATTGGTGGATCTGTGTTGTAATGTGCAGAGATGGCAGAGGCGTGGATCTTGATGGATGAAAAGGAGAGGCCTTTGTCCAGCATCTCAGTCAAATATTGTAGTATCTGAGGAATGTTTGGCACAAGAGGATCAAGGCTGTGAGCCTGGTTCCAGGCACAGAATCTCTTCCATTTATCCGAGTAGGCTTTCCTGGTACTAGGCCTTCTGGCCTCCAGAATGACATCCATAACTGCTTTGGAGAGAGCATTGCTTGCGTGGCTATGGAATCTTCCATGCAGCTAGGTTTAGTGTCTTTAGTTGGCTGTGGAGTAACTGATTGTTGTGCTGAGACAGCAGATGTGGTATTTGAGGCAAAATCCAGGGTGGTCCTTGTGCTAAGTTTTTTAAGATTGGGTACCAGTGCTGGCGTGGCCAGTCTGGTGCAATCAGGATAATTTTTGGCTCTTCTTGCCTGGCTTTTATGAGTACCTTTGGGAGAAGAGGCAGTGGTGGAAAAGCATATACTTGTAGGTTTGTCCAGCTGAATGAGAGGGCATCCACTTTCCATGCTTGCGGATGGTAACTCCTTGTGCAGAATTTCTTTAGCTGGCAATTCATTGGGGAGGCAAACAGATCTATGTCCGGGCTCCACCATTTCTTTATCATCATTATGAATATTTGAGGATTCAATTCCCATTCGTGGGGATCCATGATATTTCTGCTTAAGTCATCTGCCAGTGTGTTTTTCTCTCCTGGCAGGAATTATGCTTGTAGATGAATTTGATAGTTTATAGCTGTGTTCCACAAGGTCATGGCTTGTCTGCAGAGGGGGTAGGAGTGAGTGCCCCCTTGCTTGTTTATGTACCACATAACTGTTGTGTTGTCTGTCTTTAGTAGTAGTTGTCCTGGATGCAACAGGTCCTTGAAAGCTATAAGAACATTTTGTACAGCTAGCATCTCTTTTTGATTGATGTGAAGATGCCTTTGGTCTGCAGGCCACTTGCCCTGAATACATTTTCCTACCATGTGTGCTCCCCAGGCGTAATCCGATGCATCTGTTGTCAGTGTTTGCCTGGCGGTGGGTTGAGTGAAAGGCTGGCCCTTGTTGAGGTGACAAGCTTGAGCCCACCATCGAAACTCCTGTTGAAGGCAAGGTATTAGTGGTATAACTGTTTCCAAACTTTGACAGTGTTGAGACCATACATTCTTTAGGTACCATTGTAGTTTCCTCATATGCAGTCTGGCATATGGAATTAGTAGTATGCAAGATGCCATGAAGCCCAAGGCCTGCAGAATTTTTCTTGCAGGGAGTTGGGTCTTTGTTGCCATCAATTGAAAGTATTGTGTCAGTTGTCCTTGCCTGCCTGCCGTGAGAAAAGTTATCTGGGCCGTTGTGTTCAAGCTGGCAACCAGGAATATTATCTCTTGTGAGGGCATTAGTTTTGATTTATTTTCGTTTACTGTGTACCCCAGGCAACTTAATAACTTTTTTTTTACAAACGCCAGATGCTGTAGAAGAATGTCCTTGCTCTCTGCTTGAATCAGACAGTCGTCCAGGTATGGGTAAATTTGAATTCCTTTCTGTCTGCAAAATGCAATTACTGGTGCCAGGCACTTTGTGAAGACCCTGGGCGCAGTAGATAATCCAAAAGGCAGTGCAGAGAATTGATAGTGCATTGGACCAGCTAAGAACCTGAGGTAACTTCTGCAGTTATATCTGATCGGGACATGCAGGTATGCCTCCTTGAGGTCCAAAGTCACGAGCCAAGCTTGCTTGCCCAGCATGGGAAGAAGCTGCTGTAATGTCAACATCTTGAATTTCGGAACATCTAGGTAAGTGTTTAGTGAAGAAAGATCCAGAATGGGCCTCCAGACTTTGTCTTTTCTGGGAACCAGAAAGTGTCTTGAGTAAAATCCTTGCCCTTGTTCCTGTGGTGGTACCTTTTGAATAGCTCCCATGTTCATGAGTGCCATAATTTGTTTTTGGGCCTCTGCCCATTGATTTAGTGGCAGATTTGGCATTCCTTTTAATCTTGGCAGTGTGTGAAAGTGGAACCTGTAACCTTTTGAAATAATATTGAGAACTCATTTGTCTTGGGTGATCATATGCCAATTGATAAAGTGCCAGTTTTCCACCCAAAGGGGGCTGCCAAGAGTGAGTTGTTTGGCAGCTGGAGTGGGAAGTCATTGGGGCTGTTTTTTATATGGTTGGTGCCTGTCTTCCCCTTCTTTCTGGCCTGATGCACCCCATTGTCGAGGCCTGTAAGGACCTTGTGGTTGACCTCTACCTCTTGGCTGTCTGTATCTGCCCCTTTGAGGTCTGTCATTAACTGGAAAGGACCAATTCTTTGTTGGCCAGTTTCTACTAAATCGAGGAGGCTGAACCTGTAAGAAATCCTTCACTGTTTGCATAGATTTTGCCTTATCCTCCATTTTCTTTAATACCTCTTCTGCCTCAACTCCAAATAAAACATCCTGCTGTAAAGGTGCATCCAGTAATTTAGCTTTAACATGATCTGGTAACAAATGTTCTTTTAACCATGCATGTCTTCTAATGACAGAGCCTGTAACTGCTGCTCTGCATGAGGCCTCTAAAGAATCAAAACCACATTGCAAAGTATGCTTTCCCACTTGTTCAGCAGCATGCAATAAATCCCGCATTTCTTTAAAATTAGGAGGATCTATATCTGGAAGCATTTTTTGTTTCAACTGAGACATCAAAAATTGCTGATATTTTAGCATGTGAAACTGGCAATTTAAGGCTCTCATTGCTAAAGTTGCAGATGTATATACTTTCTTTCCCCATCTGTCTAGTGCTCTGGAATCTCTGTCAGAGGGAACTGGGTTCTTTGCTGATGAGGCCTTAACCCCTTTGGGTCCCTGAGAAATAGTTTCAGGATCAGCAACAAGGCTGTTATACAGAAATTTGTGAGAGTCAGGAACTCTGTAATATCTGTCCGGTTTAAGTGGAACTGGAGGTAAGGAATCAGGATTTAAGCTGGATTCAGTGTACACATCATCCACAATATCTAGCACTGGCGGAATAGCCAGGGGTCTGTGTTGAGGCAATAATAGGAAGTCTCTGAGCCTTTTCTTGGATACTGAATAATCCTGGCCTTCCCAATGGAAATGCTCCCTCATGATATGTAAGGTTTCCCCCAAAGGAGTAGTCCTCAGGCGGAGAGGCTGATGGAATAGATTCCTCAGCATCAGAATCCTCATAAGGGGGTAAAGAATATACCAGGTCTGAGGATGAATCTGAGGAAATGGACCTCTGGTCGGATGAATCAATCTGTATCCTGTCTAGGCCTTTTATCAGGTGGGGGATGGGAACCCCTGATCAGAGTGATTAGGTCTTCGGCCATTTTGAGCATTTGTTTCTTAGGCATGGAGGCCTGTCCTGGAGAATGCTGTACTTGTTTCTTAGTTTTTAAAGGGGGCTTTGACTTAGAAGAGGGTTTAATGCTTAACTGAGTAGGTCTGAAAACACCTGCTGAAGCTGCGGGTAGCTCAGGTACTCCGGATCCCTCTGCAGGATCGGTTTCGGTCTGCTGAAAAGCTAGTGCATCCGAAGGCCCAGCCATCTCCACGTGGGGGTCGGGGGCGACCTGTGGTTCTGCAGAAGCAGTTGTCAAGGGCTGCGAAGGCGCCTCACTGAAAAACGGAGAGCCGGTGACTGGCCTAGAAGAGGCTTCGTCGTCAGTTTTGGGCCTCGGATGCCGATCCTTGTCTTTGCGCTTTTTATGAATACCGGTGGTCGGAAGTTCCGACGGCATGGTATAATTAAATTTTCTGCCAAAGTAATGTCGGGCAACATCAAACAGACGTTTAATAGTGCGCTTATTAAACCTAGCACAAAACCGACAACCAGTAACGTTGTGGTCTGGGCCTGGGCATGGGATACAATAAGAATGTAAATCCTTATGAGGTATTTACTTCCCACAAGAAATACAGTTATTAACTTTTACTGACATCGGTCTGAGGCAAGAAAAAGTTTCCCCAACGGGCTACTTAGCTTTGTAGAAGACTTCAGTTCTGGATTCGGAATGAAAATCTCAGGAGTAGGCCAACTGGCACTTGCGAACTGCTTTTGCTTCGGGCACCGCGTGGCAAGAAAGACTGAAGAAAATGGCGTCGGCTGCATCTTGTATACCCCTATCGCACTGACGTCAGGGAGGAGGCAACAGCAACCGATGCCGGACCAAGACTTTGGAACTCAGGCCGGCTGGGGAACCGCCTGACGGCAGGATAACCCAAGTGTAATGGACTGCAGCAGTGTCACACGATGAACATCATGAAACAGTGGTGAACCTTCCCAGGAGTGGCCGGCCTACAAAAATTACTCCAAGAGCATAGGGACGACTCATCCAAGAGGTCACAAAAGAACCCAGAACAACATCTAAAGAACTGCAAGCCTCACTTGCCTCAGTTAAGGTCAATGTTCATAACTCAACCATAAGAAAGAGACTGGGCAAAAACGGCATGCATGGCAGAGTTCCAAGGCGAAAACCATTGCTGACCAAAAAGAACATAAAGGCTCATTTAACTTTTGCCAAAAAACATCTTGATGATCCCCAAGACTTTTGGCAAAATATTCTGTGGACTAACGAAGCAAAAGATGAACTTTTTGGGAGGTGTGCGTCCCGTTACATCTGGCGTAAAAGTAATACAGCATTTCAGAAAAAGAACATCATGCCAGCAGTCAATCATGGTGGTGGTAGTGTGATGGGCTGGGGCTGCTTTGCTGCTTCTGGACCTGGACAACATGCTGTGATTGATGGAACCATGAATTCTGCTCTCTACCAAAAAATCCTGAAGGAGAATGTATAGCCATCAGTTTGTGATCTCAAGCTGACGCGCACTTGGGTTCTGCAGCAGGACAATGATCCAAACCACACCAGCAAGTCCACCTCTGAATGGCTTAAAAAAAAACAAAATTAAGGTTTTGGAGTGGCCTAGTCAAAGTCTGGACTTGAATCCAACTGAGATGCTGTGGCATGACCTTAAAATGGCATGCTCGGAAACCCTCCAATATGGCTGAATTAAAACAATTCCGCAAAGAAGAGTGGGCCAAAATTCCTCAACAGTGATGTAAAAGACTCGCTGCCAGTTATTGCAAATGCCTGAATGCAGTTGTTACTGCTAAGGGTGGCACAACCAGTTATTAAGTTTAGGGGGCAATTACTTTTTCACATAGGGCCATGTAGGTTTGGATAGTTTTTTTCCCTTAATAAATAAAATCATCACTTAAAAACTGCATTTTGTGTTTACTTGAGTTATCTTTGTCCAATATTTACATTTGTTTGATGATCTGAAACATTTTAAGTGTGACAAACATGCAAAAAAATAAGAAATCAGGAAGGGGCAAATACTTTTTCATTGCACTGTAAAATCTTCGCAAATTTCACATGAAACATGGAGGTGTGCTGGGCCTAGGCAATACATGCACACCCTGTGGGCATCAGAAAGTGCATTTCGTGAAACCAGTAGGTTTGTCCACCATACCAGAAAACAGTATAAACAGCAAGAGAGAGAGAGTTGTATTTGTTTCTTTTTTTTTTTTTTTGGAAAAATGCCAGTAATGGTAACAAAAATACCTTGGAAGAGGTAAGAAAAGAGACAGAATACCGGCAATGGTATTGAAGCTACGCTAAGTAGTAGAAGTTACAGTAAGGGATCTAATTTAACAGTAACCCACTAGAAAAGGTAACGAGGGGGAAAAAAGTATTTCAAGTAAAACTTTTTTTAAATCACTTACAATTTTCTAATTCTACTCAATAGCTCGACAGCATGAAATCCTGACTGATTGTCAGAGTGGCAAACGATATCTGAGGTAAAAAGCAGTATTCAGGGGTAATATGGGTAAAGGGAGGAGCTCAAGATTCGGATCCTAGTCTGTGAGAAAAGTGTCAAGTCAGATCCAAGGATCGGATCCAATCCAGTTCATTAAAGAACGAATGAAAATGACAGCATCAGATGCAGGTCGTAACTTAGATGGCTTGCCAGATGCCACAGACACCACAGAAGGGTCAGAAGAGGAGCACACTGAGAAATTTGCAATCATCAGGTACCTTATATAACCTATCATGTTTCTTGGGGGCAGGGGGTTGGGAATCAGGAGCCTGTGAAGCAATACAGAAGGCAACCAATAAGGCAGCCATGACAGGAGGGAAGTACAGCTGTGTACACTTACCATAAATGTAAATGTTCGAGTCAATTCACTGTTGCAGTCGTAACATTTGGGTTATCTCTGCCAGGGTAGCCCTCAGTTGGCCCGAATACCAGAGGCGTAGTATTTCTGCGTCGGCTGCTGTCACTTCAGAACTGACACTAGGTCATCAGCGGTATAAAAACAGGAAGCCAACGCCATTACATCAGTTTTTCTTGCCCTAAATGTCAGGAGCCCCCCATAATGAGCTAGGTTATGGTGGAAGACCACCACCAGTAGAAAGTAAATACCAAATATTCCTTGCAAGGAGAGAGAGTGAGTGACAACTGGGATGGAGGGAGGGAAACCAGGACTGCAACTGAATACACTCGAACATCTACATTTATGGTAAGTGTACACAACTGTATTATGTTCTTCATGTTTCACCGTTGCAGTCATCACATTTGGGTTGATTCCCAAAGCTGAAGAAAAGGGTGGAAACAGTCAAGAAGACTAGAGGCTGGCTAGGATGCCCTGCAAGACTGCAGTGGCAAACCCTGCCCTGGATTTGGAGAAGATAGGCAGGTGGTAATGCTTGGTGAAGGTATGAACAGAAGTCCATGTTGCAGCCTCCAGGATGTCCCTGGTGTGGAGCCCTCTGAGTAAAGCTGCAGAGATGGAGGTTGCTCTGGTGGAAATGTGTCCTGACCCCTTTGGGGTGGAGGTTTTCCATGACGTTTGTAGCAGAAATGGATGCAACGTGCTATCCGTTTGTTTGGATATGGCCTTGCCCTCTGCTCCTGCAACGAAGCTGACTAGCAATTGATCAGTTTTTCTAAAATATTTAGTCCTGTCTAGGTAGAATCTGAGCTGTCCGTGCACATCTAGAGAGTGCAGAATCCTTTCCCCCTGTTTTGTGGGTTTGGGAAAAAAGTGGGCAAATGAATGGATTGGTTGAGAGCCACACTGGACACCACGTTTGGCATGAAGGATGGGTTAGTCCTGAGGGAGACCCTATCAGCATGGAAAATGATGAATGGCTCTACAGCCAAGTGCTTGTAGCTCTAATACTCTTCTAGCTGAAGTGATGGCCAGAAGCAAGGCAGTCTTCCAAGAGAGGAATTTTAACTCTGCTGAAGCTGCAGGTTCAAAGGGAGGCAGGGCAAGCTTTTCCAACACAAAGTTTAGGTCCCAAGCTGGGGTAGGAGCTCTTCTGAGTGGCCTCAAGTTGTTAGCCCCTCTTAGGAACTGTTTGATGAGAGGGTGCGAGGAAAAGAGGTGGATCTGTGCTGAAATGAGCTGACATGGCAGAGGCATGAATTTTAATAGGAGAGAAGGATAGACCCTTGTGTAGTAGGTCTGACAGGTAATCCAGGATGAGAGGTAGGGTGGGCTGTGCCATTCTGGCTCCCTTAGCCTTGATCCAGGTGCAAAACCTTTTCCACTTGTCAGCATAAGACTTTAGTGCTGTTGCATCTGGTGTAAGGAATGCCATCTGGGATACTGTGTCCAGGCTTGTTCCCAGGAATAAAATTTTTTGAGTGGGTACCAGTTTTGATTTCTTTGCGTTGATTGTACACCCCAGGGAGGTCGGTAGGTCCTTTACAAAGGTCATGTGCTTTAACAGATTTTCCTGTCTGCCTGAATCAAGCAGTCGTCTAAGTATGGATAAATCTGAATATTTCTTTGCCTGCAAAAGCAATAGCGGGAGCCAGACATTTTGTGAAAACTCTGGGAGCTGTGGATAAGCCCAAGGGGAAGCACAGACAACTGAAAGTGCAGTGATCCTGCTCTGAAATGTAGGTATTTCCTGCATGACTCCCTGACTGGGATGTGTAGGTAGGCCTCTTTTAGGTCTAGGGTGGCTAACCAAGCATCCTTGGAAAGCATAGGAAGAAGCTGCTGAAGGGTGAGGATTTTGAATTTTAACACCAGAAAGGTATTTAGAATGGATAGGTTGAGGACCATGTGTCCTCTTTTCTGGGTACCAGGAAGACTCTGGAGTAGAAACCTTGGTCTGTCTGTTCTGCAGGAACATGCTCTATTGCCCTCACCGAGGGGATGGAAAGGACTTGCTTTTTGGCCTCTGCCTGTTGGTTTGGGGGTAGATCTGGTAACCCTTTTGGGGTTGGCAGAGTGAGAAAATAAAAATTTGTATCCCTGGGACACTATGTTGAGAACCCAGCGGTCATTGGTAATGGTGGCCCCGTTGCTTGTGTGGAAGAAGAGTTTTCCTCCTAGGGGCAAATGCAGGTGGGCCAGAGGGAGGTGGTAAAAGTGTAAAATCACTGTGAGCTTTTACCATATGGGGTGGCTTAGCACTTCCTGGTTTTGAAGAGAAGCAACTCCATTGCTTAGATCTCTGTGTTCCCTGGGGCTATTGTCTGGGGGCTTGCTTTCCCTGGGTCTGAGCTGAGCTGACCTGGGGGGGCAGGAAAGGACCAATGCTTGGAGGGGCAAATGCCTACTGAACCTCGGTGGCTGGACCTGTAAGTCATCATTAACTGTCTGCATAGATTTAGCTTTTTCTTCCATCTTTTTCAGGACCTCTTCTGCCTTGGTGCCAAATAAGTTGTCTTTGTGCAAGAGTGCGTCCAATAATTTGGATTTGACATGGTCTGACAAGGTCTGTTCCTTAAGCCAAGCATGTCTTCTTAGTACAGAACCAGTAACTGCTGCCCTGCAAGATGCTTCTAGGGCGTCAAAACCACAGCTGAAGTTGCTTCGATTCCTTTAGGTCCTTGAGAAATGACCTTGGGGTCAGCAGTAGGATTTTTGAAAAGAAATTTGAGTGTGTGTCAGGGACTGTATAGTACCGGTCAGGTTTCCTGGGAGCAGGAGGGAGGGTGTCAGGGGACAGACTGGATTCCATAAAGACATCATCCACAACATTCAGGACAGGAGGAATAGCCAGAGGTCTGTGCTGTGGAAGATCTAAGAATTCCCTGAATCTCTTTTTTGACTGAGGATAGTCCTGACACTCCCAATGGAAATGCTTCCTTAAAGTATGTAGGGTTGCATATCTTCATATTCAGATGCATCAGAGTCATCGGACTCCTGTTCAGATAAAATTACAGGGTCCAAGTCTCTTTCTTTTGGAATGGGTAGCCTGGCTTCCCCTGATAAGCATTCTAAGGTCTTCCGCTATTTAAGCATTAGAGACTGAGGCAAGGAAGCAGGGGCCTGAGCTTGGGTTGTCATTTTTTGGGGGTGTATTTCGTACCCTGGGCCTTAGAAACTCAGCAATTTTCAAAAGAACTGTAGACGCGATAGAAGTAGTCGGTCTGTGTCGAGCATTGGTAGAGCGAAGTACTTCCTTGGAAGCTGGTGCCTGCTCAGTGGCTCCGGACCCATCCAAAGTAGAGACATCCATAGGATCCTTAGGCGAAGAAGAGTCTTGCGGCATACCAGACTCCGAAAGGGTCTCGGTAGTGGCCTGCAAATCCACAGAAGCAGGCATCAAGGGGTGCGAAAGCATCTCACTGAGGACTGGAGAACTGACGACTAGCTTAATGGAAGCATCGTTATCCTTACGTTTTTTCAGAAGATTGGCTGTTGGATGGCTTACCGAAGCCATATCAGAAGTCGAGGACTGAGAGCGAAAATATCTAGTTACAATACGGGCCCAACGATGTATAGTTCAGGTGTTGAACAAAGCACAAAGGTGACCGCGGGGAACGTCGTGGTCTGGGCCTAGACAAGTGATGCAGTAGGAATGAAAATCTTGGATTGGTATTTGCTTTCCACGGGCAAGACAATTGTTAACTTTTTCGGACATTGGTTAGAGGAAGAAAAAAGGATCCCCAATGGGGTACTTAGCTTTAGAAGACTTCATCTTCAATTCGGAAACGAAAAACTCTGGTAGCAGCCGACTGGCACTAATACGAACTGCTTCTGCTTTGGGCTCCTCAGCAAGAAAGACTGACGTAATGGCACCGGCTGCCTGCTTTTATACCACTGACGACCTGACGTCAGTCCTGAAGTGACAGCAACCGATGCAGAAATACTACTCCTCTGGTATTCAGGCCAACTGAGGGCTACCTTGGCAGGGATAACCCAAATGTGATGACTGCAACAGTAAAACATGAAGATCAGCAGCAGAATGTGTCTGAGAATCCATTTGCAGAAGATCATAACACCTTTTCTGAACCTCAGAAACCTGGGCACAATTCCATCATTCTGGAAATTGTGTCTGCAGAGAAAAATCTCCTCATAAGGAGCATCAGGACTAGTGGACTTCTCCTCAGAACCACAGTGTAATGGAGAAGGAATTTGGGAAGAGTAAGCAAGGGATTCTTTATCAGAATCCCCTTCTCCTCAGAGGAATCCTGTTCCCAAGGGTCTCAAGAGGAGTAGAAGACCAAGGGGGAGCTGGAACAGAAACTCCTTGAGGGGACGTCATGATCAAAAGGGCACTGAACAAACCCAGAGTGAAATTTTGCCAGTCTTTCTTAGGGTCCTTAGGAGCAGTAGAAACATGCTTTGTTTATTGTTTCTTTTTTAAAGGGGACATCCAACTTATGAAATGTAGAAGGTTCAAACCCCCTACAGCACTCTACAATAGCAGTCGGAACCTCCTCCTTAACCAAAATCTGAGGAGCACCCCTAGGCCCTTCAATAATATTCAGCCATAGTTCCCCCTGAACATCTGAAACAGATGCCTGCAGAGCCTCCAGGGGTGTGCGTGATGTCAGTTACATGCTAGCCCTCCAAAGTGGTCACGGCAAAGGATCCAACTGAAAGAGCTGGGCAATCCTCCAGGCTTCCACTAGCCTCGAGAGAAATGTCCAGCGGAGGTGGCACAACCTAAGAATCAGACATAGCTTTTTTTGTCTTTTTCTTTGTGGATAGCTGACCCTTGGAGCTGCAAGTTCCTTGCATAACATCTTTCACTAAAAGTTGATGACATTGGTTCTCTAAATACATGGCAAAGGGACAGCCATCTATAGAGAGTCTTCAGGATGAAAGCTTGACAAATAAAATAGTATGTATGGTCGTGGGAAGCACTGAGACAAAACAAACACTGCTCATGACAATCTTTATGAGGGGTCTTTCTCCCACACTGGCATTTACCCTTTCTGGGTGACATGAACCTCACAAGCAACAAACAAAAGGAAAAAGATAACAGCAAAAACCCAAACAGGACAATTATCTGAAAAATGGCTTGTGAACCAGCAAATGAAGGGAGTGTTCAGACAGATAATCGAAAAAAGGGTTTGGATTGGCAGCAAAGAAGTTCTGAGGATGATACGCCCAGATGTCACCTTTATGCCCTATGCTGTATGTGAGGAGCATACGTGTGACATACAGAGTACCCTTAACAAACTTAAAGACTTTAGTTTACTGGCCAGACGTAGGGCCACCCTTGTCAGGGGTTCCCTACTGTAAGGAATACTTCAACAGTGAAATGGAAGGACGTCATATTACCTCCACACAGATCCCTAGGGATCTACAAACAGAATTCAGTGAACTACAGATCACTCTAGACAGGATTAATTATCAACCAATAGCTTATTATAAAACACTTTCCTTATTTCCTGACAAACATGTAAGATTCCTCAGTGTTCTAAATGATCTTCCTGTTTGTAAATACTTCACTATTTTGGGTTGTTTTAACTATCCTTCAATAAAACAGGACACGTAGACTGATGCAGGAAATACAAAAATTCTGAGACTAAGCAAGAATTCTTTTGAGCAGTTTGTAAATAAATCTACTGTAGAACACAGCATTCTTGACCGGAATATTACAAATATGGCTGCCTCTTACACTACTCTTACGGTATCTTATTCCCCCAGCAAAAGCCTGACCACAAACTCATAACCTCAGTCTTTAAGCATCCAAAAGCCCCTAGAGGAAACTCCACTGATTTAAGTAGTACAAACATGCTAAACTCAACCTAATTTATGGTGAAATATCAAAATTTATTGTAACTGCACCTCCCCTGACTTAAGGAACTCTACACCCATCTAGAAATATCACCATAAACAAACTATACAACATAAGAAAAAAACTCAAATTATTTAGAAGGTCAAAACTCCCTCTTCTCAGGGATATCAAAAGCATTAGAAAAAAAGTGAATATTATCAGGTCTACTAAAGGAGCCTGTGAATTACATATACGTATAAGCCCCGATTCCCTATATTGGTTTCAGAACTATTGAATAAACTGTCACTTCTCTGTCAAAATTCATATCTTAACTTCCAAATCAGTCAATCTTCAAAAGGAATAACACAAAGTTCTACATTTGCTCTTTAACACCTTTATTGATCACTTGTGAATAGGCAAATTTACGTTTATACAAAAGTAATCAAACTGTATTAAATTAACAAACATTATACTTCACATATATTGCTATACATCATAGAACTGAAACATTAAGTAAATTATTCAATTCCTGCCCCTTTTTTTAAAATAACATCTTTATTAAACCATCACTTACAACATAAGCAATCATACATTTATATAGACAACGGACCACACCGACACAATCCTAGTGGCAAGCATTTTAAAACACAAACCATACTTAAACACTCCCAGTTGCAAACATTATACATCACTTATGATCTACTCAGTCATTTTCAATCAAACATTAAATTGCCTTCTTTTAAACCTCATTCCTCCCCTATATGTACTGCTCTCAGAATTCCCATTTTTTTTCCTATGTAGTTTGCTCCTACCCTTTTCTAAAGATCCCAATTCCAGTTGTTTTTTCTCCGATACTATATTCACTACTTCTAATATAGCTGGTTTAGATTTTGATTTTCAATTTTCTAGTAATTGCTTTTTTGGCAGCAACCATAATTAGACACAGAAAGACCTTTCCATGTCTAGGCAATTCCAATTCTGTATTATATCGCAGAAAAATCATCTCTCTCATCACACCAATCTGCCCACCCAGCATCCGACAGTGCATCCTGCACAGAATCCTTTAAGTCTGTCAACCCACTGCGCTCCCAGAAAATATGTTCCCAAGTACAGCTTTCTTCCTGTCACACCTCCAACATTTGCAGTCTACATGAGGAAAAATTATACTTGGGGTATAAAAATATCTATGTAAACATTTCCAAGCAAAAATCCTAAATTTTCTAGATTTTGTTGCATATTTGGGAGCCACGCATATACCCACCCATTGTTTCTTTGTGAATTGCTTATCCAATCTCTCTTCCCAATCCTTTCTTACCTCCTCTGATTGATTCTTATAGTTATCATGCAATATTTTATATGCTCTACTAATTATTCTTTTTTTAAAGGCAGCTTCTGTTCTAGATTCTACTAAAAACTCTACTAGTGTTGATCTTTCATTTAGGACCCCCTATTTCTTTCTCTTTGTCTATACTCTGATACCAATCCTTGACTGCGTTCCCTGTCTCTAACCTGCAGTCCAAATAAATTCTTGGCCTCTTCCCATTCTATTACCATTCCCCCTCTATTTCCCAAATACCCTGGTTCCATTGCTATTTTCTCCAATAAATTCCAGCCCCTCTTGCCTATTGTCTATATCCCTAATTGCAGTCATCCCTGTTGGCAGAATCTCTTTTCTCTATTCTCGTGTTGATTAGTTCTTAGAATACTTTCTCCTACGTTATGGATATAATATTCTGTATGATTATTTTAATTCTCCTTAAAGGCCTGCATCCAAAATCCCAGTCTCTCCTTGTTTCTTGAGCTTCCTCCTGTTTCATCATCATCCCTTTCCACTATGAATTGTATTTTTCTGCTTGTGCTATGTATAGGAGCCTTAATTGTGCAGCTCTGAAATACAGCTTCAAACTGGGTAATCCTAATCCTCCCGGTTCTACTGGAAGAATCATCTTATTCTACTTGACTCCTGCCATCTTCCCCTCCCAGATAAAGTTCTTCAGCTCTTTATTAATTGATATCTACAACTTCTCTGGTTGATAAAAAATATGCCGGACCTATGTATAAGAATTCATATCCATACAAGAACGCTTCAATTTTCTTATTTTTTTGTATCATCTTTTGTTTAGCCTCTTCCTACATATCCTTAGCTACCACACCAGAATCATTTTTAATCCATACGCCTAAATATTTAATTTTATCATGTCCCATTAAATACGGATATTACTGAACCAATTTGTGTGTGGGTACATAATGTACTGCTACTGCCTTTGTTTTAGCTTCATTAATTTTTTTATCTCAAAAAGATTTGAAATGATCTCAAAATGTTCCACAACAATGTAAAGTCTCTTTCTGGTTTTGTCAAGTATAAAATAATATCAACTGCAAATACAGCCAGCTTTTCTTGACTACCATACCAATTATATCCTTGAATTTCTGAGTCCCTTATTTTCTTTGCCAATGGTTCTAAATATAATGCAAATAGCAAAGGGGAAACAGGACACCCCTGCCTGGTTCCTCTGCTCAAGCAGAAATTAGCAGAGAGGGCCCCATCCATTTTAATTTTCCTCCTAATCAACCTTATTTTTTTCAGGAAATGCAAGTGCTTCCATTACCCTGCTCATAAAATCCAAACCTCTCTGTCAAATGTTTTCTCTGCATAAGGACCCACCAATAACAATGGTATCTTCCTATATTCTGCTTCTCTCTGGATCATCAGTATTCTATTAATGTTGTCATACGTTTGCCTCCCCTCCACAAAACCACATTAGTCCATATACATAAATGTTGGCATTACTTTTGGCATTCTTTTAGCCATTACAGACACAAACACTTTAATAACATGGTTTAGTATTGAAATGGGCCTGTATGAAGCTGGGTGTAATGGATCTTTACCCTCTTTTGGTATTACAGCTACCACTGCTTTCTTCCAAGATGCTGTTACTTCTCCTCCTCTTAAAATAATGTTAAACAAAACCTTCCAAATCTTTTATCAGTCTTTTCCCACCTAGCTTCCAAACTTCCACAGGAATGCCATCTACTCCTGGGGGCTACAGTTCCACATTTGCTCTTCTACAATTTTCCACACTACCTCATCTCTCCCCTCCTTCTCTGTACATTTTATATGGCACTATTTTGCACAAACAATTTGGCACCCATCTTCTAGAAAACCCTGTAAGCAGCTTTCTTAACCCCAATTCACTGGATCTTCACCAAAAGCCCACATTCCCAACTCTAACCAACCCCAAACTGATAACTTGACACCAAACAAAAACAAACATAAAAAAAAAAAAAACAAAAAAAAAACAACTCTCTGCTCATCTATGACCCGCACAACCACCACAATAGAAAACACAACCTATTTTAAATACCTTGTCATTTGCTTGCCCCTCTCCACTTAACTCTCCCTCTCTCTTCTGGGAAGACATCTTACTTGTCTTTCATACGTCAGGTTCAACTGCACCAATCTTCACTTCCCTCAAACAATCTTTAGATTAATATAGCCTCTCCCACCAACTACAAACAACCTCTGTCTAAAATCCCTCACTCCACTCAACTATGCTATCATTCCCAATTGACCCATAGCTGTACATTAGTACACAATAAGATATGTCTTTGATTTTGTAAATAATATACAGTAAAACTGCATATAGTCTAAAATTGTATTAGCTGATAATAAGAAGTTATGTACCTACCATAACGTTCCATGTTAGTTGTCTTCTCTCGCCTTCTTTCTTGCTTGATGGTTCGGAGCCGATCCCTCGGCTCCGACTCGGCACTTGCTAAAGCTCGAGAGTCACTTTTACCAGCTCGAGGCAGCCCCATATCCCATGATGCAAGGCGGTAAGTACCCAGATCTCGTTTGTTAACAAAGGGCAATAGCACCAAGCATAAAATACTTCCCAAAGGAAGAAGAAACGTACAGATGTAAAAAGGACCAGGTCTGAATGGTCTTTAGCATAATAGTTTCTTATACAAGGTCTGTCCAGGCCAGGGGGAAGGAGGGAGGGTCGAAGAAAGAAGGCGAGAAGACAACTAACATGGAACGTTATGGTAGGTACATAACTCTTAATGTTAAGTTGTCAATCTCGCCTTCATTCTTGCTTGATGGGACCGTCCTAGCACCTCTATCCTGGGTGGCTCAATGGAACAAACTCTTGAGGACTGTAGAGCCAAAACTGGCTCTGTCCCTGGAGGCCAAGTCCAATTTGTAATGGGAAACAAAAGTGTGAGGAGTGGCCCAAGTGGCCGCTGCACAAATAGTGTCCAAAGGAAGTCTAGCTTGAAAAGCTGTAGAAGTAGCTAAGCTCCTAGTTGAATGTGCTTTAGGTTTTGAGCACAGCCGTTTTCCCCAGTATAAATTTCAGAGATGACCGAAGAAAGCCATCTGGACAAGGTCACTTTAGAAACAGGAAGGCCTTTTTTATTATCCGCATAGGAAACAAAAAGTTGATCAGATTTTCTAAATTTTTTTGTTCTGTCCAAATAATATCTAAGTTGACGGTGGACATCAAGATAATGTAACTTTTGTTCAGCCCTATCTGAATAGTTAGGAAAAACACAGGGAGATCAATGGATTGATTCAAATTGTTCTTTGAAGCGACCTTAGGCAAAAAGGTTGGGTTAGTTCTCAAAGATACTCTGTCTTTGTGAAAAACCAAATAGGGGGGTCGAACCGAAAGAGCATGAAGTTCAGACACCCTCCTGGCAGATGTAATAGCCACTAAGAATAAAGTTTTCCAAGAAAGATGTTTCAGGGAACAAGAAACAGCTGGCTCGAATGGCGGAAGAATCAAGGATGTCAGCACTAGATTTAGATCCCACTGAGGAGGAGGATTCCTGATCGGAGGTTTTAGTAGGAAAATTCCTTTCAAGAAGGCCCTGCAGAGCCTATGGGACATAATATTATGATCTGCTATCCCGACATGAAAGTTGGAGATAGCAGCCAATTGAACTCTGACTGTGGAAGAAGAGGAGCCTGCATGAAAAATCTCTGCTAAGAAGTCCAGAACTGCCTGAACAGGGGCAGTAAAAGGATCAATATTTTGGGCCTTAGCCCAATAAGAGAAACGTTTCATTTGCTTGTGTAAATCCTCCTGGTAGAGGATTTTAGTGAAGCTACTATGATGTCTCTAACTGGGTTAGAGATCAAAGGAAGCCTGGCTAAGGAAGGAAGTGGAGCAACCATGCTGTGAGGTTGAGAGAAGGGATTGACCGGTGCAGCTGACCTGATTGGTGAATCAGAAGATCTGGCACTGGGTCCAGATGCCACGGCTGCACCAAAAGGTGATGATGGAGGAACGGGAACCAAACTTGTCGAGGCCAGTAAGGGGCAATGAGAATCAATTTGGCCCTCAAAACGGTAGCTTTCTGGATCACCTGAGGGATCAGAGGAAATGGAGGGAAGGCATAAAGAAGTCCCTGGGGCCAATCCTGGGTTAGAGCGTCTCTGGGGGGATGGCCTGATAGAGGGAAGAGGCTGAAGAAGTCTGGACATTTGCTGTTTTGGGGAGTAGCAAAAGATCGCAACATGGACGACCCCATTCCAGAAAAATCTCTTCCGCTATAGACTGCTTGAGAGACCACTCGTGAGGCATGAGGATAGCTCTGCTCAATCTGTCCGCTATAATGTTGGTTTTCCCAGGGATATGCGTTGCTACCAGAAACCGATGAGAGGAGATCGCCCATTGCCAAAGTCTGAGCGCTTCTCGACACAAGGGGTAGGACTTGGTTCCGCCCTGTTTGTTGATATACCAAACTACAGACATGTTGTCTGTTTGGACTGCAATTGTCCCTACGGGAAGAAAGTCGTTGAGGGCTTGCAACGTTAAAAGCACTGCTCTCATCTCCAGGACATTTATGTGCAGATGGTACTCGAACGGTTGTCACGCCCCATGAACCATCCTGCCCTGATAATGACCCCCCCACCCGATCAGGGAGGCATCCGTGGTGACAGTGGCTATCGGGGACGGAGGTACAAAGCACCTGCCTTGGTGAACCTGAGACGATGTGGTCCACCAAGTAAGATGCTGTTTGCATGTCTGTCTCACCAGAATCTGGTGACGCATTGGAAGTTGCTGGTATGACCACTGTGTGAACAGCATCCACTGAAGGAGGCGCATGTAGAATCGAGCCAGGGGAAGAAGAGTAATGGCCGCAGCCATGAGACCTAATACCTTTAGAACCATTCTGGCCTGTATTTTCTTGTTGGCCAGAATGATCCTGACATGAGTCTGAATGTCTGAAACTCTTTGTTCTGTAAGGGTAGCTGACATCCGAACAGTGTTTAAGTTTGCGCCTATGAAGGTAATAGACTGGCAGGGCGATAAGGATGACTTTTCAAGTTTATTGAGATGCCTAAATGAGAACAAAGGTCTATTGTGTAATCCCTGGCTTGTATAAGCTGATGCCTGGTGGTGGCTGACAGGAGCCAGTCGTCGAGATACGGAAACACCTGGAATCCTTGACGTCTCAGGTGAGCCGTGACCACTGCCATGCATTTGGTGAACACTCTGGGGCTGTAGTGAGACCAAAGGGCAGGGCTCTGAACTGGAAATGACTGGACCCCAGCCGAAGCGGAGAAATCTCCTGGAGCGTCTGTGAATTTTGATGTGATAGTGCATCCTGAAGATCTATTGAGCACATCCAGTTGTCCTTCTGTAAGAAGGGCAGAATTGACTGAAGAGTGACCATTCGAATCTTGTCTTCCTGACAGACTTGTTGAGTCTGCTGAGATCCAATATTGGTCTCCAGTCTCCCGTCTTTTGGGGACCAAAAAGAACCTTGAGTAGATTCCGGCTCTGAATGGTCTATTGTAACTGGCTGAATGGCTCTTTTTTGCAGTAGTTTTTCGATTTCTGACTCTGCAATCTCCCTTAGACCGGGTGGTACATCTGGAAGGGAACTTGAGGGAAGGGACTTTCCTCGAAAGGAATTATGTAACCCTTGGATATAATCGACTGTACCCATCTGTCTTGAGTGAGGGAATGCCAGGCTTTTGGGTACAGTGATAATCTTCCCCCGACTGCCTCCAAGGAGGGACAGCCGGGCAACACCTCAGGGATGCTGAAAGGGCTTATCAGAGAGAGGCTCCCTGTTTCCCTGGTTCTTGGACCCCTCTGCCTCTAGAGCGTCTGTTGTTGTTACCCCTCTGCCTCTAGGGGTAAACTGACCACGTGAACCGGGCGTGACTCCTTGGGATTTACGGAACCACATCTTCCCACCCTTCTGTCCTTTGGGATAAGGCCTAGAAGGGGTGGAAAACGCACTCCAACAGCAGAAAGAGTCTTGCCGTCCTGCTCGCACCTGGTCAAGGTTTCCTTCACCTGAGGGCCAAACAAAGCTGCCCCATCAAAGGGAGAATTTGTGAAGGACGCCTTAAAGGGATCCAAAATCACATAGCCGCATCCAGGCTTGGCGTCTAAGAGCCACACCTGTGCCTCTGCTCTACTCGCCTCCATCCGCAGCATAAGATATTAGCCGCATGGAGGAGTTAACGGAATTGAGGGTTCCTAGCTGCGAAGCAATCTTTTCTTGAGCCCCTGCAGCTGTAGGATCCTGAACTACTTCTCCCAGCTCCTTCAGGATCTCTCTGGAGTCTGGTGAAGTGACAAAGATAATTCAGCGAGCATAGCAAAGGTCGCTGAGGAAAACATCCGCTTGCCGTACCTATCCATGGTCCTAGAGTCCTTATTAGGAGGATGGACAGGCACGGAAGGATCTGCAAGTTCCTTTTTGGTGGCCGCAGCCACCACCATGGCATCAGCGGGGACACCCTTGGTAAGGAATTGTTTGTCACTCGGGGCAGTGATAAATTTTGAAGGCCTCCTAGGGACTGGCTCTACAGAGTCAGGAGCTGCCCACGCCTTTCGTGCAATAACCTGCATAAGGGGTCGAAGGCGGAGACACCCAGGAGGTGGAGGGCCGAGATCCAAACGCCTCTAGGTATACTGACTCATCCTCAGAGGGATTGTTGGTGGGCCAGTTTCCCTCTGTTTCAGAAGTTCTAGGATGTCTGAGAAGGAGACATCCTCAGAGGGGATCTAGGGGATCCCTCTGACTCATCAAAGTCAGTATCCAAGTGACAGACTCGGGGAGTCTACATGCTTCCTCTTACAAGTCCTCTTCCTAGGAGGATCTCCCGAAGCATCAGGAGAATCCTCGGAAGAGGGGAAATTCCCAATGGGGAAACCTGAGGCGGAGGATCTCTGGGTCCTGTAGCAAGAGAAGTGGCAGAGATGTCAACAGGTACTATAGAGGGAGGAGCTACGGGAACAGACTGCTGACTGATACCAGTGGCCAGTACACTCTTCATCACCTCGAATGCTCCCCTCCCAGGCAGGTCCGAGAGAACCCGCTCCAAGAGCTAGGAACTCCAGGGACCACCGAAGGGAAGTCTCCGAGGCAGATGTCGGAGCCGAGCTCACCAAGGCCGAGGCTCCAAGGGGAAGAGCGGGCTCGGACAAGGGTCCGATGCCACTCACCCCCTCGGAGGAGACCATGGAAGCCCGACCACGAATCCCTCTAAGGAAGGTCTCAAGAGGAGATAAGAGTAGAGGCTGAAGGAACAGAAGGGGTATCCGTCCTCCAGCCGTAGCAGTAACCATGCCCGAAGACTCCAACTCCAAGCTCTGGGGTAGAGTTGAAGGAGGAACTGTAACGGGTGTGGACCAACAGTCGCCTGCTGAGACGGACTGTGTAACATTTGGGCCAGTACCTGTGACTTGAGTAATCTACTTACCACTCTCTAGGTCATGATCTGACAACCTGGATGACCTTGAAGATCGGCTCCGATGGCTCCGTTCGATAGAAGAGGTGAAGCCGGGCCGAAAGTATCGGCTCCAAGGAAGGAGACCTCGACCTCTTCCTGGAATGAGCCATCGGAGCCGATACTATAGATCCTGTCGGAGCCGACTTCGGAGCCGACAGGAAGCTCGATGTATCGGCTCCAGCCGGAGCCGATACAGCCACCAAAGTAACGGTGTCGGAGCCGATCGGAGCCGACACCGATGCCTGTGCCACATGGGTGTCGGAACCGATCGGAGCCGACATCGGCGGTCAATACAGATTCGGCACCGATAGCCATCGGTGCCGGCTTTGTCAAGCCAGAATCGGCTCCAGCCGAGCCGATCTCGACTCAGTAGTCGGAGCCGAGGCCGCAGGCTTAGATACAGAAGCCTGGGCCTTGGCAGGTTTTGCTGATTTTGGTGGAGCCGACTTAGCCGGAGAGCCCTCCGGCTTAAGAAGGCCCCTAAGAATCAGCTTATTACGTCTCTCCTGCAGGACTCTCTGGCTGAAGGAGTGACAAATAGCACAGGAGTCCTGCAGGTGAAGAGGGCCCAGACAACACAGGCAAGAAGTGTGACCGTCTGTCAGAGACATCTTCTGACAGCACGAGTCACACTTCTTAAAACCTGAGACCCTCTCCTTTGACATGGTGCTGAAAACACAACACACACACACACACCAGTCAAAATTAACAAACAAAATACCAAAAGGTATTCTATAAAAACCAACACACACACACCCTAACAGGGGGGGGATGGGATAGGGAAAAGATTGACTAACAAAAAATTAAAGGAGACAGGGAATTTCTGTCAGAAAGGGTAGAAATATAAACTTAAACTATCAATAAAGGTGTTTTTGACTAAAAAGGGGCTTAAATATCACAAAAGTTAACAACTTACCAGGAGCTGGTAAAAAGAAGACCTCCTAAGCGAAGCGGCAAACGAGATCTGGGTACTTACCGCCTTGCATCATGGGATATGGGGCTGCCTCGAGCTGGTAAAAGTGACTCTCGAGCTTTAGCAAGTGCCGAGTCGGAGCCGAGGGATCGGCTCCGAACCATCAAGCAAGAATGAAGGCGAGATTGACAACTTAACATCTGTATTTTACAGATGTGTCCTTTTGATTATACTCTTGTAGTCTCTCACTAATGTAATTCTGATTTGCTTTGTTTTCCTGGGCTGAAACTGAAAATGCTCACTTGTTAGTAAACAAATTAAAATAAGTAAATAAAAATGTAGTCTGGCCTGTAAAGCCAAAGTTAATTATGTCCTTTTTTAGCTACATTAGAAAGCTGCCACCACTCTACACTGCTCTGAACTCCATTATAATGACATCTTCTATTCTGACCCAACAGGCACTGTCAATATCCTTGAAAATAAATTTACTGCTGATCCAACACACAGGACTTCTGTCCAAACCTCTGAAATATCTGAATCTTTTACTTCCCCATATATCTCCAAAAGTCATTTACTGAAAATGCTATCAATGACCTTGCAGACATACTCCTCAAACTATTTAACACAAGTTTAGCTATTAGTTTTATCCCTGAGGAATGGCACACAGAAGTGGTGATGCCCCTCCTTAAGGATGGCCTTACAACCAACTCAGGTTAGTTACAGATATATCAGCTTTACAAGCCTCATCTGCAAAGCCATGGAATATTTTACAACTGACCTCATAAATTACAATATCAAGCATCTTACTACACTTGACCCCCAACAGTTTGGTTTTGTGAATGGTAGATCCTGCCTAATGAAACTGGTAAACATTTTCAAAAGGGGAGGCTGTAGATGGTAGCCATGTGGTACACACGGCACACACAATTTAAGGCCTTTTGATACCATTCCTTATGATGGCATCATACAGAAGCTAAATGCTTAAAAACTGACAAATATGCAGCAAGATGGATAACCTGGCTTAAAGAACCAGTGCAAGTTGCAAGTCCCTCTTCAGTAAGTATGAAAGTGACCAGCAGTGTCTCTTAGGGTAAATGCTGACACTGCTCCTTTTTGACAACTAGGTTGATAACTCCCATCTCTTTCAACTATCATATGACAATTTTTGCCAGTAAATTATTTTATTTAGCATAACTAATTGCCAAAGGAAAAACACAGTCTAAAGAGGTAATCACTCCCTTATACTCAGCACCAATATTGTCAATTATACAGCACAACTTTCAACTTTGGAATGCATGTCATCTAAAGGTTTCAGGCCTAAAGTCTTTGCGCTACCAAGAGAGGCTGAAAACTCTGTCCCTTTTATTCAGTGACTTTCAGAGTTATGAGGGAAGATCCTGGTCTGATTTACTGCATAATTAAAGACCTGGTTGTCTTGGATCTCCTGTATCTCTGCAAAGTCCAGGATCTCCACCAATAGCAGAGCTAGGGACCTATATCTTCATCAACAGATAAAACATTGTACAGACATAGCTTTATAACATAGTACATACCAAACCCTAGCATATACCAAACTTCTACAAAAAAACTCCCCCTGCATGTTAAACAGTATAATTATCTTTCTTTAAACATAACCCAGATGACTAGATAGGCTACCATAAACTTACTTCAGGATTGACTGGCATGGCTTCCTGGAGAAGGAGGTATGGCATGATGAAGGGTACTGGCAAGGCATGAAAGGCCATAAGAAGCACTGACCTTGGAATAGCTATGATGTATCAAGACAATGGTAAACAGGATACATGAGACAGCATTTAGGTGTACAGCCTTCTCATCCCTTCAAGTTTCAACATATTTTCTTTTTTTGCCCTCCTGAAGCAGTCACTATTATGTTAGACACCTACTACACACACTAGGTACCTTACAGAGCAAGATTACTTCCTGGTTAAACACCAGGTTGCACTAATCAATGAAATATAATCCTAATACTGGATTTTAATGGAATTTTGGCAAAACAAAGACTACATAAATTATGTCCTTAAACACTGAATCTGTCACATTTAAATGCACCTATAAAAACAACCAATTAAAACGAAAATAAAACTGAAACGAGGTTTTTGTTTGCAAGAGAAGTGTTTGAGCAACCCTTACTCAAATCCCAAATACTTAAATATCCTGAGAAACTGCTAATGCTTCTCATTTGCAGTATTCTCCCTGCTTAAAACAATTAGTTGAACTGCACAGAGCTGCACCAAACTGCTTAACAACCGACAAGCAGTCATAAGAGATCCACAGCATAAACAAATGACCAAAAATATTGACTCATCTAACTACATAAATGAAGTGCAAAATTGTGATTCTCATTACTCGAGTGCTCAGCATCACCTATCCAATATTTCCAGCCTCTACGAGATAGATAAAAAAACATTATCCCAGTTTTGACTATCTAAACTCTGCCCAGGGTAAACTAGCCAACATCAAATAAATATACTCAGAGTTGAAAAAAATTATCGCATAGTTGAAAAAGCTAATGACTGATATGTTAGTCATAGTGAAAACCATGAATCTTTCAGCCCCCCCCCCCCAGTTCCCTTTGTTGATAAAGTTACATAAACATCTTCAGAAAATTCAGTTTTGTACATTATCTGAACTGGTCTGGAGAAAGAGTTGATGGAATATCTCAACACAATCTAGCAGTACTATGCCTGAATCAATATACAACTTATTTTCAAGCCCTGAAAAATATCAGTAATACTCTTACTTCATTCTGATGTTATATTATTAGCTTATTTTACTTATTACCTTAAGTACTTCATAAGAATCATGACATAATCACCTTTAACTTCAGAATATGTCAAAAATAGATACCACCTATGTTTACAGCAAGTCCTGTTAAATAATGGACATATAAACAATACTGCTTAACCTATCACAAGGTTGTCTGACCTCAGAGTAGCTTGCATTAAGTAAGAGAACTACAACACCCATATCACTCAAGTCTTTCTTTTTCACCTTTTGCTTTCTGCAGTTGTATTTAAAACACCCCATCACTGGAAACGGACTCATCTATGCATATTATGACCTCAATCAGTCCCTCTTCCTAGACTTTATCACTAGAACGTCTGATGTAAATAAATACACAAACTTTAAAAAAAAGACAGACACTATCTGTTACCCAAGTCGACTCAGGATATTAAAAAGTTGTGTTATGATACAAGTATACATTTAAATTGAATTAACAAAACTTTGGTGAAACCACAAAAAATAGATAAGACTCAGCCAGCTTTCAAGATATGCTCTAGAAATACAAATGTAGATTAAATAAAATGCACAAGCCACGTATGACATCTACATCTAATCACAAACAACTCGAATCTGAAAAATCTGAAAATAGTAATAAGACATTCTTTAATTATGTCTTGAAATTCATCCAGCCATTCAAATTTTGATAGCTGCTTTCACCTGTTCTGGATCCCAGGAAGCCACAGACTACCCGACACTCAGTGCACATAAGGCAGATAGCGATGAAGTTGTGTACAACTACTGGTTATTTACAAGATTATCATTTTGCTGCACTGCATGAGTTTGATCTATGGATTGTAAGAGGAAAGCAGATTAAATGGTAAAAAATCCATTGCAGACCGGGGAGAACATACAGACTCCACACAGAAAGCATATCAACAAGAAAAAAATGTAGCCATTTAGTGTGCTACTAAACATGTTCGCTTAGGGGAAAAAAATAGATTGTTCTCCATGGGCCATGTATTAGCAGGGTTTCAAGAGAGGATTAGCAGCTTGAAAACTGTGTATGCTGTGTGAACAGTACAGCTGTGTACCTACCACAAATGTAGATGTTCGAGTGTATTCACTGTTGCAGTCATTACACTTGGGTTATCCTGCTGGCAGGCGACCTGCAGTCGGCCCAAATTCCAAAGTCTTGGTCCGGCATCGGTTGCTGTCGCCTCTTCCCTGACGTCAGTGCGCCAAGGGTATAAAAGTTGCAACCGACGCCATTTTCTTCAGTTTTTCTTGCCCCAGATGTCAGGTGCCCCCAGACAGGAAGGCTGGAAAGATAAAATTATGCCAAAAACATGCATATATTACTATAAACATTTCCTTCATCTACAAGCAAATACACCACATAGGTTGTATAGAGTTGAGAAGTACAGAAAAGTCCCAACAATGGAAAAAAGGGGGGTGGTGGGTGGGTAACCTGGACTGCAACAGTGAATACACTCGAACATCTACATTTATGGTAGGTACACAACTGTACTATGTTCATCGTGTTTCACTGTTGCAGTCATTACACTTGGGTAGAATCCCAAAGCTGAGGTTGGGCAGCTGGGTCTAAATTGGATTTGGAGAGGCTACCAGGCCCTGCAGAACTGCAGAGGCAAAGCCTGCTCTGGATTTAGAGTAGAGAGGTAAGTGGTAGTGCTTGGTGAAAGTGTGCACTGAGCTCCAGGTTGCAGCTTCTAAAATATCTTTGGTTGGTACTCCTCTGAGGAAAGCTGCTGAAGTGGCTGCTGCTCTGGTAGAATGAGGCCTAATGCCGTTAGGCACTGATTAGTCATGTTGTGCATAACAGAAGCGGATGCAGTGTCCTATCCATTTTGAGATAGTCTGCTTTGTAATAGGCTTTCCTTGTGATCCTGCAGCATAGGCTACAAACAGTTGCTCAGTTTTTCTGAAAGCTTTTGTTTTGTCCAAGTAGAATCGTAGCTATCTGTGTATATCCAAAGCGTGCAGAAGTCTCTCCCCTTTATTCTGGGGATTTGGGTAGAACGTAGGTAAATGAATGGTTTGGTTTAAGGCCACACTGGAGACCACTTTTGGCATGAATGTTGGGTTTGTCCTATGAGAAACCCTGTCCTGATGAAAAATGATGAAAGGTTCCAAAGCCATTAATGCCTGTAACTGAGACTCTTCTTGCTGAAGTTATTGCTAGGAGTAGAGCAGTTTTAGATCAGCTGTGCTGGCTGGTTCAAAAGGAGGCAGTGTGAATTTTTCTAAAACAAAATTGAGACCCCAAGTTGGTACTGGTGCTCTCCTTGGGGGTCTTATAATTTTTGCCCCTCTGAGGTACTGTCGTAGTAGAGGATGTGAAAAAATAGGAGGTTCCGTAATGTAATGAGTTGAAATGGCAGAGGCATGGATTTTAAAAGATGAGAAAGACAGGCCTTTGTCCAGCATCTCAGTTAGGTATTGTAAAATCTGAGGTATAGGTTCATAGGTAGGTACTAGGCTATCGGCCCTAGGGCCCATACAAGCCTAGCCAAAAAATGTACCCTGGCTTTCGCCACCCAAGAAAATTATTTTCCTGTGCCCCTGTCGAGCAGAGCCACAGAAGTGATCCCCGGGGTGAATTTCCCATTTCCCATCCAATCATCAAGATTTTTCTTGAAGAGTGCTAATGAGGAGCTCTGTTTGACATAGATAGGTAGTCTGTTCCAGAGTATGGGAAGTCTCTGGGACAGGAACCTATCCCTCCAGCATGTTCTGTTTATTGTGGTGACAAGGTTTAGGTCCCTAGAGCCTGTAGCTCGGAGGGATTGGGATTTCTTTAAGTGGAGCATGTCCAACAGCTCTGGGTTTGACATAGCTTTGTACGTTAGGCAGAGAACACCCCTGAGTAGGAGATATGCGATGGAGTAAAGCTGTAGTTTTTTGAGACTGTCTGCATAGGGCATCAGTTTGAGGCCAGTAATCCTCTGTGAGGTATTTCTGTGGTCTTTCCAGTTAGTTGTTGTAGATGTCTTGTGAGGTACATACCAAAAGGGGCGTTGTACTCTAAAATGGGTCTAATGAGTGATGAGTAGAGGGGAACAATGACCTCTTTTTTTCTGGATGAGAATCCTTTTGTGATGAGATGAGCCACGTAGAAGGATTTCCTGACCACTGTGGCGATGTGATCCAAGGAGAGACTACTGTCCACCTGCGTCCCAAGGTCTCATCAAATTTTCGGCATTAAGTAGACTACCAGCTATGTGGTAGTTCATGGGTACAGAGTTTTTACCAAAGGGGATGACAATACACTTTTTGGCATTGAGCTTCAGACCAGGTATCTGTCTCAGTGAGGCCCTTTTGTAGTTTGTCCACATTGTTAGGAGTTTCGATTATGGCTCCTAGTTTGCAGTCATCAAACTTTGTTAGCCAAAGACCTTCTGTGTTGGCCTGCACTTCAGAGAAGTAGATACCAAACAGGAGAGGACCCAGGACTGAACCCTGTGGTAGTCCACTTGTCACTGGTCTGATGTCGGATTTGGAATCCGCTACTTTCACAGTGTGGGTTCTGTCCGTGAGCCAGTTGGCAACCCATCTTGTGACATAGGGATTTATACCTAGTTTAGTGAGCTTATCTAGAATTCCAGAGTGGGGGATGGTGTGGAAAGCCTTGGCGAGATCTAGATCAGCTGTGTGAACCATTTTACTGTCATCTATGGCTTTGGTGACTGCTTCAAAGAAGTCAATCAGGTTTAGGAGACATGATCTGCCTTTTACAAATCCAAACTGGGTAGGGTCCAGAGTTTGGAGATTACCAATGTCTTTGTTTATGAGTTCCACAATGATACGTTCCATGGTCTTGCAGACCAGGCTCGTCAGGCTAATGGGGCGGTAGTTCCCGGGGTCCGTCGTGGCTCCCCCTTTGTGGAGTGGGATAACCGTCACGGTGTGCCATTCAGTGGGTACAAAGCCTGAGGTGAGGCTATGATTGAACACGGTACTTAGGTAGGGTGCCAGTCCATTCTGTAGTTTGTGTAGAACGCAGCCTGGGATATTGCCAGGTCCCATGGATGCTGTGTTCTTGACTTTGGAGAGTGTGTTTTTTACCTGTGCAGCCGTGATTACAGGAACTTTGCATTCTTCCGGTACAGAGATGGGCCCTCTAGGGGGTGAGGGGGGGGGGTAAAGTTAGCACTGAACCTATCTGCTAGGATGTTGGCAATATCAGTTGGTTCTGTATATTTAGTGCCATTGTGCTGCAACTCAGAGCAGATCTGAGTGTTCCCATTTAGATTCTTGACATAGCTAATAGAAAGCTTTGTGGTTGTCTTTAGAGTCAGTGGCAATTTTGTTTTCGTAACTAGCTTTGGAGGATTTTTTGAGGGATCTCAGCTTCTTACTGAGGTTGACCAGGGAGTTCCTCCAGTTATGGGATTTTACTCTTTTTTTTTGCAACAGTTTCTTTCTTCTGTTGTAGAGTTTGTTTATGGCAGAGGACCACCAGATTGGCTTCCTTTTTTGGGGGGATAACATCTTGGTTCTATTAGGGATAGCATGATCCATGCACTCGTGTAAGTGCTTATAAAGTGCATTTGTGTAGGATTCGGCAGTCATACCTCTATTGTCCATCTGCATGGGTGTCATGAAGTTTGCCATTTCTGTCTTAAGAAGTGTGAAGTTGGCTTTGGAGAAGTTTTTTACGACGGTTTCCTAATTGGGGGTGGGATGTGGATGTCTAGGCTGATTAGCTTATGGTCGGATCTGACCAAGGAGGAATTGTCCTTTGTTGTGGAACACCGGTTTCGCATGTTGGTAATGACCAGGTCTAGAATATTGCTGCCCTTGGTGGGGGTGTGACTAAGTTGATTCAAGGCGTTGGAATTTATGAATTCTAGAAAACATTGAGCAAAAGAGTTGGTACACGAGTCGTTTTCCCAGTTAATGGTGGGGTAGTTGAAATCGCCCATTATTAGGGTGTTGGGTTGTACCCTAATACTTTCCAGTGCATCACGAAATGAGGAGTGTGAATCCTGGGGCATGGTGGGGGGTTTGTAGCAAGCTACAATTTGGATTGCGGTCTTGCCCAGAGTTAGTTGCACTTGGATAATCTCGGATGCATTATGCTGTGCAACTAGCCTGGAGGTGTGGATATCCTTAATGAATATGGACACGCCTCCGCCTTTAGTGCTTTGTTCTGGGTTAGGTGGCCGAAAGGTGTGGTATGAATTGTAGCCTGGTAATGCAGGGGTACTCTCTGGAGCTTTGAACCAGGTCTCTGTCACTGCACAGATGTCAATGTTCTCCATTTTAAGGAGTGCCTCGAGTGAGTGCATTTTGAGGTTTAGACTTCTAGCATTGAGTAGCATTACCCTCAGATTTTGCTTATTTGTACCTGTTACGGTGGTGAATTTGTCATTTGAACCTTGCCTAAAAAAGGCACTATAGGGGTGGCAAGAGCCTTAGCCAGTAGTATATTAGGGACAAGTGGTTCGAGCCCTTGTGCCTGGTTCCAAGCACAGAATCTCTTCCATTTTTCTGCATAAGATTTCCTAGTGATGGGCCTCCTGGCTTCTAAAATGACATCCATAACAGCTTTAGAGAGAGGTGCAGTCTGAGTGGCTACATTGTCTGCCATGCTGCCAGGTTTAAGGTTCTGAGTTGACTGTGCAGAATCTGATTGTTTTGTTGTGTCAGAAAATGAGGAATTTGAGGTAGAAGCCAAGCTGGGCCTTGAGACAAACTCTTTAGAATTGGGTACCAGTGCTGGCGTGGCCAGTCTGGGGCAATCAGGATCATTTTTGGCCTTTCTTGTCTGACTTTTAGTAACACCTTGGTAAGAAGAGGCATCGGAGGGAAGGCATAGACCGTCAGGCCTTTCCAGCTGAATGATAGAGCATCCACCTTCCATGCTTGTGAGTGATAAGTTCTTGTGCAGAATTTCTGTACTTGGTAATTGTGAGGGGAGGCAAAAAGATCTATGTCTGGGCGTCCCCATTTCCTCGTTATCGTGCTGAACACTTGTGGATTTAGCTTCCATTCATGAGGATCCATGAAATTTCTGCTTAGTTCGCCTGCCAGTGTATTTTTTGTTCCTGGCAGGAATTGTGCCTCCAGATGTACTTGAAAGGTCAGTGCTGTGTTCCACAAAGTCATGGCTTGCCTGCATAGGGGGTAGGAATGTGTGCCCCCTTGCTCATGTACCACATAACTGTGGTATTGTCCATCTTTATTAATAGTTGTCCTGGATGTAGTACGTCCTTGAAAGCTGTCAGGGCATTCTGTACAGCTAGCATCTCTTTTTGACAGATATGAAGATGCATTTGTTCCTTGGGCCAAGTGCCCTGAATACATTTTCCTGCCATATGTGCCCCCAGGTATAATTTGATGCATCTGTTGTTAATTGTCTGCCTGGCTGTGGGTAAGGTGAAAGGCTGTCCCTTGCTGTGGTGTCAGACCTGGGACCACCATCGAAACTCCTGTTGTAGGCAGGGAATTAAAGTTATGATGGTCTCCAGGCTGTGACAATGCTGAGTCCAAACACTTTTTAGATACCATTGTAGTTTCCTCATATGCAGTTTTGCATATGGAATTAGTAGAATACAGGATGCCATGAAGCCCAGGGCCTGCAGAATTTTTCTTGCTGGGAGCTGGGTTTTTGCTGCCATCATTTGAAAGTAATGAGTCAGTTGCCTTTGTTTGTCTGGCGTGAGATCAGCCATCTGGGCCAGTTGTATTTAAGCTTGCACCCAGGAATATTATCTCTTGAGAGGGCACTAGTTTACTATGTACCCTAGGCAAATTAGTAACCTTTTTACAAACGCCAGATGCTTTAGAAGAATGTCCTTGCTCTCTGCTTGAATAAGGCAGTCGTCCAAATAGGGATATATTTGAATTCCTTTTTGTCTGCAAAATGCAATTACTGGTGCCAGGCATTTTGTGAAGACCATGGGCGCAGTAGATAAGCCAAAGGGCAGTGCAGAGAATTGGTAATGCATTGAGCCTGCTATGAATCTGAGGTATCTTCTGCAAGACTGTCTGACTGGGACATGCAGGTATGCCTCCTTGAGGTCCAAAGTAACTAGCCAAGCCTTATTGCCCAGCATGGGCAGAAGTTGCTGTAGTATTAACATTTTGAATTTTGGAACGTCCAGGAAAGTATTTAGGATTGACAGGTCCAGTATTGGTCTCCAGGCTTTGTCCTTTCTGGGTGCTAAGAAAAGTCTTGAGTGAAATCCTTGTCCCTGTTCTTGCTGTGGAACTCTCTGAATAGCTCCCATGTCCTTAAGAGCAGCAATCTGTTTTTGTGCCTCTGCCCATTGGTTTTGTGGCAGGTCTGGCATACCTTTTGATTTTGGAAGCGTGTGGAAGTGGAACCTGTAACCCTGAGAAGCAATATTCAGCACCCATTGGTCCTGGGTGATCATGTGCCAATTTTTTGAGAAAAGTGCTAGCTTTCCCCCTAGGGGTGCTGCCAAAAGGTAAGTGCTTGACATTTGTAGAGGGAAGTCATTGAGACTGTTTCCTATAAGGTTGTGATTTGTCTTCCCCTCCTTTGGGGGCTGAATCACCCCATTGTTTAGGCCTGTAGGAGCCTTGGGGCTGAGATCTGCCTCTTGGGCGTCTGTATCTGCCTCTTTGTGGCCTATCTGACACTGGAAAGGACCAATTTTTTGAAGGCCAGTTTCTGCTAAAGCTAGGTGGTTGAACCTGTAAGAAATCTTTCACTGTCTGCATTGATTTTGCTTTATCCTCCATTTTCTTTAACACCTCTTCTGCCTTAACACCAAGCAAAGTATCATGCTGTAGTGGAGCATCCAATAATTTTACTTTAACATGGTCAGGTAAACTTTGTTCTTTCAACCAAGCATGCCTTCGAATAACAGAGCCTGTAACTGCGGCTCTACAAGAAGCCTCTAATGAATCAAAACCACATTGCAGAGTATGCTTTCCCACTTGTTCAACTGCATGCAATAAATCCTGCATTTCCTTACTGTCAGAACTTTCTGAATTTGAAACCATTTTCTGTTTTAACAATGACATGAGGTACTGTTGATATTTAAGCATGTGAAACTGGCAGCTTAAAGCCCTTACAGATAAAGTAGCAGAAGTGTAAACTTTTTTCCCCCCATCTGTCCAGAGCTCTGGAATCCCTATCCGAGGGGACAGGATTTTTAGCAGTGGAAGCCTTAACCCCTTTAGGACCCTGAGAAATTGTTTCTGGGTCTGCAGCGGGGTTTTTGTAAAGAAATTTATGAGAGTCAGGGACCCTGTAGTACCTGTCTGGCTTGACTTGTGCAGGGGGTAAAGAATCATGAGACAGAATGGATTCAGAAAAAACATCATCAACAATATGAAGCACAGGGGGGATAGCCAGGGGCCTGTGCTGAGGCAATAAAAGGAAGTCTCTGAGTCTTTTCTTGGATTCTGAATAATCCTGGCTCTCCCAATGGAAATGCTCCCTCATAGTGTGCAGGGTTTCCCCAAAAGAATAATCATCAGGCGGAGAGGCTGAAGGTATAGACTCTTCTGTATCAGAGTCCTCATAGGGAGGGAGAGAATATCCCTGATCAGAAGAAGAATCAGAGGAAATGGAAACCTGGTCAGAGGAATCATAGTCAGTGTCTTGCCTAGGTCTTTTGTCAGGAGGGGGATGGGAACCCTTGATTAAAGTAATTAGGTCTTCGGACATTTTAAGCATCTGTTTCTTTGGCATGGATGACTGTTCTGGAGAATGCTGTACTTGTTTCCTTGTCTTTAATGGTGTTTTTGACTTTGCCTTGGCTGCTGTAGTGGGCTTAATTGTAAGGTGTGAAGGTCTGAAAACACCCTCAGAAGCCGATGCCTGCTCAGCGGCTCCGGACCCATCTGAGGGAATAGTTTCCGTAGGCCAAATACCTTGAGTTTTTACAGGCCTCGTTGTCTCCACATGGCTGTCGGTAACGGCCTGTGGCTCTGAGGTAGCAGGTATCACAGGCTGCGAAAGCGCCTCACTGAGAACCGGCGACTGGCCTTGAAGAGGCTTTGTCGTCGGTTTTGGACCTCGGATGCCTGTCCTTTTCTTTGTCTTTGCGTTTTTTTAAAATTCCGGTCGTCAGTTGTTCCGACAGCATTATGTAATTAAACCTTCGGCCAAAATAATGTAAAGCAAAATCAAACCGACGTTTTATAGTGAGTTTATTGAATCTAGCACAAAACCGACAACTGGTAACGTCGTGGTCAGGGCCTAGGCAAGGAATACAGTAAGAGTGAAAGTCCTTATGAGGTATTTGCTTCCCACAAGAAATACAATTATTAACTTTTACTGACATCAGTCTGGAGCAAGAAAAAGTTTCCCCAATGGGGTACTTAGCTTTATTGAAGACTTTGGTTCTGAAACTCAATTTTGAAAATCTCAGGAGTCGGCCGACCGGCACTTGCGAACTGCTTTTGCTTCGGGCACCACGCGGCAAGAAAGACTGGAGAAAATGGGGTCGGTTGCAACTTTTATACCCCTGGCGCACTGATGTCAGGGAAGAGGTAACAGCAACCGACACCGGACCAAGACTTTGGAACTCGGGCCAACTGCGGGTCGCCTGCCAGCAGGATAACCTAAGTGTGATGACTGCAACAGTGAAACACGATGAACATCCAACATCTTCAGTGTTTAGTCCTAAATGTCTCTGCAAACAGAGTTATATGATACCACATTCAGATAAACTGTAGAAGCAATGACAGCTAGCAGCTTACCTGACAAAGAGGAAAGCAAACTGCGGTGACATAGTGTGTGCTTGTGCCAGTGCCACTGGTTTCTCTTGAGATTTTTGTTTCAAGAAAAAGAATGCTGAACTGCCATAGCCAATGAACTCTAAAAAAAAAAATACTCAAAGGCATACAGAACTTGCATTCTTTTTTTTTTGTTAAGGTACTGACATATACGGAAGAAAAACTGATAAACCAAAGAGGATGTTTTAACGAGGCTGGCTACTCTAGACGACAGAAGGGATTTGATATTTTGTCATTTTTAGGCCAAAATGTTGCAATACTGAAGTCTGTTACAGTAGCACCACCTAATAATGGAGGAAATACATGGTAAAAAGAAATCAAGGCTGTATAAGAAACTAAATATAGCTTGGGAAGATACGTGCACGCAGCCCATTTGTGCTATTTCACTAAACCTAGCTAACAAAAGATAACTGAAAAATATATGGCATTGTAAAGATAGTACAGAGTAAACAAGATGTTAGCATATTTGTTACACGTTAAGAACATGCAGAACCCGAAGACCAATTTTACTGAGGCTAAAAGGAACACAACACCAACAGCTTATCAATATAAATACAGATCAATATAAATACAATTTGCAATAGTGATCTTTCTAAGTTTAGATACAGCAGTCAGAACTCAAGCTCACACACAACAGAATGAATGGAATGCCAACAACTAACTATCTTTTCCACAGAGACATTTGTGAACAATCCATACGACAAGCATGCATGCACCAAGATAAATTTTTCCTTCATTGTCCATGCTGGTGTGAATGACCTGAGACGTACCTCCCTGGACTACATGAAAAGAGACAAAGGAGCTCTCTGAGCATGTAGCCCAGGCCGGTATGACCCTGACCTTGAGTAGCATCTTACTCTTACCAAGAATGATGCCACAGTATGAAGACAAGATGATCAATTTCAACAATTGGCTTAAGTACTGGTGTCATTCAAAGGGGATCCAATGCCGGTCAGCTTGGGATGATATGCTCGACAAGCCACGATGCTTCGCTAGGGACGGCTTGCACCTGTCACCCCTGGGCTTTCGGATACTGGCAAAGGCTCTTGCTACCCCCATAGTGCCTTTTTTAGGCAAGGCTCAAAAGACAAACCCACCTCCTTAGGTATCACAAGGGATAAGAAACTAAGAGTAATGCTACTCAACACCAAAAGTCTAAACCTCAAGATGCATGCACTCGAAACTCTCCTTAGCATGGAGAACTTCGATATCTGTGCAGTAACAGAAACCTGGCTCAGGGCTCCCGAGAGCACCCCAGCACTACCAGGTTATACCTCATACCATGCTTTTCGGCCCCAAAACTTGGACCGAACCACAAAAGGAGGGGGAGTATCGATATTCACCAAAGATACCCACACCTCCAGGTTGGTGGCAAAGCACGAAGCATCAGAGACTATCCATGTGCAACTAACACTGGGTAAAACTGCCTTCCAGTTTATAGCCTGCTACAGACCACCCTCCCAAACCCAGGAACCCCACTCGGCCTTCCTGAGAACACTGGAAAATATGAAGGTCTCTCCAAACACCATTATATTGGGCGACTTCAACTACCCAAACATAGACTGGGAGCATTACTCTAGCTCCAACACCCTAGCCCAAAGGTTCCTAGAATTTATCAACTCAAATGCTATGGAACAACTTGTTACCACTCCCACAAGAGGGGAAAACATACTGGACCTGATCATCACCAACATGGGGACTCTACGCTCCAGACCAGAAGTGTATCCCTCACTGGTAAGATCAGACCATAAACTAATCTCACTGGATATTCACATCCCGATCCCACCCCCTGCCCAGAAAACCACAGTGAAAAACTTCTCTAAAGCAAATTTCACACTCCTCAAAACTGAGGTGGAATCCTTCAAAGCCCCCGGGCCTGTGGAAAATACAGCCCAGACCGCAGAATCATTTATAAACGCATTCTATGAACACCTTCAGGAATGCATGGATCATGCGATCCCAAATAAAACCAAGACCCAATCCTCCAAAGGCAGATGTCCTGTCTGGTGGACCCCAGCCATAAACAAACTATACAATAGAAGGAGGACGCTACTAAATGATAGAGCAAAATCCCAAAAAGGGAAGGCATCACTGATCAGTATTAGCAAAAAACTACGGGCACACATAAAATTGTCTAAGGCCAGCTTCGAGAGAAAAATTGCACAGGACACTAAGGATAATCACAAGGCTTTCTTTAGTTATGTTAGGAACCTGGGTGGTAATTCCCAGATATGCTCAGAATTAGTCCAAAATGACAAAAAATACACCAAACCCACAGACATTGCCAACATCCTAGCTGACAGGTTCAGCGCAAACTTCTCCCCCCACTCCCCACCAAAAGGGCAAATATCTATCCCAGCAGAGTGCTGCCCCTCTGACATCTCAGATGGTCAGGTAAGAGCCACCCTCTCCAAAGCAAAAACACAGCATCAATGGGACCAGACAGTGTCCTGGGCTGCATCCTACATGAACTCCAAGAAGAGCTAAACCCAAACATAAAACTACTGTTCAATCTCAGCCTTACTACAGGATATGTGCCCAAAGAGTGGCGTACAGCAACAGTGGTCCCTCTCCATAAAGGTGGTGCCTCAACGGATCCTGGAAACTATCGCCCCATAAGCCTGACTAGCTTGGTCTGCAAAGCTATGGAAAGGATCATCATGGACCTCATAAATAAAGATATTGGGGACCTACAAACAATGGATCCTACCCAGTTCGGCTTTGTTAAGGGCAGATCCTGCCTCTTAAACCTGGTTGATTTCTTTGAAACAGTCACCAAGGCCATTGACGAGGGGAAGGTGGTCCACACAGCCTACCTGGACCTCGCAAAAGCCTTCGATACAATACCCCACTCGGGCATTATAGATAAGCTCACCAGCTTAAATATAAACCCCTATGTCACTAGATGGATTGCAAACTGGCTCAAGGACAGAACCCACATGGTTAGAATTGCTGGAAACATGTCAGACTCCAAACCAGTTACAAGTGGTGTCCCACAAGGCTCAGTCCTGGGACCTCTCTTGTTCGGTATATATTTCTCGGAGGTACAGGCCAACACGGAAGGATTGCGGCTGACCAAGTTCGCAGATGACTGCAAACTGGGTGCCATAATCGACTCTCCAGCTGACACAAGCATCTTCCAAAAGGGCCTCATAGAAACAGACAACTGGTGCCAGAGACATGGCCTCAAGCTAAATGCCAAAAAGTGTATAGTCATCCCCTTTGGCAAAAACAAAGTGCCCACAAATTACCACATAGGTGGTAATCCATTAAATACAGAAGAATTAATTAGGGACCTGGGGACCCAAATTGATAGCAATCTCTCATTTGACAACCACGTGGCCAAAGTGGTTAGAAAAACATTTTATATAGCCCACCTAATCGTAAAGGGATTCACATCTAGATCAGGGGACGTCATCGTGCCTCTTTACTCATCCCTCATCAGGCCCATAATTGAGTACAATGCCCCTTTTGGGATGTACCTTACCAGACACCTGCAGCAACTGGAAAGACCCCAAAAGTACCTCACCAAGAGGATCAAAGGGCTCAAACAGATGCCATATGCTGCCCGGTTAAAGAAACTCCAGCTCTACTCAGTGGCATACCGCCTGTTCAGAGGCGATCTGTGCCTGACATATAAAGCCATGTCCAACCCATAATTAATGGACATGCTGCACCTCAGAACATCCAAATCCCATCGAGCTACGCGCTCGAGAGACTTGAACCTCAGCACTGAAATAAATAGGACATGCTGGAGGGACAGATTCATAACCCAGAGGCACCCTTCACTCTGGAATAAAATCCCAGTCCAGGTTAGGCAGAGTCCCTCATTGACTCTCTTCAAGAGGAATCTTGATGAGTGGATGGGAGATTGTAGGTTTACCCCGGGTATCACTTCTGTGTCACTGTTAGACAGAGGCACAGTATACTAACCTCGAAAAAGGGCATAGCAAAATAAATTTAAAATGGATGGCGAAAGCCAAACACATTCTGGCTAGGCTTATAAATGCCCTAGGGCAGATAGCCTAGTATGAACCTATGAACCTATGACACAAGATAATGCAGAGGTCAAACAAGAACAAGACAGGCATGTGAGGTTAGCTACAAGAGAAAGTACAGTTTTGTACCTACCATAAATGTAGATGTTCGAGTGCTAATACAGCTGCAGTCATAACAGATGGGTTCTCCTGCCGTCAGGCAGGTCCTCGATCGGCCGAATTCCAAAGTCTAGGTCCGGCGTAGGTTGTCGTCGCTTCTTCCCTGACGTCAGTGTGACAGGGGTATAAAAGAACCAGCCGACGCCATTTTCTTCAGTTTTTCTTGCCCCAGATGTCAGGTGCCCCCAGAAAGAAGGCAATACATAAAATTATGTAATAATGCAATGCAATATAATCAAAGACCAGTAGTTGCAAGCAAATACACCATAAAAGAATACCCCTAGAGGGGAAGGAGGGAGGGAAACCTGGACTGCAGCTGTATTAGCACTCGAACATCTACATTTATGGTAGGTACAAAACTGTACTATGTTCATCGTGCATACAGCTGCAGTCATAACAGATGGGTAGAATCCCAAAGCTAAGAAAGGGGTGGTAGGCACTAGGTGGAACTAGGAGGAGCCAAAATGCCCTGCAAGACTGCAGTGGCAAAGCCTGCTCTAGATTTGGAGTATAATGGTAGGTTGTAGTGCTTGGAGAAGGTATGCACAGAACTCCAAGTGGCTGCTTCTAAAATATCCTTGGTAGGAACTCCTCTGAGGAAGGTTGCAGAGGTGGCTGTGGCCCTGGTAGAATGAGTTCTAATGCCTGTAGGTACAGTTTTGCCATGAAAGGAATAGCAAAAGCGTATGCAGTGGGCTATCCATTTTGAGATTGTCTGTTTTGAAACTGGCTTTCCTTGAGCTCCTACCGCATAGGCCACAAAAAGCTGTTCTGATTTTCTGAAAGGTTTTATTCTGTCCAAATAATAACGCAGTTGTCTGTGGATGCCCAAGGAATGCAGTAATCTCTCCCCTTTGTTTTGAGGATTAGGATAAAAAGTAGGTAAATGTATGGCCTGATTTAAAGCTACCCTGGATACCACTTTAGGCATAAAGGACGGGTTGGTACATAATGAAACTCTGTCCTGATGGAAGATGATAAAAGGCTGGACAGCCATAAGAGCCTGTAGTTCTGAAACTCTACGAGCTGAAGTGATAGCCAGAAGGAAAGCTGTTTTCCAGGACAAATATTGTAAATCTGATGAGGCAGCTGGCTCAAAAGGAGGCAAAGTCAGTTTTTCCAGAATGAAATTAAGATCCCAAGCAGGTATTGGTTGTTTTTTTGGAGGTCTTAAATTCTTAGCCCCTCTGAGGAACTGTCTTAATAGAGGGTGAGAGAATAAAGGTGGATCAGTGTTGTATTCTGCAGAAATGGCTGAGGCATGGATTTTGATGGAGGAGAACGAAAGTCCACTGCTTAGCAGTTCAGCCAAATATTGTAGTATTTGAGGTAAATTCAGTTTTCCAGGGCACTGGCCCTTTTTCTCATTCCAGACACAAAAACGTTTCCATTTTGCAGAGTAAGCTTTTTTAGTTGATGGCCTTCTGGCCTCCAAAATGACATCCTGCACCTCCTTGGAGAGCAGGGCCTGCTGCGATGCTAAGGAATCTTCCATGCGGCTAGATTGAGTGTTTTCAGCTGACAGTGAAGAGTTTTGAAGCTGCGCTGAGTCAGAAGAAGAGGCATTAGAGGCAGGGTCCATGGTGGGGAATGCGTCAGGCTCCTCAGGAGTGGGTACCAGTGTTGCCTTGGCCAGTCCGGAGCAATGAGGATCATCTTTGGTCTGTCTGCTCTGGTCTTCAATAGGACTTTGGGCAGTAGAGGAAGAGGTGGGAAGGCATAAACTGTCATTGATGTCCAGCTGAAAGAGAGAGCGTCCACTCTCCAGGCCTTTGGATGGAAGATCCTTGAGCAGAATTTTGTCAATTGATGATTTTTGTGGGAGGCAAAGAGATCTATGTCTGGCCTTCCCCATTCTTGGATTATTTCTGTAAATACTTTTGGTTGCAACTTCCATTCGTGTGGATCTGTCATATTCCTGCTTAGGTTGTCTGCCAGCGTGTTTTCCTTGCCTGGCAAGTACTGTGCTTGTAGTTCCATTTGTAAGTCCATGGCCATGTTCCAAAGTGACATGGCCAGTCTGCATAGGGGATAAGAATGTGTTCCTCCCTGCTTGTTTATGTACCACATTACTGTGGTGTTGTCTGTTCTTATCAATAGCTGACCTGGTTGTAGAAGGTCCTTGAAAGCTATAATAGCATTTATTACTGCTAGCATTTCTTTTTGATTGATGGAAGGTGCTTTTCTTTTTGGGTCCATTTGCCCTGAATGCACCGGTCTGTCATGTGCGCCCCCCAGGCGTAGTCCGAGGCGTCTGTTGTGATGACTTGATTTGCTTGAGGCTTGCTGAATGGAAGACCTGTGTTTGTTTGACATGCTTGAGCCCACCACAGAAATTCCTTTTGCAGACATGGAATTAGTGGTATTATTGTTTCCAAACTGTGGCTGTGTTGAGACCATATGTTTTTAGGTACCATTGTAGTTTTCTCATATGCAGCTTTGCACATGGGATTAGTAAGATGCAAGATGCCATGAATCCCAGAGCCTGCAGGATTTTCCTTGCAGTCAGCCTGGTACAATTTGCCAGTGTTCTGAAATATTGAATTAGTTGCCCCTGCTTCTCTGGCGTGAGGTAGGCCATCTGGGTGTTTGTGTCCAAATTGGCACCCAGGAAAATTATCTTCCGAGAGGGTATTAGTCTTGATTTCTCTTTGTTGACTGTGTATCCTAGAGAGTTTAATAACATTATTACATAAGCCAGATGTTTCAGAAGAATGTGCTTGCTGTCCACTTGGATCAGGCAGTCGTCCAAATAAGGGTATATTTGTATCCCTTGAAGTCTGCAGTAGGCAGTTACTGATGCCAGGCATTTCGTGAATACTCTGGGCAGTAGATAAACCAAAGGGCAATGCAGAGAATTGATAATGGGTTGAACCTGCAAGAAATCTGAGGTATCTTCTGCAATTTTGTCTGATTGGGACATGCAGGTATGCCTCCTTGAGGTCCAGTGTTACCAGCCAAGACTCCTTGCCCAGCATGGGAAGAAGTTGCTGTAGAGTGAGCATCTTGAATTTTGGTACGAGTAGGAATGTGTTTAGGATGGAAAGATCCAAACTAGGTCTCCAATCTTTTCCCTTCCTTGGCACCAGAAATAGCCTGGAATAAAAACCTTGACCTTGTTCATGTGTAGGTACCTCTTGAATAGCTTTCATGTTTATAAGATCTGAAATTTGCTTTTGTGCCTCTGCCCTTTGATTGTGTGGCAGGTTTGGCATGCCTTTCATTTTTGGAAGGGTATGAAAATGGAATTTGTAGCCTCTGTTTATAATGTTCAGGATCCATTTGTCCTTTGTGACAATATGCCAATTTTTTGAGAATAGTGCTAGCTTTCCTCCTAAGGGGGCTGCCATTTGAGACCTGGTTGGCATGCAAAGGGGAAAGTCATTGGGTTTGCTTTCTGAAAGATTGCGAGTTGTCCTCACCACCTCTTTGTGTAGGAGCTTGCCGTTGTCTACCTCTGTACGAGCCTTGTGATTGTCCTCTGCCCCTCGGGCGCCTGTATCTGCCTCTTTGGGGTCTGTCTGTGGCAGGAAAGGACCAGTTTTTGGAAGGCCAATTTCTACTAAAACGTGGGGGTTGAACCTGCAGAAATTATTTCACAGTTTGCATTGATTTAGCCTTTTCCTCCATTTTCCGTAATACTTCCTCAGCATTTGCCCCAAATAGTACATCCTTTTGAAGAGGGGCGTCTAGTAATTTAGCTTTGACGTGATCAGGCAAGGCTTGTTCCTTGAGCCAGGCATGCCTACGTATGACTGAGCCTGTAACAGCAGCTCTACATGAGGCCTCTAGAGCATGAAAACCACATTGTAAGGTATGTTTACCCACTTGTTCTGCACTATGCATCAAATCCTGCAACTCCTTCATGTCTGGTTGTTCAGGTTGTGACATTTTACTTTTCAATTGAGATAACAGAAACTGTTGGTATTTTAGCATATGAAACTGACAGTTTAAGGCCCTCATGGATAAGGTAGCCGAGGTATATACCTTTTTTCTCCACCTTTCTAAGGATCTGGAATATCTCTCGGAAGGCAATGGGTTTTTGGCAATGGAGGCCTTAACTCCCTTGGGCCCCTGTGAGATGGTTTTCTAGGTCAGCAGCATGGCTTTTGTATAGAAATTGGTGTGAGTCAGGAACCCTGTAGTACCTGTCAGGCTTAACTGGAGCTGGAGGAAGAGAGTCCGGGTTAAGGCAGGCCTCCGAGTAAACATCATCTAGGATGTCCAGGACAGGAGGTATAGCCAGAAGCCTGTGCTGGGGTAACAAAAGAAATTCCCTGAGCCTTTTCTTGGAATCTGAATAATCCTGGCCTTCCCAGTGGAAGTGTTCCCTTAAGGTATGCAGAGTTTCACCAAATGAGTAATCCTCAGGGGGGGGGATACAGAAGGAATAGACTCCTCTGCATCAGAGTCTTCAAAAGGGGAGTAAGACTGTTCCTGATAATCAGAGTGCTCTGAAATAATGGAGCCCTGATCAGAGGAGGGGGAATCTTCCTCCACTCTGGGTCTTTTGTCCGGAGGTGGCTGAGAACCTCTGATTAGAGTAATTAAATCCTCAGCCATTTTAAGCATCTGTTTCTTAGGCATGGGGCCTGGAGATGGGCCCTGTGTAGCTGGTATCTTAGGGTGCATGGTAGCTTTAGACTTGGTGAAAGCCTTGATGGAGAAAGAAGAGGAAGGTCTGAAGACACCTTGAGTGGAGGTGGACCTGTCCACATTCTGTGTTTCAACGCCAAGCGTGGCTTCGGTATCTGTAGTCAGGGTGTGGGCCGAGGAGCCTGCGACCACGGGTACAGGAGACACTGCCAAAGATGTGTCGTCAGTAATCAGGGGCGGCGTAGGTGCCTCGCTGAGAACCGGACCACGTGTAGTCAGCTTTGGCGTGGTGTCGGTAGAGGCTGCGGACCTCGAGTGTTGGTCCTTGTCTTTGCGTTTTTTAGACAAAACCGGAGTCGGAGTATCTGATGACATAGTATAGTTAAATGCTTTCCCAAAAAAAAGCTGGGCGAACTCCGCCCGACGCTTAATAGTGCGTTTGTTGAATGTAGCACAAAAGCGACAGACCGAGACGTCGTGGTCTGGGCCTAAACAAGGTATACAGAGGGAATGGAAATCCTTATGCGGTATTTGCTTCCCACAAGAAATACAATTATTAACTTTGTCTGACATCGGTCTGAGGCAAGAAAAGTTTCAACGGGGTACTTAGCTTTTAAGAAGACTTTGGTTCCAAATTTTTCGTAATCTCAGGAGCTGGCCGACCGGCACTTGCGAACTGCTTCTGCTTCGGGCACCGCGTGGCAAGAAAGACTGGAGAAAATGGCGTCGGCTGGTTCTTTTATACCCCTGTCGCACTGATGTCAGGGAAGAAGCGACGACAACCAACGCCGGACCTAGACTTTGGAATTCGGCCGACCGAGGACCCGCCTGATGGCAGGAGAACCCATCTGTTATGACTGCAGCTGTATGCACGATGAACATGATGGTGATGGTAACATCCAAGAAAAATGATACCCAGCAGCTCATGCATTTTATTGAAGAGGTAAACTTTACCATTTGAAGGATCTTTGTACTTAATACCCATACATGAAATTTAAAATCATTTTTTTTGCCTTTACTATGCAGCAATTGAAATGGACAGTACAGAATCAAACTCAATAGCAACAAAGAAAAGGTATGATCTTCTTAACCACATGAAATGTAACCAGATATTGAATCAAGACTCAAAATCAAACACTAGTCTACCAAACATAAATGACTAAAAACAAAAAGTGTTAATAGTCAGTATTTTCATCATATCAACTGCAGAGCTGCTTCATCACCACCACCTCCAAATATGAGATATGCAATCCAGTCTAGTATGTATCACGTGACCAGAAAATATGTCCAGTTGTAAATGTTCAGAAAACTTCCGTACAATATCAATCATCATCAAGAACAAGAGAGAGAAAAAATCATATTTTACCTTTGTTTGGGATCTTTCTTCAATAATCCAGATAAAAGTGATTTAGCTTCAGGTGATAATGTACGTGGAAATCGAATTTCTTCCATAAGGATGAGTTCAAAGAGTTTTTCGTGGTCCTGATTATAGAACGGCAAACGGCCACACATCATTTCATACATTACTACTCCAAGCCCCCACCAATCTACTGCACGACCGTAATCATTATCTTCTAGAACCTGTAGAAGATGAACATTATTTTTACATGGATACAGGACAATGGATCATGCAGAGACATAATGTAAAGCATGTAACACTTTGCAAAGATTGCTTGCAACCTGCTGGATATCAAAATATCAACACTAAGTGAAGAGGATTTCTATATTACTATACTAAGAACAAACACACACAACTACACATACACAAATGATCCCTATCACCTCATCTGAAAAAGTACAGTTGTGTACTTACCATAAATGTAGATGTTCGAGTGTATTCACTGTTGCAGTCATTACAATTGGGTTATCCTGCTGGCAGGCCACCCGCAGTCGGCCTGAATTCCAAAGTCTAGGTCCAGCATCAGTTGCGGTCACCTCCTCCCTGACGTCAGTGCGCCAGGGGTATAAAAGATGCAGCTGATGCCATTTTCTTCAGTTTTTCTTGCCCCAGATGTCAGGTACCCCCAAAAGGGTAGGCTAAAAATATGTCAATAAAGCATGCATGCACCAAGATAAATTTTTCCTTCATCTACAAGCAAATACACCACATAGGTTGTATAGAATAGAGAAGTACAGATAAGTTCCAGCAAAATAAGGGGGATGGTGGGAGGGTAACCTGGACTGCAACAGTGAATACACTCGAACATCTACATTTATGGTAAGTACACAACTGTACTATGTTCATCGTGTTTCACTGTTGCAGTCATTACAATTGGGTTAATTCCCAAAGCTAAGGTTGGGAGGCTGGAGCTAAATGGGATTAGGAGCGGCTAGGAGGCCCTGCAGAACTGCAGTGGCAAAGCCTGCCCTGGATTTAGAGTACAGTGGTAAGTGATAATGCTTTGTAAAAGTGTGCACTGAACTCCAGGTTGCAGCCTCTAAAATATCTTTGGTTGGTACTCCTCTGAGGAAGGCTGCTGAAGTGGCTGCTGCTCTGGTTGAATGTGGCCTAATGCCCTTAGGCACTGATTTGCCATGTTGTGAATAGCAGAAACAAATGCAGTGGCCTATCCACTTAGAAATAGTCTGCTTTGAGATAGCCTTTCCTTGTGATCCTGCAGCATACACCACTAGTAATTGTTCAGTCTTTCTGAAAGCTTTGGTTCTATCCAAGTAGAAGCGCAGCTGTCTATGTCCAAAGAATGCAGAAGTCTCTTACCCTTATTCTGTGGGTTTGGGTAAAAGGTGGGCAAATGAATAGTTTGGTTAAGGGCCACACTGGACACTACCTTAGGCATACATGTTGGGTTTGTCCTCAGAGAAACCCAATCTGGATGGAAAATGATAAAAGGTTCCACAGCCATGAGTGCCTGTAGCTCTGAGACTCGTCTTGCAGAGGTTATTGCTAGGAGCAGAGCTGTTTTCCATGATAAAAATTTTATATCAGCTGTAGCGGCTGGCTCAAAAGGAGGCAAGGTGAGTTTTTCCAAGACATAATTGTGGTCCCATGCAGGTACTGGTGATCTCCTTGGAGGCCTTAAGTTTTTGGCTCCTCTGAGGTACTGCCTTAATAAAGGATGAGAAAAAATAGGTGGCTCTGTATTATAATGAGCTGAAATGGCAGAGGCATGAATCTTAATTGATGAAAAGGATAGGCCTTTGTCCAGCATCTCAGTTAAATATTGCAAAATCTGAAGAATATTTGGTATAGTCGTGACAATCCCTTGTGCCTGGTTCCAAGCACAGAATCTCTTCCATTTTTCAGCATAAGATTTTCTGGTACTAGGCTTCCTGGCCTCCAAAATAACATCCATCACCGCTTTAGAGAGAGGTGTGTTTTGAATGACTACATTATCCGCCATGCTGCCAGATTTAAGGTCTTGAGTTGGCTGTGCAGGATCCGATTGTCATGTTGGGACAGTAAATGAGGAATATGAGGTAATGTCCAGGCTGGGTATTGAGACAAGTTCCTTAAGATTGAGTACCAGTGCTGGCGGGGCCAGTCTGGGCCAATCAGTATCATTTTTGGCTTCTCTTGTCTGACTTTTAGGAGTACCTTGGGGAGGAGAGGCAGTGGAGGAAAAGCACATACTGCTAAGTTTTTCCAGCTGAAAGATAGAGCATCCCACTTTCCATGCTTGCTTGTGATAAGTCCTTGTGCAGAATCTATGTAGTTGGCAGTTGTGAGGGGAAGCAAATAGATCTATGTCCGGGCATCCCCAATTCCTTGTTATCATGCTGAAGACTTGCGGATCCAATTTCCACTCGTGGGGATCCATGAGATTTCTGCTTACTTCGTCTGCCAGAGTATTTATCTTTCCTGGCAGGAATTGTGCCTGCAGATGTACTTGGTAAGTCAATGCTGTGTCCCACAAAGTCATGGCTAGTCTGCATAGGGGGTAGGAATGAGTGCCTCCCTGCTTGTTTATGTACCACATGACTGTAGTATTGTCCGTCTTTATCAGTAGTTGCCCCGGATGAAGTAGATCCTTGAAGGCTATCAGGGCATTCTGAATAGCTAGCATCTCTTTTTGGTTGATATGTAGATGCATTTGGCTTGTGGACCATGTGCCCTGAATACATCTTCCTGCCATGTGGGCCCCCCCAGGCATAATCTGATGCATATGTTGTTAATATCTGCCTGGCTGTGGGTAAAGCGAATGGCTGCCCCTTGTGGTGACAGGCCTATGCCCACCATCGAAACTCCTGTTGCAGGCAGGGAATGAGGGTAATTATTGTTTCCAGGCTGTGGCAATGTTGAGTCCAAACACTTTTTAGACAGCATTGAAGTTTCCTCATATGCAGTCTTGCATATGGAATTAGCAGAATGCTGGATGCCATGAAGCCCAAAGCCTGCATAATTTTTCTTGCAGATAACTGGGTCTTTGTTGCCAACATTTTGAAATACGTAGTCAGTTGCCTTTGTTTGTCTGGCGTGAGATAAGCCATCTGGGCAGTTGTATTTAAGCTTGCACCCAGGAATATTATCTCTTGAAAGGGTACTAGTTTTGATTTCTTTTCGTTTACTGTGTACCCTAGGCATGTTAGTAATCTTTTTACAAAAGCCAGATACTGTAGTAGAGTGACCTTGTTCTCTGCTTGAATAAGGCAGTCGTCCAAGTAAGGATATATTTGTATTCCTCTGTCTGCAAAATGCAATTACTGGTGCCAGGCATTTTGTGAAGACCCTGGGCGCAGTAGATAAGCCAAAGGGCAGTGCAGAGAATTGGTAGTACATTGAGCCAGCTATGAATCTGAGGTATCTTCTGCATGATTATCTGATTGGGACATGCAGGTATGCCTCTTTTAGGTCTAAAGTCACAAACCAAGCCTTCTTGCCCAGCATGGGCAGAAGCTGCTGCAGAGTCAACATTTTGAATCTTGGAATATCCAGATATGTGTTTAGAATAGACAGGTCCACTATTGGTCTCCAGGCTTTGTCCTTTCTGGGCACCAAGAACAGTCTTGAGTAAAATCCTTGTCCCTGCTCTTGCTGTGGTACTTGCTGAATGGCCCTCATGTCCATGAGGGATGACACTTGCTTTTGTGCCTCTGCCCATTGATTTTTTGGCAGGTCTGGCAAACCGTTTGCCCTTGGCAGGGTGTGAAAGTGAAACCTGTAGCATTGTGACACTATATCCAAGACCCATTTGTCCTGGGTTATTTCATGGCAAATTTGAGAAAAAAAGTGCTAGTTTTCCCCCTAAAGGTGCTGCCAGAAGATAAGTGCTTGGCACAGGCAGGGGGAAGTCATTGGGACTGTTTCCTGTATGGCTGTGATTTGTCTTCTCCGCTGTTGGAGGTAGAAGTACCCCATTGTTTAGACCTGTATGAGCCTTGGGGCTGGGATCTGCCTCTAGGGCGTCTGTATCTGCCTCTTTGTGGCCTGTCTGACACTGGAAAGGACCAATTCTTTGTAGGCCAGTGCCTGCTAAATCTTGGAGGCTGTACCTGTAAGTAATCCTTGACTGTTTGCATAGATTTAGCTTCTTCTGCTTTAACACCAAACAAGGTGTCATGCTGTAATGGAGCATCTAATAATTTTGCTTTAACATGATCAGGTAGATTCTGTTCCTTTAACCAAGCATGCCTCCTAATGACAGAACCCGTAACAGCGGCCCTGCAGGAGGCCTCCAGAGAATCAAAACCACATTGCAAAGTATACTTTCCCACTTGTTCAGCTGCATGCAAACAATTCTGCATTTCTTTGTTTTCTGCACATTCAGAATTTATCAACATTTTCTGTTTAAGCAGTGACATAATATATTGCTGATATTTAAGCATATGAAACTGACAATTTAAAGCCCTTATATCCAAGGTAGCAGAAGTGTAAATCTTTTTTCCCCATCTGCCCAGTGCCTTGGAATCCCTGTCAGAGGGGGTAGGGTTTTTTGCAGTGGAAGCCTTGACCCCTTTGGGACCCTGAGAGAGAGTTTCTGGTTCAGCAGCAGGGTTCTTAAAAAAGAAATTTATGTGAATCAGGAACCCTGTAATATCTGTCTGGCTTAACAGGAGCTGGAGGTAAAGAGTCAGGAGTCAGACTGGACTCTGAAAATACATCATCTACAATGTCTAACACAGGTGGAATAGCAAGGGGCCTGTGCTGAGGTAGTAAAAGAAAGTCTCTGAGCCTTTTCTTAGATTCTGAATAATCTTGGCTCTCCCAATGGAAATGCTCCCTCATGGTATGCAGAGTTTCCCCAAAAGAATAATCCTCAGTTGGAGAGGCTGAAGGGATAGATTCTTCAGCATCAGAATCCTCATAGGGAGGAAGAGAGTATTCCTGATCAGAAGAGGAATCAGAAGAAATGGAAACCTGATCTGAAGATTCATATTCTGTCTCTTGCATAGGCCTCTTATCAGGAGGGGGGTGGGAACCCCTGATCAAAGTAATTAGGTCTTCGGCCATTTTGAGCATCTGTTTTTTAGGCATGGAGGCCTGTCCACGGGGCTGTTGTGCTCGTTTCTTTGTCTTTAGAGGTGCTTTAGTCTTAGCCTTTGAAGCTGAAGTCATTTTAACATATAACTGTGTAGGCCTGAAAACACCCTCAGAAGCCGATGCCTGCTCAGCGGCTCCGGACCCATCTGAGGGAACAGTTTCCAAGGTTCCAATAACTTGAGTTTCCAGCGGCCTAGTCGTCTCCAAGTGGGAGTCGGAAGCGGCCTGCGGCTCTAAAGTAGCAGGTGTCAGGGGCTGCGAAAGCGCCTCACTGAGAACCAGTGAACCGGCGACTAGCTTAAAAGAAGCCTCGTCGTCAGTTTTGGACCTCGGATGCCTGTCTTATTCTCTTTGCGTTTCTTTTGAATTGCGGTAGTCGGATGGCTATCCGACGACATCATGTAATTAAATCTTCTGCCAAAATAGTGAAATGCAAAATCGTATCGACGCTAAGAGTGCGTTGCTTAATTCTAGCACAAAACCGACAATTATCAATGCTGTGATCAGGGCCTGGGCAAGGAATACAGTAATAGTGGAAGTCCTTATGAGGTATTTGCTTCCCACAAGAAATACAATTATGAACTTTTTCTGACATCGGTCTGGAGCAAGAAAAAAGTTTCCCCAACGGGACAGTTAGCTTTTAATGAAGACTTCGGATCTGAAATTCAAACACTAAAATCTCAGGAATCGGCCGACCGGCACTTGAACTGCTTTTGCTTCGGGCACCACGCGGCAAGAAAGACTGAAGAAAATGGCGTTGGCTGCATCTTTTATACCCCTGGCGCACTGACGTCAGGGAGGAGGCGACAGCAACCAACGCCGGACCTATGTAGCCTGCCAGCAGGATAACCCAAATGTAATGACTGCAACAGTGAAACACGATGAACATCATTACATGGCTAAATGAATGGAATAACTGTACTAGCAATAAGATGAGGGAAAAAAGTCTAAGACCATATTACGAGGGCTTCCACCAATTATATATATATTTTTTTACTCTCTAGGTTGCTGACAAACTGTGTTACACTATAAAAAGTACAGTTGTGTACACTTACCATAAATGTAGATGTTCGAGTGTATTCACTGTTGCAGTCATTACATTTGGGTAATCTGCTGGCAGGTTGCCCTCAGTCAGCCTGAATTCCAAAGTCTTGGGTCCTGTGTCAGTTGCTGTCTTCTCTTCCATGACGTCAGGGGTATTAAACATGCAGCCAACGCCATTTTATATATATACATATAGATATATATATATATATATATATATATAGACACACACACACACACATGCATCAATATAAACTTTACCTTCATCTACAAGCAAATACACCACATAGGTTGTAGGAGACCGAGAAAGAAAGATAAACTGTAGAATGACAGGGGGATGGAGGGATGGTAACCTGGACTGCAACAGTGAATACACTCGAAAATCTACATTTATGTTAAGTGTACACAACTGTACTATGTTTTTTGTGTTTCACTGTTGCAGTCATTACATTTGGGTAGAATCCCAAAGCTATGGTTGGGAGGCTGGAGCTAAACAGCATTAGGTGCGGCTATAAGGCCCTGCAGCACTGCAGTGGCAAAGCCTGCCCTGGGAGAGTAGAGAGGCAAATAGTAATGCTTTGTAAAGGTGTGAACAGAACTCCAAATAGCAGCCTCTAGAATGTCTTTGGTTGGTTCTCCTCTGAGAAATGCTGCCGAAGTAGCTGCAGCTCTGGTGGAATGAGACCTAATGCCCTTGGGCACAGGTGTACCATGGTGTAAGTAGCAGAAACGGATGCAGTGGCTTACCCACTTTGAAACTGTCTGCTTTGAAATGGCCTTTCCTTCTGATCCTGCAGCATATGACACTAGTAATTGCTCATTTTTTCTTAGAGCTTTTGTCCTGCTTAAGTAGAATCTTAGCTGTATGTGCACGTACAAGGAATGCAGAATTCTCTCCCCTTTGTTCTGCGGATTTGGATAAAAAGTTGGCAGATGAATTGTTTGGTTAAGAACCACACTGGAAACCACCTTAGGCACAAAAGAAGGATTTGTCCTCAGAGACACCCTGTCTGGGTGAAATGTGATAAAAGGCTCTAGAGCCATGAGGGCCTGTAGCTCTGAAACACTTCTTGCTGAAGTAATTGCTAGTAGCAGAGCTGTCTTCCATGATAAGAACTTTTTATCAGCCATAGCGGCTGGTTCAAATGGAGGCAGGGTGAGTTTTTCCAACACATAATTGAGGTCCCATGCAGGTAATGATGATCTTCTAGGAGGCCTTAGGTTTGTGGCTCCTCTAAGATACTGCTTTAGTATAAAGAATGAGAAAAGATTGGTGGCTCTGTATTGTAATGAGCCGAATGGCAGAGGCATGGATTTTGATTGAGGAGAAAGATATGCCTTTGTCCAGCATCTCAGTTAAGTATTGTAATATCTGAGGAATATGTGGTTCAGCTGTATCATTTCCTTGTGCTTGATTCCAAGCACAGAATCACTTCCATTTGTCAGCATAAGATTTTCTAGTACTAGGCCTTCTGGCTTCCAAAATGACATCCATCACAGCTTTACTGAGAGGTGTCGTTCGTATGATTACATGATTAGCCATGCTGCCAGGTTCAGAGTCTGTAGTTGGTTGTGCAGGATCTGATTGTTTTGCTGGGACAGTAGTTGTGGTCTTTGAGGCAAGGTCCATGCTGGGTATTGAGACAAGTTCCTTAGGATTGGGTACCAGTATTGGCGGGGCCAGTCCGGGGCAATTAATATCATCTTTAGCTTCTCTTGTCTGACTTTTAGGAGGACCTTGGGTAGAAGAGGCATATGAGGAAAGGCGTAAACTGACAGGTTTTTCCAACTGAAGGATAGGGCATCCACTTTCCATGCTTGTCTGTGATAAGCCCTTGTGCAGAATCTTTTCAATTGATAATTTTGAGGAGAGGCAAATAGATCTATGTCTGGGCTCCCCCATTTCTCTGTTATCATGTTGAATACTTGTGGATTTAGTTTCCACTCGTGAGGATCCATAAGGTTTCTGCTTAAGTCGTCTGCCAGAGTGTTCTGTTTTCCTGGCAGGAATCGAGCTTGAAGATTTATTTGGTAGGTCAAAGTTGTGTCCCACAGTGCCATGCCTAATCTGCAAAGGGGGTATGAGTGTGTACCCCCTTGCTTGTTTATATACCACATGACTATGGTGTTGCCCGTCTTTATCAGTAGTTGTTCTGAATGAAGTAAGTCCTTGAAGGCTGTTACGGCATTTTGAACAGCTAGCATCTCTTTCTGGTTGATATGTAGATGCATTTGATTTGGTGCCCATATGCCCTGAATGCATCTTCCTGCCATGTGGGCCCCCCAGGCATAATCTGATGCATCTGTTAAGGTTTGGCTGGCAGGGGGTAGAGTGAAGGGCCGTCCCATGTTTTGGTGACAGGCCTTTGCCCACCATAGGAACTCCTGCTGCAGGCAGGGGATGAGAGGAATCATTGTTTCCAAACTGTGTGAATGTTGACTCCATAAACGTTTTAGGTACCATTGAAGTTTCCTCATATGCAGTCTTGCATATGGAATTAGTAGGATGCAGGATGCCATGAAGCCCAGAGCTTGCAGAATTTGTCTTGCAGAAGATTGGGCTTTTGTTGCCAACAGTTTGAAGTAAGTAGTCAGTTGCCTTTGTCTGGCATGAGGTAAGCCATCTGGGCAGTTGTATGCAAGCTTGCACACAGGAATGTTATCTTTTGAGAGGGTACCAGTTGTGATTTCTTTTCGTTTATTGTGTACCCTAGGCATGCTAGAAGCCTTTTCACAAACGCCAGGTGTCGTAGAAGAGTGTCCTTGTTCTCTGCTTGAATGAGACAGTCATCCAAGTAAGGATATATTTGAATACTTCTTTGTTTGCAAAATGCAATTACTGGTGCCGCACTTTGTAAAGACCCTGGGCGCAGTAGATAAGCCAAAGGGCAGTGCAGATAATTGGTAATGCATTAAGGCAGCCTTGAATCTGAGGCATCTTCAGCACAACTGTCTTATTGGGACATGCAGGTATGCCTCTTAAGTCTAAAGTCACCAGCCAAGCATTCCTGCCCAGCATGGGCAGAAGCTGTTGCAAAGTGAGCATTTTGAATTTTGGAATGTCCAGGTATGTGTTCAAAATTGATCAATCCAGTATTGGCCGCCAGGCCTTGTCCTTTCTGGGTACCAGGAACAGTCTTGAGTAAAAACCTTGCCCTTTTTCCTGTTCTGGTACTGTCTGAATGGCCCCCATATCTGAGCCTCTGCCCATTGTTTTTTTGGCAGGTCTGGCCAACCATTTGCCATTGGCAGAGTGTGGAAATGGAATCTGTATCTCTGTGATACGATGTTCAGTACCCTCCTGTCCTGGGTTATAAACTGCCAATTTTGAGCAAAAAGTGCTAATTTTCCCCCTATGGGTGCTGCCAAAAGATAAGTGCTTGGTGTAGGCAGAGAAAGTCATTGGGATTGTTTTCTGTAAGTTTGTGCTTTATCTCCTCCAGATTTGGAGGTGGATGCACCCCATTGCTTTGACCTGTATGAGTCTTCAGCCTGGTACCTGGAACCCTTAGGGCATCTGGATTTGCCCCTTTGAGCTCTGACACAGGAAAGGACCAATTTTTTGTAGGCCAGTGTCTACTGAATCTAGGTGGCTGCACTTGTAAGAAATCTTTAACAGTTTGCATAGACTTAGCTCTGTCTTCCATTTTCTTTAAAACCTCTTCTGCCTTAATACCAAACAGAGAATCATGCTGCAAATATGCATCTAGCAATTTAGCTTTAACATGATCAGGCAAATTTTGTTCCTTTAACCAGGCGTGTCTCCTAATCACAGATACAGTAACTGCAGCCCTGCAGGAGGCTTCTAAAAAATCAAAACCACATTGCAAAGTATGCTTCCCAACTTGTTCAGCCCTGCAGGAGGCTTCTAAAGAATCAAAACCACATTGCAAAGTATGCTTCCCAACTTGTTCAGCTGCATGCAATAATTCCTGCAATTCCTTATTTTCTGCACATTCTGAAATCAACACAATTTTCTGTTTCAGCAATCCCATAAGATGTTGTTGGTACTTAAGCATATGAAATTGACAGTTTAAGGCCCTAATTGCCAAGGTTGCAGATGTATAAACCTTTTTTCCCCATCTGTCCAGTGCCCTAGAATCTCTGTCAGAGGGGGTAGGGTTTTTTGCTGTTGAGGCCTTAACTCCCTTTGGGCCTTGTGAAATAATTTCAGGATCAGCAGCAGGGTTTCTAAATAAAAATTTATGAGTTGTGAGCTTTTACCATAAGGGGGTGGCTTAGCACTCCCTGGTTTTGAAGAGGAGGAACTCCACTGCTTAGATCTTTGCGTTCCCTGGGGCTGTTGTCTGGGGGGCCTGTTTCTCCTGGGTCAGGGCTGAGAAGACCTGACCTCGGGGGAGCAGGCAAAGACCAGTGCTTGGAGGGGCAATGCCTACTGAACCTCGGTGGCTGAACTTGTAAGAAGTCCTTAACTGTCTGCATAGATTTATCTTTTTCTTCCATCTTTTTTAGGACCTCTTCTGCCTTGGTGCCAAATAAGTTGTCTTTGTGCAAGGGTGCATCCAATAATTTGGATTTGACATGGTCTGGCAAGGTCTGTTCCTTAAGCCAAGTATGTCTTCTAAGTACAGAACCAGTAGCTACTACCCTGCAAAATGCTTCTACGGTGTCAAAACCACATTGTAAGGTGTGCTTAGTCACTTGAGTTGCAGAATGCATTAACTCTTGTAACTCTCTATTTTCTGCACAAGCAGGGAAAGAAGATATTTTTTGTTTCAGGAGTTCCATGGTATGTTGCTGATATTTCAGCATATGGAACTGACAATTTAATGCTCCAATAGCAAGAGTAGCAGAGGTGTATACTTTTTTACCCCATCTGTCTAATGCTCGGGAATCCCTATCTGAAGGGGTGGGATTCTTAGCTGAAGTTCCTTTGATTCGTTTAGGTCCTTGAGAGATGACCTCGAGGTCAGCAGTAGGATTTTTTTAAAAGAAATTTGCGAGAGTCAGGGACTCTATAGTACCTGTCAGATTTCCTTGGAGCAGGAGGGAGGGTGTCAGGGGTCAGACTGGATTCCATAAAGACATCATCCACAACGTCCAGGAGAGGAGGAATGGCCAGAGGTCTGTGCTATGGAAGATCTAAGAATTCCCTGAGTCTCTTTTTTGACTGAGGATACTTCTGACATTCCCATTGGAAATGCTCCCTTAAAGTATGTAGAGTTTCCCCAAAGGAAAAGTCCTTGGGAGGGGAGACTGAAGGGATGGATTTCTCTGCATCAGAATCCTCATAAGCAGAGAGGGGTTGCATATCTTCATAGTCAGATACATCTGAGTCATCAGTCTCCTGTTCAGATAAAACTATAGGGGACAAGTCTCTTTCTTTTGGAAGGGGCAGCCTGGCTTCCCCTGATAAGCATTATAAGGTCTTACACCATTTTAAGCATTTGAGACTGAGGCAAGGATGCAGGGGCCTGAGCTTGGGTCATCATTCTTTTGGGTGTATATCGTACCCTGAGCCTTAGAAACTCGGTAGTTTTCAAAAGAACTGTAGACGCGATTGAAGTTGTCGGTCTGTGTCGAGTATTGGTAATACAAAGTACTTCCTCAGAAACCGGTGCCTGCTCAGCGGCTCCGGATCCATCCAAGGTAGAAACATCCGCAGGATCCTTAGTCGAAGAAGAGTCTCGCTGCCTACCGGACTCCGAAAGGGTCTTGGTAGCGACCTGTGAATCAACAGAAGCGGGCATCAGGGGCTGCAAAAGCACCTCACTGAGGACCAGAGAACTGACTACTAGCTTAACAGAAGCGACAGCTGCAGTTTTGGACCTGTGCGGTCTGTCTCTATCTTTATCCTTACGTTTTTTCAGAAGATCGGTTGTTGGATGGCTTACCAAAGCCATATCGGAAGTTGAGGACTGAGAGCGAAAATATCTAGCTACAATAAGGGCCCGATGACGTATAGTTCTGGTGGTGAACAAAGCTCAAAAGTGACAGTGGGGGACGTCATGGTCTAGGCCTAGGCAAGTGACGCAGTAGGAATGAAAATCTCGGTGTGGTATTTGCTTTCCACAGGTGAGACAATTGTTAACTTTTTCTGACATCAGTTAGAGCAAGAAAAAAGGATCCCCAACGGGGTACTTAGCTTTAGAAGACTTCAGCTTCAATTCGGAAATGAAAAACTCAGGTAGCGGCTGACCGACACTTGTGCAAACAGCTTCTGCTTCGGCAAGAAAGACTGATTTAATGGTGTCAGCTGCCTGTTTTTATACCACTGACGACCTGACGTCAGCCCTGAAGTGACAGCAACCAGCGCAGAAATACTACGCCTCTGGTATTCGGGCCAACTGAGGGCTACCCTGGCAGGGATAACCCAAATGCGGTGACTGCAACAGTGAAACACGAAGATCAGCAGCAAATCAGGATGACAGATCTCTGAAAAATAATAAAGCTCTACAAAACCAAAAAGGTGGCCTGGGACTGCTAAAACACACAACTGTTATATAAATAAAAAAATATGGTGAAAGTTCCTTCTATGCAATAGTTTATGGGTAAAATATGAGGGATCAGGTAGCATGGGAAATTTCTAGGTTCCAAGATGACTTGCTGCCTGCTGGGCTTGGTCCAAAAGGTACAGGAAGATGCACCAGTCCTAGTACATCTTCAGATATCCCCAGAAATAAGCCTAGGACAAACCGCAGAAACCAGTCATCCTGATGGGCTCCTAGTATAAATAGGCTGTACAGCAAAAGAAAGAAAATCCTTTCTAGAGGATAGACAGAATGTGCACAATGGAGCAAAAACTCCCTCATTAGTCTAAACAAGCAAATTGAGGGACTTAGCCAAGTCATGAAAAGCAATTTTTGGGTTAGAAATAGTCTTCTAAGCTAATAATAACCATAAAGCAGTTTTCACTTATGTCTGCAATCTTAATGGCAGCGCCCAACAATGTGTGAAATTAGTTGTAGATGGCATCACCTATACTCAGCCAGAAGATGCAACATTTGCTGGCCAATAAATTCAGCTCAAACTTCACCTCCCTATTACCTCCTGTTACCCCCCCAAAAAATATCCTCCACCATTCCTCTACCACTTGCCACCAAAGAAGAGACTGCCAACTGTGCTCTCTAAAGCTAAAAACACTGCTTTGATGGGTCCTGACAATATCCCAGGATGCCTCTTGCAGCTTGAAACAGGACTTATCAGACCCACTAGGATCTTTATTTAACCACAGCTTCCAGACAGTCTTTAGCCCTGTGCAGTGGGATGGCAATAGTCATCCCTCTGCATAAAGGGGGCCCCATCAACAGAACTGGGGAATTACAGACCTGTAAGTTTGACTAGCCTTATATGTAAGGCCATGGAAAGAAAAATCATGGACCTAATGAACAACATATGAAACCTCCAAACAATGGACCCAATCCAGTTTGGCTTTATCAAGGGCAAGTCATGCCTGCTCAATATGGTGGACTTCTTTGAGAAAATCACAAGGGCCATGGATGAGGGTAAAACATTGCATAAGGCCTACCTTGACCTGGCTCAGGCATTTGACATAATTCCCCACTTGGGATTATAGATAACCTCACAAAACTGGGCACATATTCCTACACCACAGGACACATGTTATTTAAGTTGGTAAATCCAGATAAAGCGAGGCCAGTTACTACAGATGTACCATACATCTCAGTGCTGGGACCTCTACTGTTCAGAATATATTTCTATGAAGTCAATGGTATTGTAGATGGCCTTTGGCTGACTAAGTCTGCTGACGACTGCAAGTTGGGAGCAATTGCTGAATTCCCCAACAATACAGATATCCTTCAGAAGGGTACAACTCAGACAAATGATTGGTGCCATAGCCATGGCCTAAAACGAAATGCTAAAAATGCATAATTATACCCCTTTCAGAACTCAAATACTCCTGCAAATTACAACATTAACAGCGCACCCCTAACAGTGGTCTGAGAAGTAAAAGATCAAGGTACACAGACAGCAGTCTGAACTTTGACTGCCATGTGTCCACAGTGGCGAGGATGTACTTCTACATGGCACAGCTTATAAGTAAAGGCATGGCATTACAATCCAGGGACATTTTAGTCCTACTGTACACGTCCCTCATCAGACCAATAATCGACTACAATGCACCTTCTGGCATGTACTTAGCCAAGCACTTGTAACCACTGAAGTGGCATCAGAGGTCTCTTACAAAAAAAATACAGGGTGTAAAGAACATGACATATGCCGACAGACAAAGCCTTCTCCTTTTATTCTGTCTCCTACCAGCTATTAATGGATGATTTATACCTAACCTACGAGGCAATCACAAATCTACCCCTGATGGAACTGTTTCAGCTTTGCAAGACAAACTGCACAAGGGTCACCTGATCTAGCGACTGAAGCCTGGCCACTGTTGTGAACAAACATGCTGGAGACACAGATGTGTCTCTCAGAAACTACCCTTTCTCTGGAACAGGCTTCCTATTCACATAAAGTAGAGCCCTTCCCTGGCTGTCTTCAAATGCATTTTCGATCAACGGATGAGGTGGTGCCCATGTTCCTTATGGACAGGGGCACTGTGAAAAATATGCAAAGGCATAGGTACAAACCTAAGCCATCCCTCTAACCCTTACAGATCAAAAACTGGGCAACATTCTGGTAATAATGGCTAGGCATGTAAGGGCTCTTAAGCAGTTAGCTTAGCAATCTCCTATGAACCTAAGAAAGAGGACTCGGTGTTGCACAACCAGATTTGGGAAGGTAGTCAATTCCAAAGGACTGAAAGCAAGGTAAGTAAAGACAATCCTATGAGAACTTTTTAAAGAGGCCTTTGCAACAACTACTAAGATATAGAAAATGCATGTTGTTACTGCAGAATTTATAGATAATTTTACTGCATCCAAAGCAAGGAAATTACAGTACATTGACTACTACGTTCATAAGTTAGCCTCAAGCTGGCTGTCAGTCTTCTGGCCAGGTTCAATCAGATGATGCAAATGTCGGACTGTACTATCAAATCATGACCAAGAGAGGGCAGGCAGACTCAATGAGAAACCACCACATACTATTCTCTCTTCTTTCCCGGTGCACCACAGACAGGGCAGACTGTCAGCACAAAAAATGCTCTTAAGACAGGCTAAAGGCAACACTGAATTTATATATAAAAAAAAAAAAAAAAGTACATTAAATACCTGCATCAATACATAGCAATACATAAAGGGAAAATATTTTTCATTCAAACTCTTACAATATTTATAACATGCACTACCCATTAAAATCTCACGATCTGCAGTATGTCATTAACAGAAAACATTTTGGTTGAACAACTAAAATGAACATTAAATATCTGACCCAATATGTAAACCATACACAAGTATGAAATGTGGAAGCCTATCCTGTTACTTGTACATCTAATCTTATGGAGAGTACATTATACACATCCCTGTTTGAGTGGGCTTTTTAACTACCTAGAAGGTCTTTCTCACATTTCTGATAACAGAAAGGGATACAGTTGAACACCTGTTTGGGGCGACACTGCTTTTTAACTTTCTTCTCTATTTCTCTTTGCCAAAAGAAGCAAACAGTTTGTCATCTTTACTAAATGGCTTGATTTGATCCATATACTATCTAAGCTGCCTATGGATGTCCAAACATACTCTTTCTGTTGAATAATGGAATGTCCAAGGTCAGGTTAGATTCTGTGGTTACTTTAGGACTGAAGAATGGGTTGGTATGTAGAAAGATTCTATCTTTATCGAACACCAGGACTTCCTGGGTCCTCTTCTGTGATCCAATTGGCAATCTAACAAGTTATTTAGGGGGTTATGCTCTATTTGGTGAATTTGTCAACTATAACCAAGTGGGGAACTGTATCTAGTGTCTTAGCCAGATCCAGGTAGGTGGCATGCACTGTTTTCCCCTCATCCTTTTCCTTGGTAAGCTTCTTAAAGAAGTCCACCAGGTTTAGAAGGCATGATGATCTTCCCTTGACAAAGCCAAACTGACTTGGGTCCAGTGCCTGAAGGTCGCCCATGTCTTTACTGATCATTCCATGATAATCTGTTCCATGACTTTGTATACTAGATTATTCAGAGATTTTTCCATTGACCAAATAAAATAAGGAAATAGCTTTAGAAATCCAAGAGGATAGTCTGCTTGGAAACAGGTTGACCCAGGGCCCTTGGATGATCAGAAACAAACAGGCATTCAGACTTATGGATAAGTATTGGTTTTGTTCAAGTAGTAGCCGAGTTGCCTGTGCATGTCTAAAGTGTGCAGAATCCTCTCACTGGAGGATTAAGGAGAAGAGGAAAAGGTTGGAAGATTGACAGACTGATTGACAGAGAACTCATTAACCACTTTAGGCATAAAGGAGAGGTTAGTGCATAGAGACCCTATCCCTATGGAAGACTGTGAAGGGGGAGGTGGACACCAGAGCTTGTAACTCGGTTACCCTTCTGACAGAAGTAATTGTCACGAGAAGAATAGTCTTCCAGGTGCAATGTTGTAGAGAAGAGGAACTTGATGGCTCAAATGGGTCCAGGGTAAGTTTCTCCAAGACAAAAATGAGATCCCAAGGAGGAGGAACTGGCTTCCTTGGTGGTCTGATGTGAAGGATGTCTTTTATGAACAGTTTAACTTCCAACCTAGAAGCTAAACAGGGGAGACATAGGCAGACATGCAGAGACAGCAGAAAGATGGGTTTTAACTGAAGAAATCACTCTTTTTCAATTCACAGATAGGACAAGACTACTGGGACCTCCACTAAAGTGGTTGTAAATCCTTTTTGAGAACCAGATGGAAAACCTCTTTTATTTGGAAATGCAGGATTTTCTGGTTGTGGATTTTCTGGTCTCCTGCAGAACTTGATGCATGCCCTAAGAAAAAAGGTGTCTGAAGGGAATCAAAACCCTATCACCCACAGAGTCAGGTTTAGAGTTGATATCTGTGGATGTACTAGGGTTCCCTTGTCCTGTGTGAGTAGATCCATCCTGTGGAGTAAAACTTGGGGTGACTGCCCTTGGCCAAGTGCAGAAAGAGTGGGAACCAGTGTTGTCTTGGCCAGAAGGGGGTCACCAGCAAGATTTTTGGTTGCTCCCACTGGGTTTTCAGCAGGACCTTTTGGAGAAGTGGGAAGGGGAGAATGCATATAGAAACATCTCCTTCCAAGAGAAAGACAGAGCGTCCACCTTCCATGTCAAGGGATGTGGGATCCTGGCACAAAATTTGGGAAGTTGGCTGTTCATGGGGAGGCAAAGAGATCTGAGGTATACTCGCTTTGATGGACCAGGTCCAGAAACACATCCTTGTGTAACATCCATTTGTGGGATTGAGACACTGACTTGTTGAGTGCGTCTGCCACAACATTCTGAGTTGAGGGAATGCAGACAGCCTGAAGAGAGACTTGACTCTGCAAGTCTAGCTCCCAGGCCTGTAAAGCCAATCTGCACAGGAGGTAAGACTTTGTTCCCCCGTTTGCTAACAAGCCAGAGGGCCGTGGTGTTGTCTGTGAACCACCTTAGGATCCCTGTGGAAAGTACAGGCTTGAAAGTTTGGAGGTTGAAAATCAAGGCCTTCATTTCCTTTATGTTGATGTCCTCCTTTGCTTGGAGTGAAGGCCAGACATCTCTGACCTTCCAGGATTCCAGTGCTGCACCCCATACTAAATCTGAAGCATCCATGCACAACTCATGAGTGGGGTGAGGTGTAAGGGTAGACCTGGATTCCTTGCAACCTAAGTATCCACCAGTCTAACTCCCTTTTCAAGCAGGGCAGGGGTGGGATAAAGTCCAGAGGATGGGAATGTTGCATCCAAACTGTCCTCAAGAACCAATGGAACTTTCTCATGTGTAACTTAGCTAAGGGGAGCATGGGAATCATTGAGGCCATACACCCAAGGACCCGTAGAAAAGTCCCTGGCAGTCACAGATTGAAGGGGCAAGAGGATCTGGAAACAGGAAGTAAGGGACAAAAGCTTTTCTGGAGGTAAAGATGCTAGCGTCCTGTTTGAATCCTGCATCCAAGAAAAATGTGGACTTGGGAAGTGGTCAGGGTAGACTTCTGATAGTTTATCATGAAACCTAAACTCTCCAGGAGAGTTTAGGTAAAAGAAAGATTCTCCTGAAGGATGTATGGGGACGGGGCCTGGAGGAGAAGTTTGTCTAGGTAAGGAAAAATCTGTAAACCCTGTAGTCATAAGTAGGCTATGACAGGAGCTAAGCATTTTGTGAAGACCCTTGGTGCCGTACACAGACCAAAGGGCAAACCAGAGAACTGAAAATGTGAGGAAGCAACAGAAAAGCAAAGAAATTTCCTGAACTGGAGGTGAATGAGGATATGAAGGTAGGCATCTTTGATATCCAATGACACCATAAAGGCCTGGGGACGTACGAGTGGGAGAAGGGTGGGTAAGGTTAGCATACAGAAGGTGGGAACTTTCAGAAAGGTATTTAGATGGGAACGGTCTAGAATGGGCCTCCAGGGGCCATCCTTCCTGGGAACAAGGAACATCCGGGAGTAAAGTCCTTTTCCCACTTGAGACAGCAGGACGTCCTGAATAGTGCCTTGAGAGAGAAGGCTGGATATGATCTGGGGGAAGAATTCCAGTTGTTCTTTTGGGGGTTGTGGAATGCCCCTGAAGGAGGGAAAGAGTTTTCCACACCATGAAATATCCTTGTTGGATGACAGAAAGACCCAAGAGTCCTGGGTTATCCGATTCCAAGCAGGGAGAGAAAGAGAGAGGTGAAGAAGCAAAGGACTTGATGGGCCTGGAAGTGGGAAGTCACAGACTATCAGGCTTAGTCTGAAAGGGCTGTTTCTGAGTGGGAGTAGGAGAAGCAGATTTTGAAGGAATTTGTTTCTTGGAATCCGTCTTACCTTTGGTAGATAGCAGCCTAGCCGGCTTTCTGACAAAAGTGGTTTTGGTGAAGTAGTTCCTCTGAAACCTGGGAACAGAGGAAACAAATACATATTTTAGATCTTGCATATTATTGCCCTTTTCTTGTAAAGATTTAAAAAGCTTTGCAGCCGAGTTTCCAAACAAGGTTTTGTTGTCCAGAGGGGCATCCGTGATCTTAACTTTTATATCATCAGGAAAATACTGAGGCCTGAGCCATGCGTACCTCCTCAGGACAAACCAAGATGTAGCCACCACCCTACCTGAGGCCTCCACGGCATCATAACTTCACTTAATGGGGTGCCTTTTAACCTGGGCAGAGGAATTTAGAATGGAAGAGAGCTTAGCCTTGGTGGAAGAATCAGGGAGCTCAGAAAGAAGCTTTCCTGCATCTGATAAGAGTGCCAGGGAATATTTGGCCATATGAGTTTGATAATTAATTGCCCTGAAAGCTAAAGTAGCAGAGGTATATACCTTTTTCCCTAATCATTCCATAACTTTGCTCTCCTTATCTGAGGGAAGCAAGGAGACAGAAGGCAGTGATATGGATGCCTTGTCTGCAGAGACTGATATGGTAGCTGGGTCTATAGAGAGGTCTTTGAAAAGGAATTTGGAGTCCTTATGCACCTTATCAAATCTGTCTGTCTGCTTGCTGGCTGGAGGCTGGGAGTCAGGGAACTTAGAAGCAGCTGTAAAGCCATCTAAGAAGGCTGTCAGGACAGGGGGAATGGCAGACGGAGATGGACAGTCCATCAGTAGGAGGTTATAGTACCTCTTTTGTATGTCACACACTTGGCAACAGTTGCATTTGAAGAACTCTTTCATATTCTGAATAGTTTCCCAAGGAGATATCCTCCCCAGGGGAATCTGTACCATTAGATTCCTCTTCTGGTGAGGTGTAACCCAAGGGAGAAGAAATTTGTGTTGAACTAGCAGGTATTCATCTCCTGATGATTCCTCATCATCTGAGGAAATATCCTCAGAGGTCCTTTTTAAGGGAGGAGAGGGAGGAGAAGAGAAAGAGGGAGCCGAGGTCGGACATAGGGCCATAAAGGCATTGAATAGCCCTTGGAAGAAGGCCTGTCAATCCAGTGCTTGGCCCTAGGGGACCAGAGAAATGTGTTTAGTTTCGACTTTTTGCTTTTTAAGAGCTTCATGTGGTGGAAGGTGGATGGGCCAGATGTTGGCCTACACTCCACGAGGTCTGTAGGCACGTCCTCCCACACTGATTTGGGTGACGCCACATCGGCCTTCAATAATTACAAGCCGTGGTTCCCCCCTACACCTGAATCAGATGCCTGTGATTCCCTCGAGAACGTGCTGATATGGTCCTTCACAGAGTAGCCAAAATTTAAAGAAAAAAAAAACGGGGTACTTATCTGAACCAATGTTTGCAACTTATCTGGTGAGCGAGAACTGGAGCAGGCGATCGGACAAGCAACAGAAAAGTTCTGAGGTTGGTACGTGCTGATCTACACTTTATACCACACATCTCTATGATTGACATACACTAGCTGGTGGGTGGTGCTGCACGTTACATACAGTAGTATTAGACTTTTGTATACTGGCCGGCTGTACAAGTCCGCCAGAGGCAGACTCCATCATGTTATGAATACCTCACCATATGAATAGAAGGACATCCAAGATTCATCCAATATTCTTTGATCTTTCCAGGGGGGTAAAGTAAGGAGGGGGTGGGTGGGAAGTTGAGGAAGAATGAAAATGAACAACACAGATGGAACGTTATGGTGAGTACATAACTTTTTAATCTGAAGTCATTTGTACTCATTACTCAACTGTTGGGACAGAATCCCCAGTTACCTAAATCCTGGAAGGACTCTAAGGAAGGATACTCCTGAGCACAGCTGAGCCAAAGGCTGCTCTTCCCCTAGAGACCAGATCCAATTTGTAATGAGCAATAAAAGTATGAGGATTAGCCTAAGTTGCAGTTGCACAAATATCATCCAATGAAGTTCTAGACAAAAGGCTGATGAAGCTGCCATATCCCTGCTGGAATGGGCTTTTTTGGTGGTTTTGGTAAAGGCAAACCCACTTTTTCATAAACAAAGGTAATACAGTCAACCATTTGGCTAAAGTCACTTTAGACACTGGTTTGCCTAATTTTGACTCAGAAAATGAAACCAGTAATTGTTTGGATTTCATCAAATCTTTAGTTCTGTGAAGGTAAAAAAGTAACTGTCTATGAACATCCAACAGATGTACCATACATTTTCCTTTGCTTGAGAAATTTGGAAAGAAGACTGGAAGGTTGATAACCTGATTAACATTAGATTCTGACTCCAGCTTAGGTAGAAAGGAAGGATTGGTCTGTAGAGATAATATATTCTTGTGAAAAATTAAATAAGGAGGTTTAGAAGAAAGAGCCTGAAGTTCAGACATTCTTCCTGCAGAAGTAATAGCAACTAAGGAAAATTATCTTCCAGACTTAGCTGATGGTTCAAAGGAGGGTTGGGTTAAAGCCTGAAGAACATTTAAATCCCAAGCAGTAGGATCCTTTAGAGGAGGTCTAAGTAAATATATTCCTCTTAGAAAGGCTTTGCAAAGTTTGGAGGAAGCCACAGTTGATTTATTTACTCCTATATGAAAGTTAGAAATTTCTACTGATTGTACTCTGACAGTTTAGGAGCTAACCCCTTCAATGAAAATTGTAGCTAAAAAAGTGAAGAACTCTAGAAATTGTTGTGAAAATTCTTTTTACGTGCCCCCCCCCCCCCAAAAAAACAATCTTTTTAATTTACTTTTATAAACTTTTCTAGTAGAAGCTTTGCGAGATGATAATAGAATGTGACAGACAAGGAAGGAGAGCCTGGGCAGTCGAGCAATCAATGGAACTGGAGAAATCGTGCTGTCAACCTGAGGCCAGAAATGTCCGGAAGAGTCATCCCGGAAGAGCGAATGGATGAGGCCTTAGATGAGGGTCTTGAGTGGTGATGGGGAGACTGCTCTAAAAAAGGGAATGGAGCCAAGAGGTAATTGGCTCTGATAGTAACTGAGGAGACTGGATTTGTCAGATCTTGGCCTTGGATCCAAAGTATTCAGATCCAATTTCTTAGCTGGTTTCAAGGGCAGCTCAGAGGACAGAGCTGAACTAAAAGCTGATGTCTGTTCAGGAGAACTCTTGAGAGATTTCTTGGAAAGAGAATCTTCTTTTTTTTCTCTAACCTTTTAGGAGTTTGAGTCCTGGAAGCCATAGATGAAGATTTAGAAGGCAGCATGCCCCTAAGTATAAGTTTATTTTTGAAATCAATTAAATTTATTTATTTTATTTCCAGTTTGATGACCGGGAAGGTCCACTGGGCTCAGGGAGCCTGTTTTCAGTGGAGGCCTGGGGAGAAAAACTCCACATTACATAGTTTAGCTACAAAAATGTTCACTTTACATATTTTAGCTATAGGTACAATTGAAGAAAATAAAAAGAAGTTACAATTTCATGCAAGAGAAACAGGCATAAAATCTTGGATACATAGTACAATTTTGTTATTTACAATATGTACATTTGTGTTAGGTTAGCTTGAAGTCAGAGTTAGTCAGGAGATTAACAGGTGGAAATGATTATTAGGTAAGGGGGGAGAGGTGCAGTTGCATTTCCTGTTAGAGGAAAGATAGGAATGTAGCTGAGTTTTAAAGGTTGCAACGTTTTTGCAAGTCCTTAGAGAAGAAGGATGAGAACTCCATTTTTTAGCTAAGGAAAAGGATAGCAGAAGATAACCTGCAGGACAATTGGGTTTGTGGACAGAGATTAGGTTTTGGTTAGGAGATCTGAGAGTTCTGTGAGGGGTACAAGGTTGAAGGATGTTGGTTAGTGCAGGACACTTAGAAGGTTGAAACATTAGTCTGTGGGCTGTGGTGATTTGGAGATAATCTAGATGGTTGGGGAGAGTTCAAGCCAATTTAACAAATAAAGGGAAGTACAATGATGGGAGGAGAATTTGGCTTTGGTTGCAAGTTTTTAAATTTTATTGCAACAGACTTCCAGTCTGAAGGAAAAGAGAGGCAGATAAGTTTATTAGTAGAGGAGCACCATACAGTAGTGAGGGGAGTAAACAGGTAGTGGCTAGAGTTAGTCTGGTGGAAGGAGCGAGGAAGTGGACGTTTCTGTATAGCAAACCAAGTTTTATATGGGTTTTCTTAATGTTTTGCCGGATGTGAGTATCGAATTTTAGGTGATCATCAACAGTAACGCCAAGAAGTTTGGCGAAGGGAACAACTTCTATAGTAGAGTTGTTTTGGATAATGATTTGGAATGAGTTTTTATCAATAAGGGAGGCTTTAGAGGGAGAGAATAGAAGTATTTTGGATTTGTTGGCATTTAGTGAGTTTCATAGGTAGGTATTAGGCTATCGCCCCAAGGGCCTACGTAAGCCTAGCCAACAAGGTTCCCTGGCTTACGCCACCCAAGAAAGTTATTTTCCTGTGCCACTGTCGAGCAGAGACACAGAAGTGATCCCCGGGGTGTATAGGTTCATAGGTAGGTACTAGGCTATTGGCCCAAGGGCCTAAATAAGCAGCCCTTGCAAGTCTCAAACCCAGGACCCTGCACCCTCCATCCAAAGTGATTTACCACTAAGCCATTTCAGGTGGTTTTGGAGCATCCAATTTTCAGTGGTGGAAAAAGCAGCTTGTGTCACTGTTTGGAGCTCTGGAAGATTAGAGGAGCAGCAGATTAAAGTAGAATAGTCTGCATATTGCAAAATTTTGGTGTTGGGTAAGGCTTTGTGAAAGTCGTTAAGATTGCTGAATAGCACTGGACCAAGAATGGATCCTTGGGGTACCCCAGTGTGGGTAGGAAGGAAGGTAGAGGTGCCTTTCCCCCATTTTACAGCTTGAGACTTGTCTGAAAGGTAGCTGGAGAACCAAGATAAGGTATTGTGGGAGAGATTAAGATTAGAAAGATGGTTTAGGATGTGGGTATGGGAGATGGTATCGAATGCTTTGGACAGATCCAGTAGTACAGTTGATACTATTTTTCCAGAGTCACGGGCAAGGTTTACTGTGTTTAAGGAGAGAAGGACAGTGATGGTACTATGGCCAGGCCAGAAGCCGTGCTGGTTAGGAGTGATTAGTTGGTGACTGGCTAGGAATGACATAAGCTGAAGGTGGATGCATTTTTCTAGGAGTTTAGAGATTGGGGATAGGATAGCTATAGGGCAGAAGTTTGTGATGCTATTGTTTTTGCCTCCTTTATGGAGAGGTAGAATAAAGGTGGCACACCATAATTTGGGCACATAAGATTCCAGCATGGACCTATTGATCAAGACGCTAATGGGGAGAGCGATGCCATCTGCGGCTATTTTGAGGAAGGAGGATGGGATATTGTCAGGGGCACTGGAGAATGGTTTTAGTTTAGAGAGTAATTTCTTTATGTGGGAGGTTGAGATGGGTTTAAGCTCAAATGTAGGAGGAGGAAGTGTAGGGGGTGAGGAAGATTGGATAGGTTGAGGTGAAGGGTTATTGTTGGGGAAGGTCTTGGTCAGTTCTGCTATAGAGTTGAAGAAGGAATTGAATAGAAAGGCTATTTCAGGATCAGATTTGCTGGTGTCAGGGCAGGGGTTGCTTTTGGTACCTGGGTTGAGAAGAGAATTAATGGAATTCCATAACTGTTTGGGGTTTTTTGAATGGTTAAACTGAAGTTTGATATAGTAAGACTTTTTATCTCTAATGACTTGTTTTTTAGCAAGGTTGCATAGTTGTTTGTATTTAAGTAAAATTTCAGGGTCTCTGTATTGGTGGTATGCTTTCCAGGTTTTATCGCTTTGTAGCATAAGTTTTTTTGTGTCTTTGGTTAGCCATGGGGTGGTCTTGGTTTTTACTCTTTTTGTTCTTATTGGAGCTAGGGAGTTTAGGACATTTAGGAAGGTTGAGTTGGAAAATTCTACGGCTTTGTCTAGTGGAAGAGTTTTTAGGGGGTTCCAGTTAATTTGTTTTACAGAGTCAGAGAAAGTAGTGGGGTTAAAATTTGTGAGGTTACGCGTTTGAATATACTGGTGTAGGTGAGGAGAGGGTAGCTCGATGGGTGAAATCTGGGAAGTGGTCTCCTAAAGGATCAGATTTTATGACTTTATTAGGATGGGATACAAGGATCCAGTCTAGTGTGGTACCTGGGGGGGTTTGTTTTGTTAGGCCTGGTGATGGAGTTAGTTAGTTGGGTGTAATTAAACAGATTGATGGATATGGTGGGATTAGGGTTACTTATTTTACTCCAATTGATATTTACATCTCCAAGTATGTAGGTTTCTAGCTTAATATTGGTAGAGGTTCAGTGGAGGATTTCCTCAAGAGTAGTGGTGTTATTACCATGGGGGGATATAGAGGGAAATTATGCAAATACTTTTGTGGTTATTTATTTTTAGTAGGCCTATTACTAGTTCTGCATTGTTGAATGGAGGGATAGGATTGGGGTAGGGAGTTATTAATAGCTGGTTAGAGTAGATTAAGGCTACACCACCACCTTTTCTGTCTATGCAGTCATTTCTGAGAGACTGGAATCTGGGGGGAGGAATTCAGAGTCACTAATATGTTGTTTTAGCCAGGTTTCTGAGATGGCTACAATGTCGGGTAGGTTTGTGGTTTAGCCAACCGTGAAAGTGGGCTACTTTATTTTTCAAACTCTGGGCACTGATGGTGAGGAATTTGAGGTATTTAAGGTTGGTTTTATTAGTGACAGGGGGAATGGAATTAGGGGCAGTATCTGGTCCAGGGTATGTCCCCAGCTAAGCAGAGGTAGTTGAGGAAGGGAAGAAGTGTTTTTGATTGGATTTTGACAGTTGTGGACAGTAGGGTATTAATTTAGGATTGCAGTATTTAACTGAGGGAGGGGGAAGTTTTATTCTGAAGTAGTGGAGTGGACTGGGTTGAACTAGAGAGGCAGATATGTTGTGGAAGTGTGTTTTTGAGGTAAGAGGAAGGAGGTGGTGACAGGGGGGTAGGATAGGGAGGAGGGGTGCAGTTGGTTATAGGAGGTAGCGTGGTATAAAGGGAGTAGGAATAGAATGCAGATAGATGTGGTAAGAATGGTTTTAGGTAGAAGCTAAAGCATGGTAGAGGATATATGTATAGATGTAGTAGAGAAGGGACTTTGATGGGCGGGGAGGAATGGATGTGTTTGGCAGGAGGAGGTAGGCAGGGGACGAGCTGAGTGTAAATGATTGGTTGGTAGAGAGAGAGGGATTTACTGTAGAAATAAATGTAGGAGTAGTGGGGCGGGTGAGATTTAGGGGCAGGGTAGGAGAGCAGAGTGAGCCCGAAGGGCAAACGGAGCAGGAAGAGCTGGAGATAAGGTGGCTGGCAGAAACCAATCAGCCAGCTGTAGGAGAAATGTGGGACTACACGAAGGACAGGAACAGCAGAGGTAAGTCTACGCTGGAGTGTGTGCGGGGAGAAAGGTAGTAAATCAATACACAGGGTACAGCAGGCTAGTGGGGTAAATAAGTAGAGAGAGTGAGGGGTAGCTTAGGTGAGAGCAGAATAAGAATAAAAGCAGTTTATGGAATAAGTGGGTGGGCAGTGCCACCTAGTGGAAAAAATATATGTCATGCAGCTTAGAGGGTAAGTGGGTTAAGGGGCGAGTAGAAAAATAAAAACCACAGTAGGCTGCTTGGCTAGCGCTGGGAAAAGTACAGGCACTACGGTAGTGAAACAAATAGCAATTAACTTTACAAATAACAGTACACACACTATTAAAGTATCTTGAGGGGGGCTATCTGTTTGAAGCTCTTCAGAGGGCTTTAGCAGAGTCACGTATTAGAAGTCCTTAAAGGGGAGGTTTCTTAGGATGTAGTAAATGGGGTGGAATGCAGCACGCACAGCTGTAACGAGAACAGCAGAACAACACAAGCATAAGCTGAGCAGGGAAGGAGGAAAATAGACACAGTGGTATAGAAGAGAGAGCAAGGAGTGTAGAGAAAGAAGGGGAAAAATAAAGAGGCAGCAGAGATGTAACAAAACGCCAAGTGTAGAGTGCTAACAGTACATCTAACAGAGCTAAAACAAAACCTTCGTAGCAGTTGTTAAATAATACAGTTGTTACATTAGGACAAAACCAGGCAGATATTAACCCTTGTAGCAGTTGTTAAACAAGACAATAGCTAAATTAGGACAAATCCAGGCAGCAATTCCACCAACAAAACTGTTATTTAGGCTACGAATCTGACTACATTGTCTGAACTGCTTATTACATTGCACAAAAAGTAGCCATGTTTGTTGTTATAAAGTGGTAACTATGCAGGCTATAACATAGGTTATAACAGGAGTGATGCAGGGAAAATACTGTCCAAGCTGTAATTGAAACCCCTAACCATGTAGCAGGTAACACTCAGTTCAGGAGTTAAATCCCTTACAAATGTCGCAGTCCGAATTCAAATGGGGTGGTCTTAAATAGAAAATGCGCTTGGAATGAGAGTCTGAGTTAGGTACTTTGTGGCTGTACACCACACATTTTTTACATCCTGAAGGCTTATCAGACATTTTAATGGAAGGATAGAAGGAAGACAGAATAAGGAACACAATTTTTTTTTTCTAAAGTAGAGAGAGAGAAATAGAAAATACCAACAATAGTAAAGGAAGAGTACTAAAAAAGTACTAAAAGCAGAAAATACCAGTTAAGGCAACAAGGAATACTCTGAGTAAAAAGAATAAGCTTTATAAAGTTTTATATAAAATGGATAAAGGGAGGAAAAAGATAAATGTACAATAAGAATAAGTACAAGAGCTGTATAAGGAGTATCTAAACTCTTAAGTTCAAAGGTTCACTCAAGAGTTCACAACTTATGTCCGAATGCCATGGTGGCAAATGAGATCTGAGGTATGTAAGATGAGTTCAGCATTGCGGGTAAAGGGAAGAGCTCAAGAATTCAAGTTCTACGATGTGGAAGAAGCGTCTGAGTCAGATCCAAGGATCGGATCCAAACCCCAACAGTTGAGGAATGAATGAAAATGAGATCATCAGGTCTTTAAATTTGTGCCTAGTGATTACACAGCATGGATGCCAGAAAAGCAGAAATCTAGAGAAAATAGAAAAATCAACCAGAAAATGAAAAACTAAAGATCTGTCTGGAAAAAATAGTGCAGCTGTTCAACAAAAAGTAGTTAAAATGTTAGCTTTGGTACTGATATGGCTATTGGTAATTTAGAGGAAGGAATAAATCAAATGTACTCAGAAATGTTTAAAATAAGTAAAAACTGAAAGAATACATAAAGCCAAATGTCAGAACGCTAAAAAATAGAAGCTTTAACTAGCTACTCTAATGAATTAACAAAACTGCAAAAATCAGATGTTGAAATTAAGAAAACACTGGCTGAACATGAGGCTTCTCAAGAACAGCTGATTCAACAAACAGTTAAATAAGGCAGTACACAGACGAAATCTGGATTTTTTTATCTGTACTAGAGAAACTGGAAGGAGCAGACTGTTAATTTTATGAACGTACAAATAGCCAAATGGATTGCTATTCCATAACAGGTTTTACCCGAGATACCACATCATGCGTATGCTCCAAATTTGGCCATGAGAGAGTAGCAGACACCTAAATTAGTAAAGATGCAATCATAGCAGCAAGAAAAAGCTGCTCTTGATAAAATTCTAGAGAAAGGGAAAAGTATTAATTAGGGACACCAGAGTGTTTGTGGAAAATGATTACCAACTGTTAGGCAGAAGAGAAGCAAGTTTCTACCAGTAATCAGGGAATGTCAAGAAAAAGGTGTGAAACACAAGCTGCTTTATCCAGCTTTCTTCAGAATATTTTCATGGAGGGTCAAAAGCATATTTTTACGCAGAGCCAGCTAATGAGGAAACAAAGTTCATCTAACAAAGAGTGAGCCAGAAAAATCGGCTATGCTTTTTATCCTTCTGACAAAAAAAGCAACTCTGCTTTTTATTCTTCGGACAAAAGCAAATCCCAGAGAAAGACCATCAGTGAAACCTTTTCCATTGTTCTAATGGAAATGCTTAAGAGAAAAAAAAAAAAACAAGAACTGACTAGAAGAATCAGGAGTACTTTGGACTTGAACCAGACACTGGTACTGGAAGACAGAGATAATCAGGAAGACCAGCAACACTTGTAGTGAATAACTAGGAAATTGTAAACGTAAAGCATCAATCCCACTGGATATAGGAACAGACATGTGAAATGTGTTTTTTCAATTCTGAAAGACTGAAATTTCACTGTGTTAAATAGGTGGGTGAACTGTAAATAGCATACCCTGCACTATCATTAACATTTAGGCGGACAATGTAGGTACTGAAGATATAACCAAGTAAACGTTTTCTTACTAATATTACTTAAATATTTCATGATGTAAGTTGCATTTTATATTGTAAACACTGTTACATAGCTTGCAGCCAGGGGTATTTTAAATGACAGGTGGTGGAAGTCCTATTACGGTAACATGAGCTGGACAGAAGCAAGCTAAAGTTAATATGATGATGTGATCTTGGCCTGCTAAGGACAAGTAAAAGTATACTGATTACCTTGAAACTGTCATTGTTTAAGCTATGAGGAAACAGGCTTGAAAATACAACAAAATGATGAAAACATATGCAATGGTAACTATTTATTGCATTTGCAAAGTGAATGGGCCAGATTCAATAAGGCAAGTGCACACAATATATATTCAATAAAATCCTATCACATTTTTTGCGCTTTCTAGTCACTCAAAGATTACACGAAGTGTACATGTAGCCTACACTTTGTGATAACCTTTATGAATTCCTGTCAATATTTAAAGCTGCAAGAATATCAGTAGGAAAATTAAATTAGGAGGAAGAAGGTGTGCGTTATGTCTCTGTTGTCTGTTCACGTAGAACAATGTACACGTAGTGTAGGCTTTACTGAATCTGGCCCACTAACTGCTTTCCCACCATTAACCAAGGCTTTCATTGGGAGCACAGACATGCAAGCAACTAATCATGAAAGGTCTGAGTGAACTTTAGAAATACTCTAATGCATCTGCAAAGTTACTAATTGTTCTTTTCATTATTAACTGCATTTATTGGTGGACAAGTCGTCTATAGGTGCAAGCAATTACTCGTGAGTGGACCGAACACTGCCTGCTGAGTGAAGTGTACAACTACATTGTAATGGTCATTTAAAGGTACACTGGCAAGCACTTCAGTGAAAAATAAATGAAACTGTGGGAGGTGAATAATGTTATTACAAGTAGTTCCCTTCTTATCAGCTTTAGGACTTTAGTACATTTAATACAACAGTACACAGGTTAGTTTATTTTAGTAAAATGTCACTAGCGCGCTTTTTCTTAGGACTAATGATGGAAGAGGGAAAAAATAATAATGGAAGATTTGTGGTTGTAAGGTGTTAACTGACAAGGGAAGAGAATTACGGTTGCATAAATGTTTATCCAAACAATTAAAATGTATAAATAATAAAACAAACGGGTTTTGATTAGCATTAATTCACAAAAGCTCCCATCACCTTGACCAAATGCAGTCTTTAAGAATAAGTGCGAATCCAGACCTTTTGTCTCTCCTTCCAACTAAAACTAAAATTTTGGAGCTTAAGAGATTTTTGGAAAAAGAATTATCTTTCAGCAGGGAATACTGTTTGTGCGTGAGGACTGTTACCTGACTTTCAATACTGAAGACGGCTCAGAGGACCCAGAAGGGGACGTATATCAGAAGAGGGTAGATTTTTGTAGTAGTATATGAGAATATTAGGTATGGAAGATGTGACTTCAGTAGCACGTGTATTTAACTGAAGGTATTGAGACAGGTAGACACAGACACACACATACATATCCAATGAATATATTAGATCATACACCAATATAAACTTTGATAAAAATGCAGCATAATGAAATAAAAAACGAAACACTGGTGTATTCCTATGTATCTGTTAAAAGACGAGAATTTAAGGGATAAGTAGTGGATACAAATTAATAGTCATCAGGGAAGATGGAAATTTCTTCAGAATGGATAGCTACTGAGTAGAGCAAAATGAAAATAGAGTTTAAAAATATGGTGCAAATAAGACAGAAAGATGCTGCAAGGCAGTATTATTTGGGGGGGTTGACAAAAGTCGTGTTGTAGAAGGGAAATCTCACAGAATAAGAGGAGCAACTGCAGAGTGGTAACCTGAAAATAAAGGAGCATTTGCATGAGCTCTGAGAGGCCGTTGTTAAGCAATTATTTTTTGACAACTCTAGCATGAAAACCTTTAGTACAATAACTTAGACAAAAAAAAAAAAAAACAGAGAGTTGTAGGCAATGTTAGGGAAACCTACAACAAGAAAAATGAACAGAGAGCCAAAAAAAGTATTGAGAGAGGTATTCCTGATAGTTTATGAAAATCTGTATAAGACCAGCAGAATGGGGAACCAAGAAAAGGCACAAATGAAATTTTTATGGAGCATTTAATTAAGTCAAGATCAGATAAATACGAGGTAAAACAATCAGACGTAAGTCAGGAAGAGGTCAGACAAAAAAAAGTGATCATCTACAACCAATGTACAGGGAAATTTTCAAGAATGGAGAGTACTACTGTGAAAGTTTGGAATTTAGGAAGAAAGTGAAAGATACGGAAAGGTTCGCTTTTTCAGTGCCTTAAGGGGGAGTACCAACACCTTGGAAGAAAGCTGTGGTGGCTACATTACCCAAAGAGGGTAGACACTCATCAAACCTGGCTTCATATGGTCTAATTTGATTTTTTTAACACCTTTATTAAATTCTCACTTATGAAACAGGCAAACATACATTTATATAAAGGAAAAGAAAAAACATTAAGCTATTCCCAAGTTACATACATTACATCACATATGTTCTTTTGTACAACTATCAACAGTCCAACATTAAATTGCTCAGTTCCTGCCTTCCCTTAAGGCTCATTCCTTTCAGAGTATCCTACACATACTGTTCTCACAATTTCCTTTCATTTCTATATAATTTGCTCCTACACTTTTCTAAAGATCCCACTTCCAGTACTTTTTACCTCTGCTACAACATTGAATACTTTAACTACAGTTGGTTTAGACTTTGATTTCCATTTTACAGCAATTGCTTATTTGGCAGCCACCAGAATTACACTTACCAAGCCCTTACTATGTCTAGGCAGCTTAGATCCCGTGTCCCACATCAAGACAATCATTTCCTTAGTTACACCTATTTGCTCACCCAATATTTCTAACACAGCACTCTAGGGAATTTCCAAAGTCTAACTCCTAACACTCCCAAAATAAAGTAGTTATGTACTCACCATAATGTTTCATCTTTGTTGTCCATTTTCATTCTTCATCACCTATGGGTCTCGGATCTGACCTGTGGATCTACCTCAACCGCATTTCCAAGACTTTGGATCCCAGTCTCAAGCCCCTCCCTCTTCATATAACGTACAACACCTTCCCTAACTCCTCAGATCGAGTTTGCTGCCTACGGCCTATTGACTTATGAAGACAGGGCAGATAAACACAAAATTAAGGTTTAAACTAGGAGCAAGAAAAAAACAAGCATTATCCATGATCCTTCTATAACAAGGCCAAGGGATGGTTGGGAAGGGGGGGGGGGTAACAGTAAATTCTACACCTGGTTTTTCAAGTGTGGAAAGTATCTGAATTGAGTACCCAAAGGAGTTCCTATGAGTTTCTTTAAAAAAAAAATCCATACTATACAAAATCAGTTTAAATTGGCCAGATTATTCTTTTTTTAAAGTCCAGGGGTTTACGGATATACCAACTAGTAAATCCTGGTTTGTAGAGGCTGATGTCTATTTGGGGCAAAGAGAACTCAACCAGTCGAAAAAGGAAACCAGTGAAGTGCTTTGGTGTCATGTAAGCTGCCATGACTATCCGGCATTAGGTAGAAACCCTAGTGATTGTGGAGAAAGAGAAGCAGTGTGCTCTGAATAGGTGGTGACTAACTCTTAGTGGAAAAATGCAGCCGAGTTCAGAACGTTTGTTTATTTTAACATTGTATACCCTGGAGACGTACGTAGTACATTCTTCTGACCTCAAGCAGGCAGTAAATATTCAGCGTGGGAGAGTACCAAGTGAAGTGGTGTAATCCAAAATCATTACTTGTTCGGAATGTACTGGGGGGAGGGAGGACAAGAGAAATTGATCATCAAATCCATAAAGTGACAGTTCATTCTAACAGAGTCCAATGTGACTGCTGCACCTCAAAGGGGGACAAGGGAATGGTCATTTTCAATGTGAAGCAAGGTGTGGCCTCTGAAAACAAGAGAGGCGAGAGCAGGGTTTGATGTAGAACCCTAGCACAAGGGAGGGAAAAACAGGCTCCACTGTAGGGGTTTCCGGTGTGGAAGTGAAGGATCCAGGAACACTGGGGACCGACCAAAACTAATGCCCCTTTGACTCTGGGTCATCACAAAGAAGGGAAAACAAAAATAATCCAAGCAGGACCCTGGATCTGATGAGAGCCTCCAAGGCAAGCCTGCATCCCGGGTCAAAAAAGGAAATTAGTCCCAGAGGACAATTCCCTGAAGCCTTCAGACAGTGACTGTCCAGATCTCCATGCTCACACAGACCTGAGGAAATACATCAAGTCTACCTAGGTGGCACAGGGAAGCAGGTGCCCAAGTCCCTGTGTGCACAATCCAAAACACGTAGTTTTCAATTGAGCCATCACTTCTCCCAAAAGAAATAAGGGGAGCCACATCTCTCAATCTCTCAGCTCAAGAGAATTTGGAGAAAACCACAACTGATGGGGACAAAGGACAGACTTAAAACATTATTGTCATATATATATATATATATATATATATATATATATATATAAATAAATATTGTGCGTGTATATGTATTTTTATTTTATTTTTTTATTTTTTAAGGGAAACGCATTGGATCCGAGAATGTCTAGGAGCCAAAGGCGGCAAATCCTGCACAACAGCTTTGGATCCAAAGGCAATGGATCCGAGAACAGTTCAGCTTTCTCTGGGCAGCTTGCTGCATGTAGGATCCCAGACAAAGGATCCAAAGTGAGAACTACCAGCTCGACAGCTATCTCTTGGATCTTAAGGCAGTATCCAAGAAAAAGGGAAGTATTTAAACAGATCGCATCTGAGGGGGACATCAGACCGTTTTCTTAATTGCTTTGATCTGAGGAGGCTGGCCAAAGTTTATGCCTCCAAGAAAAGCTACAGTCAATCGAATCTGGAGACCTAGGATCTGACAAAGGAGACAAAGGAGATAAATCATAGGTGTGTACTAGGCTAACAGCCCTGGAACCTATATAAGCCTAGCTCAAGATGACTCCCTGGCATCATGCTGCCCGAAGTTAGGTCCCAGTGCCCCTGTCAAGCAAGGCCACTGAAGTGATCCCTGGGGTGAACTTCCTACTGCCCAGCCACTCATCAAGATTTCTCTCTCAGAGAGCCAGTGAAGTGCTCTGCTTGACGTGAATGGGAAGTTTGTTCCAGAGTATGGGAAGTCTCTGGATTAAGAACCTGTCCCTCCAGCATGTTCTGTTTATTGTGGTAATGAGGTTTAGGTCCCTGGAGCGTGTAGCACAGAGGGATTGGGATTTCTTTAGGTGTAGCATATCTAACAGTTTTGGATCATATAAGGCTTTGTAGGCCAAGCAGAGATTGCATTTAAGTAGGCTATATGAGACAGAGTACAGCTGGAGTATTTTTAGTTTGTCCATATAGGGCATGTGTCTAAGGCTAGGATCCTCTTAGTGAGGTATTTTTCTGACCTTTCCAGTTGCTGTAGGTGTCTAGTGAGGTACATACCAAATGGGGCATTGTATTCTATAATAGGTCTAATGAGGGACGAGTAGAGAGGGATTATGATCTCTTTCTTCCTGAATGAGAAACCTTTTGTAATGACGTGTGTCACACAGAAGGACTTTCTGACTACACCGGCAATGTGGTTATTAAAGGAGACGTTGCTATCAACCTGTGCCCCCAGGTCTCTTATCACACCTTCAGTGTTTAGTGGACTACTGCCTATGTGGTAGTTCATGGGCACCGAATTTTTCACAAAGGGAATGACAATGCACTTTTCGGCATTGAGCTTAAGGCTGTGGTTCTGGCACCAGTCATTGGTTGAGGCCTTTTTGTAGACTGTCTACATCAGTTGGAGAATCAATAATGCTCCCAGTTTGCAATCATCTGTGAACTTGGTCAGCCAGAGTTCCTTTGTGTTGGCTTGAACTTCAGAGAAGTAGATACCAAACAAGAGAGGACTTAGGACCGATCCCTGTGGGACACTACTTGTAACTGGTCGGTAGTCAGATTTTGAGTCTGCTACTTTGACAATGTGGGTTCTATCAGTGAGCCAGTTGGCAACCCATCTTATGACACAAGGGTTTATGCCTAGTTTAGTGAGTCTATTTATGACTCCTGAGTGAAGAATGGTGTCGTAGGTCTTGACAAGATCTAGGTAAGCTGTGTGAACTACCTTGCCCTCATCTACATTTCTGTTGACAGACTCGAAGAAATCTATCAGGTTGATCAGGCATGATCTACCTTTCACAAACCCAAACTGCATGGAGTCCAGAGTTTGGAGATTCCCCTATGTCCTTATTTATAAGGTCCATGATGATGTGCTCCATAGCCTTACATATCAGACTCGTTAGGCTAACGGGGTGGTAGTTCCCAGGGTCTGTAGTTGCTCCCCTTTTGTGGAGTGGGATGACCGTAGCAGTGCGCCATTTGGTAGGAACAAAGCCTGAAATGAGGCTGTGATTGAACAGGGTACTCAGGTGTGGTGCCAGTTCACTTTGTAATTCATGTAGAACACAGCCAGGGATATTATCAGGTCCCATTGAAGCTATATTCTTGGCTTTGGACAGTGTAGCTTTTACCTGTGTAGCCAGGATAATACGGACATGGCATTCCTCAGGTACTGTGATAGGCCCTTTAGGGGGTGAAAAGGGGGTAAAGTTTACACTGAACCTGTCGGCCAATATGTTGGCAATATCAGTTGGTTCTGTATATGTATTGCCATTGTGCTGCAGCTCAGAGCAGATTTGAGTATTACGATGTAGATTCTTGACATAACTATAGAATACCTAGTGGTTGTCTTTAGAATCTGCAGCAATTTTGTTTTTGTAGCTAGCTTTGCAGGATTTGATGAGGGATCTCAGTTTTTTGCTGAGGCTAATAAGGGAGTTTTTCCAGTCTTGGGACTTTACTCATTTCTGCAACAATTTTTTCCTTCTGTTGTAGAGTTTGTTTATGGTAGGGGACCCACCAGATTGGCTTTCTTTTTCTGGAGGAGAGCATCTTGGTTCTATTTGGTATGGCCCGTTCCATGCACTTGTGTATGTGCTCATACAGTGCGCACTGGTGTATGATTCAGCAGTCATGCACCAGTTTGAATGGGCATAGAGGAAGTTAGCCACCTCTGTTTTTAGAAGCCCAAAACTGGCTTTGGAGAAGTTTTTTTACAGTGGTTTTCTTTAGGGGAGGGTGAGGGTGGGATGTGGATATCCATGGTGATTAACTTGTAGTCAGACCTGACCAGGGAGGAGTTGATTACTGGTGTAGAGCAACAGTCGCCCATGTTAGTAATGACCAGGTCAAGGATGTTTCTACCCCTGGTGGGGGTAAGAATGAGTTGGTCCAGGGCACTGGAATTAATGAATTCCACAAAACATTGAGCAAGTGTGTTGGTACATGAGTAATTTTCCCAGTTAATGGAGGGGTAAATTCTCTCAGTAAAAGGGTACTGGGTTGTACCCTAATATTTTCCAGTGTGTTTAGGAAAGTGGAGTGGGAGTCATGGGACATGGTGGGGGATCAACACACTTGCTACAACCTGGATTGCAGTTTTACCCAGTGTTAGTTGTAAATGAAGTATTGCTGTTGCGTTATGTAGGGCTACTAGTCTGGAGGTGTGCATATCCTTTATGAATATGGAGACACCACAACCATCAGTTGAACTTCACAGAGCAAGCCTGTCAGATCAGATGAAGTGAGTCTTCATTTTTTTTATTTGTTTTCAAGGGGGGGGGGATTAAGCCCCTAAAGGAACCATTGCCAAGAAGAAAGGGCAGAAGAGAGTGGGTCTAAATTGCTGACCACTGAGTGACGTAAGCTACTTTTTTTTTTTTTTTTTAAAACACAAGGCTGCTAGGAAACATAACATGCAGAAACAGTCCAAAAGACCCAGAGGTAGCAAAGGACTGCATAGATGAAGATCTCTTTTTCTGCCTTTTTTTTTTCTAAAAGAAACAAGCAATCTGGTTTTGCACTGGCATGGACTTTCCAAAGGGTATGAAGTCTGCAACTCAAATGTTCATTATCACCCTCTAACCGCAGTCTGTAAGGATTTGTCACGAAAATGCCAGAAAAAAAGAAGTTATGTACTCACCATTACGTTCCATCTGAGTAGTTGTACTTCATTTGTCTTTAACCTGTGGGAATCTGGATCCGTATCAGATCCGAGCCAGCAAATATTATTAGCATCAGCTCCGACTCCAGACTCCTCCCCTTACCCATAATACACCTCCACTGCCTTCCATCCCCAGATCGAGTTTTGCGGAACTTATACTGAGATCCTGACCTGATAATATACTTGTGACCCATACTGCAGCCCGTAGGTTGATCATACACCAAGGTCTGGGGGAAGGAGGGAGGGACAATTGAAGACAAATGAAGTACAACTACTCAGATGGAACGTTATGGTAAGTACATAACTTCTTTATCTGAAGTAGTTTACTTCATTTGGTCTTCAACCTGTGGGACAGTGTCTCCAGCTACTAAACTCCTGGGAGGACCTCATGGAAGGATATTCCAGAGCACCGCAGAGTCAAAGGATGCTCTCCTCCTGGAAGTCAAATCCAATTTGTAATGAGAAATAAATGTATGCGATGAGGACCAAGTAGCTGCAGAGCAAATGTCATCCAAACACACTCTAGACCAGAAAGCTGCAGACGTAGCCATGGACCTAGTGGAATGAGCTTTTACCTGACCTGGAGGAGACATGCCTCTGCCCTTGTATAGCTACCAGAAAAGCTGTTTTCCACAATAGAAATTTTAGATCTGCAGTTGCAGCAGGCTCGAAAGGCAGAGCGACCAGAGCTTGGAGAACCACAGTAAGGTCCCATGGGGGAACAGGATCTTTGACTAGGGGGGTGTAGCAAAAAGGTACCTTTGATAAAAGCTTTACATAGTCTGGAAGATGCTAAGGATGCAGAATTCTCGCCCACATGAAAATGGGAAATGGCAGCCAACTGAACTTTGACATTTGAAGAACTAGCTCTGTGTTGGAAAATATCAGCTAGAAAATCAAGAACAGTGGATATAGGAGCCGTGAAAGGATCTAAACTCCTCTGAGAGGCCCAGAAAGAAAACAGTTTCACTTGCTGCGATAAACCTTTTTGGTTGAAGACTTATGAGCAGCTACCAAAATAGATCTAACTGAGGAGGATAGTCCGGGATTCCTAGCAACTATGGGAACTGAGCAGCCAAGCCGTGAGCTTCAGGCTGTCCAGACTCTGAGGCACTCCAGAGGGGTGCGAAATCAAATCCTGAATGGGGCACTCCTGAGGGGTGTGAAATCAAATCCTAAATGGGATCTAGGATCCAAGGTGGAGCCAGAAGGTGAGACCAAAGGAAGGGAAACCATACCTGGCGAGGCCAGAATGGAGCAATGAGGATCGCCTTGCTTACCCAGTCAACAAGCTTTCTGCAGAAACCTCAGAATGTGAGGTACTGGCAGGAATGGGAGGTCAAGCATGAACTAGAGCGTCTCGGGGGACTCCCCTGGCAGGGGGTTCAGAGCAAAAAACTTGCTGCACTACGTGTTGGAAGGAGATGCAGAGAGACTGCAGCAAGGTTGACCCCACTCGCTGAAGATCTGTTTCGCTAGTGACATATTCAGAGACCACTCATAAAGCATCAGAATGGTCTGACTTAGCCTGTCTGCTAGGATGTTGGATTGTCCCAGAATGTGCGTTGCGATGAGAACGTGACTGGTGGGGATCACCCATTCCCACACACTCATAGCTTTGCAACAAAGGGGGTAAGATCTGGTCCCTCCCTGTTTGTTGATATACCAGACTACTGACATATCTGATTGAATGGCAATTGTCCCCAGAGGAAGAAAGGCATGAAGGGCCTGCAACGCTAGAAGGACTGCCCTCATCTCTAGGACATTGATATGCAGACTAGTCTCTATGGGAGATCACAGGCCTTGGACTGTCTTGCCCCCACCCGAGTTGGGAGGCATCTGTGGTCACTGTGGTTTGGGCTGGGGCTGGAACAAAGGGTTGTCCCTCCAAAATGTCCAGCGAGCTCATCCACCATACGAGGGACGACCGACACACTCAACTTAGGTGGATAGAATAAGTTAATGGCAGTTCCAACAGGGACCAATGAACTGCTAGAGTCCACTGAAGAATCCACATGTGTAGCTGAGCATACGGAAGAAGAGTTATGGTCACCGCCATCAAGCCTAGGGCCCTCAACACTGATTCCGCTGTAGGGAGGTGAGAACAGGAGATCAGGGAGACATGCATCCTGAGGTTTAGAACTCTCTCTGAAGTCAAGAATACTTTGCACTGAAGTGTATCTATCCTGGGATCAATATAGTCTGTCACCTGTACAGGATCTAGAAGAGATTTGGATGTGTTGATTGTAATACCCAAACTCAGGACAAGTGTCAGAAAATAATCCCTGGTTTGGGAAAGTAGATGCCTGGTGGGAGCACTGAGGAGCCAATCATCCAGGTACGGAAAGACCTGAATCCCCTGAAGTCTCAGGTGAGCTGCTACAACCACCATCACTTTGGTAAACACCCTGGGGGCTGTGGTGAGACCAAAAGGTAGGGCTCAAAATTGATGATGATGGACTCCTAGCCGGACTCCTAGCCGGATGTGGAGGAACCTCCTGGAGCTTCTGTGCATTTTTATGTGATGGTAAGCATCCTGGAGATCTAATGAGCACATCCAGTCGCTCTCTTGCAGGTATGGCATGATGGACTGTAGCATGACCATCCGGAACTTCTCTTTGGCAACAGACAGGTTCAGGGTAGAGAGGTCCAGAATGGGCCTTAAGTCCCCTGTTTTCTTTGGCACCAAAAAGAACCTGGAGTAGAAGCCCGATCTGGACTGATCTGGGGGGACGGTTTCAATGGCTTGTTTTATCAGCAGCTTGGAAATTTCCTGTGCTGCTGCCTCCCTTTGCATGGGTGGAACATCCAGGTGGTGTCTGGGAGATATGGGGTAACCCATAAAGAGGACAGAATATCCACTGGATATGATCTGAAGCACCCAGCGGTCCATTGTTATGGACTGCCACGCCGCTGAGTGCAAGGACAATTGTCCCCGACTGCTTCCAGAGTAGAACAGTCGGGCAACCCCTTAGGGTTGTTGCCTGGGTCTGTCTGAGAACGGTTCTCGAGACCAGAAGTTCCACGGCCCCCCTCTGCCTCTGGGCCAGCATCCATTCGGTCCCCCTCTGCCTCTAGGAGAAGAAGAGCCCTGAGTGTCCCGGGGAATACTGAGACTTCCAGAACCGCATCTTCTTTTGCTCTCTTTGGTTCCGAGAAAAAAACATTTGAGGGTTAGAGAAACGGATTCCGACGGCAGACAGTGTCTTCCTGTCCTTCTCACTCTGAATTAGTGTCGCCTTGACGGTCTTACCGAAGAGTGTAGAACCGTCATAAGGGGCATTGGCAAAAGATGGCTTAATGGGTTCAGAAAATTGACACAACCTGAGCCAGGCATTACGCCTCATGGACATGCCGGACCCAGCCACCCTAGTCGCTCCTTCTGTAACACGGGAAAGGAGTCGCATGGATGTATTTGAAACTGCTTTAGTGTGTGACCATTCTCGCGGAGGACAAAGCCTTGTCCTCCTGCGACATGGACTTGGGGGGGGGGGGAGACTCCTTCAGCTCCTTTACTAGGTTGCGTTGGAGTCTAGTAGTAACATGACAAAGTAGTTCAGCACCCTGATCGAAAAGGTAGCTGAAGCATATACCCGCTTCCCTAGGCAGTCCATCATCCATGACTCCTGGTCAGGAGGGTGGACCGAGGAACTTTCCTGAGTAAGTTCCTTCTTAGTAGCTACTGCTACCACCATGGCATCCACAGGGGAGCCCTTATTCCAGGATGGCCTGTCAATGGGGGGCTTAAAATTTTATCGGGTCACTTGGGGATAAGGCTCCATGGTGTCCGGTTCCTTCCACACCCACGAAGTGACCAAAACCACTAAAAGATCCGAGGGAGGGGACACCCAGGAAGTAGACGGGCCTGTGCCGAAAGCCTCCAGCAACACAGACTCATCAGAAGAGGGCTTGGGGGCAGACCAACCTCCCCGCTGACGCAGGATTTCCATGATGTCTCCAAAGGAGACATCATCGGGAGGTGATCTTGAGGAACCCTCTCCATCATCTAAATCAGTGCCCTCAATGAGGGACTCAGGGGAGTCCAAGTGCCTCCTCTTGCATGTATGCTTGTGGGGCACATCTCTGGTGGGGCTCTCAAGGGGGCGCTCGCAAGCCATCTGTTCCTTGGGGGAACCATATGGGGCTCTTCGAGCACAGGCTGTCCCTCTGGTAAGACAATGGAGACTGTAGACAGAGCTGAGGGGGTCTGGGAGGAGTCCGAGGGGGCGGTCAGGGGTCTCGATCTGATGGAGGACCCTTTCTACCACATCAAACGCCGGAGAGCGGACCTCCTGAGCATTTAAGAGCCGGTCTCCTCGGGTCCGACGTGAGAATCGGAGCCGGGCCCGAGGTGGATGGAGCTCCGAGGGAGGGGACCTGGCCCGACAAAGTCGGAGCCGATGGAAAAGGTTCCACTCCCTCGGATCTGACACCCAAGCTCTGGCTCAGAGCGGCTTGGATCCGAAATGCTCCAGGCAGCTGTCAGCATCGAGGTAACGAGTACCGTCAGTGCCGACCCCCTGACTAAGACCAACCTCAGATCCGAGTACTCCGAACCCAAAGGTCGGATCGGAGAAGGAGAAATGGTTTGAAAGAAAGGAAGCAAGCTCCTCCCTCCAGAGGGAGGGAGCGCTGGCAAGATCCCCATCTGGATCTGCGTACGGATAAAGCGCCTCATCATCTTATCCAGATCCATATCCGATATGGAACGGGTTTGACTGACAAGGCGACGGACTCTGACCTGGTAGGTCGGGGAACAGAGGCCTGAGAGACTGGACGTGCCTCCTCCGGCTCCGGGGAGAAAGTACAGTTGTGTACACTTACCATAAATGTAGATGTTCAAGTGTCTTCACTGTTGCAGTCATCAATGTAGGGTTCTTCCTGCCGGCAGGCAGTCCTCGGTCGGCCAGAATCCCAAATTCTGGGTCCGGCGTCGGCTGTTCAGTCATGCTCCCTGACGTCAGAGCGCCAGGAGTACAAAGCTGGCAGCCGACGCCATGTTCTCTAGTTTTTTTTGCACCAGATGTCAGGTGCCTAAAAATGAAGGCCAATAGTAAAAACCAAAGAATAACATACCACAAACCCCATAGCCTGTAGCAAATACACCTCAGAAGAAAGGTGAAGTAGGTAAGCCCACTAGTGAAAGTATAAGCGGGGACAGGAGGGAGGGTAACCCAGACTGCAACAGTGAAGACACACTAACATCTACATTTATGGTAAGTGTACACAACTGTACTATGTTCATCGTGTTTCACTGTTGCAGTCATCACTCTAGGGTTGAATCCCAAAGCTGAGATAAGGGGTGGTGGTTATAGAGAAGAAGGTGTGGCTAGAAGGCCCTGCAAGACTGCAGAAGCAAAGCCTGCCCTAGACTTAGAGTAAAGAGGGAGATTATAGTGCTTAGAGAAAGTATGCACTGAACTCCAAGTTGCAGCTTCCAAAATATCTTTGGTAGGTACTCCCCTGAGAAAGGCAGCTGAAGTAGCAGCAGCTCTGACAGAGTGAGTCCTAATTTTTCCTGGGATTTGCTTTCCATGATGAGAGTAACAAAACCTGATTCCATGCGCAATCCATTTAGAAATGGTCTGTTCTGAAATGGCTTTGCCTTGGGAGTTTGTTGCATAAGAAAAACAGTTGCTCTTTTCCTGATATCCTTGGTTCTGTCCAGGTAAAAACAAAGTTGTCTGTGTACATCCAAGGAATGCAAGATCCTTTCCCCCTTATTTTGTGGATTAGTGAAAAAAGTTGGCAGGTGAATAGTTTGATTTAAAACCACTTTGGAAACCACTTTAGGCATGAAAGTAGGATTAGTCCTTAAAGACACCCTATCTTGGTGAAAAATAATGTAAGGTACCACAGCCATGAGTGCTTGTAACTCCGAGACTCTCCTGGCTGAAGTCAAAGCCAGTAGGATAGCTGTTTTCCATAAATACTTAATATCAGTTGTGGCAGCAGGCTCAAAAGGAGGCAGAGTGAGTTTTTCCAGAACATAGTTGAGGTCCCAGGCAGGTATGGGTGGTGTCCTAGGGGGCCTTAAATTCTTTGCTCCTCGTAGATATTGTTTCAGAAGTGGATGCGAAAAGAGTGGAGGGTCTGTATTGTAATGTGCAGAGATAGCTGAGGCATGAATTTTTATGGAGAAGAAGGATAAACCCTTATGTAGCATGTCTGTTAGGTAAAGCAAAATCAGAGGGATATTAGGAATGAGAGGATCCGAATCCTGAGCATGCATCCAGGTGCAAAATCTCTTCAATTTGCCTGCATAAGATTTTCTAGTGCTAGGCCGACTGGCTTCTAAGATGACATCCATGACCTTTTTGGGAAGGGGAGGATTAATCATAGATCCTGAATTCGCCAGGCTGCGAGTTTTGACATGAGAGTGCAGAACCTGGCCCTGCTGTTGGGACAATAAACTGGGAATCTGAGGCAAAATCCAAGGTGGTTGCTGAGATAGATTCTTCAGTGTTGAGTACCAGAATTGACGAGGCCAATTTGGGGCCAGTAGAATCATCATCTTGGGCTTGTCCTGCTTGATCTTTAATAACACCCGTGGTAGAAGAGGTAGTGGTGGAAAGGCATACCCCTTGAGGTTTTTCCAGCTGAATGATAGTGCATCCACTTTCCATGCTAGCGTGTGAAAAGTCCTTGTGCAAAAAATCTGTAACTGGTGGTTGAGGGGGGATGCAAATAGATCTATGTCCGGGCAGCCCCAGGCTTCTGTAATCGTCTTGAATATGTGGGTGTCTAGCATACACTCATGTGGGTCTGACGGGTTCCTGCACAGGCTGTCTGCCAAAGTATTTTGTTTCCCTGGCAGGAACTGAGCTTGTAGATCCACTTTGCAAGCTAGTGCTGTGTTCCATAGAGCCATGGCTAGTCTGCAAAGGGGGTAGGAATGTGAGCCCCCCCTGCTTATGTACCACATAACTGTGGTGTTGTCTGTTCGTATCAGTAGTTGTCCTGGTTATAGAAGATCCCTGAAAGCCAAGAGGGCATTCTGAACAGCTAACATCTCTTTTAAATTGATATGTAGGTGCTTCTGATCCTCTGTCCAAAAACCTTGCAGACCCTTTCCCTGCAAGTGGGCTCCCCATGTGTAATCAGAGGCGTCCGCGGTTAACACTTGGCTGGCTGGAGGTAGACTGAAGGCTTTCCCTTTGTTGTGAAGACATGCCATGGACCACCAATGGAATTCCTTTTGTAGGCAAGGCAAGACAGCAATCTGTGTGTCTAGACTGTGGCAATGCTGGGACCATACACTTTTTAGGTACCATTGTATTTTTCTCATATGTAGTCTTGCATTTGGTATGAGAAGGATGCTGGAGGCCATGTAACCCAAAGCCTGCAGGAATTTCCTTGCAGTTAGCTGAGTTATAGAAGCCAAGGTTTTGAAAGTGGAAGCCAGCTGTAGTTGTTTTTCGGATGTCAGGAATGCCATCTGGGATGTTGTGTTTAAAAGAGCACCCAGAAAAGTTATCTGTTGTGTGGGGGTCAAATTTGACTTTTTTATGTTTACAGTGAATCCCAGGTACTTGAGAATATTTTGAACAAATTGCAGGTGCTGGAGTAAAACATCCCTGCTGTCTGCTTGAATAAGGCAGTCGTCCAGATAAGGGTAAATTTGAATACCCTTCAGTCTGCAATAAGTTACTACTGGTGCCAGGCACTTGGTGAAGACCCTGGGCGCAGTGAACAAGCCAAAGGGCAGCGCAGAGAATTGGTAATGTTTCGAGCCGGCCTTGAACCGGAGGTATTTTCTGCACTCCTGTCTGATAGGGATGTGAAGGTAAGCCTCTTTTAAATCCAATGTCACCATCCATGCATTTTTGCTCAACATTGGCAGGAGCTGCTGCAGAGTAAGCATTTTGAACTTTGGTATCTCCAGGAAAGTATTTAAGACTGACAGATCCAGGATGGGTCTCCATGAGTTTTGATTTCTGGGAACTAGAAAGAGCCTTGAGTAAAAGCCCTGCCCAGTCTCTGATTGTGGAACCAGTTCTATGGCCCTCATAGCCATGAGGGATCCCACCTGGTTTAATGCCTCTGGCCATTGGTGTTTTGGTAGGTCTGGCCATCCGATTGGTCTGGGCAAGGTATGAAAGTGGAATTTGTAACCTCTTGAAACTACATCCAGGACCCACTTGTCTTGGGTTATGTAAGTCCAATTTTGTTGAAAAAGAGAGTTTTTTCCTCCTAGAGGGGCATCCAGGAGAGAAGTTCCTGGAGCCATGCAGGGGGAGTCATTGAGCCTGTTTTCTAAATGATTGAGGTCTGTCCTCTCCACCCCTGGAGGTGGAAGCACTCCATTGTCTAGGTCTGTAAGAGGTCTGTGTTTGAGGCCTCCCTCTGGTGCGCCTATATCTACCCCTCTGAGACCTGTCCGAGCTGGGAAGAGACCAATTTTTTGTTGGCCAATTTCTGCTAAATCTAGGGGGCTGAACTTGTAAGAAATCCTTAACCATTTGCATGGACTTTGACTTATCCTCCATTTTCTTTATCACCTCTTCAGTCTTAGGCCCAAACAAAACATTATGCTGAACAGGAGCATCCAGTAACTTTGCTTTCACTTGATCAGGTAAGTTTTGTTCCTTTAACCAAGCATGTCTTCTAATGACTGCGCCAGAGGCAGCCGCCCTGCAAGAAGCCTCCAAGGCATCAAAACCACAGTGTAAACCATCCTTCCCCACTTGTTCAGTAGCATGCATCAAATCATGTAATTCCTTATTATCTGCACATGCAGAAATGGTACCTAACTTTTTTTCATAACAGACAGTAGAAATTGCTGATATTTTAGCATATGAAATTGGCAATTTAAAGCCCTAATCGATAAAGTAGCAGACGTATACACTTTTTTGCCCCATCTCTCCAAAGCTCTGGAATCCTTATCTGTCGGAATAGGATTTTTAGCAGAGGCAGCCTTAAGCCCCTTAGGACCCTGAGAAATGGTTTCTGGATCAGCAGTAAGATTTTTGTAAAGGAACTGGTGGGAGTCAGGGACCCTGTAATATCGGTCGGGCTTAGCAGGAGCTGGAGGAAAGGAGTCAGGAGTTAAATTAGCCTCAGAAAAGGCATCATCCACAATATCCAAAATAGGAGGAATAGCCAGGGGTCTATGTTGGGGAAGAAGAAGGAAATCCCTGAGCCTTCTCTTAGATTCCGAGTACTCCTGTCCCTCCCAGTGAAAATGTCCCCTCATGTCATGTAAAGTTTCCCCAAAAGAAAAATCCTCAGGGGGAGAAGCTGATGGAATAGATTCCTCAGCGTCAGAATCCTCATAAGGAGGGAAAGAATATTCCTGTTCAGAGGAAGACACTGAAGAAATAGATGCCTGATCAGAAGATTCATAATCCAACTCTTGCCTTGGCCTTTTGTCTGGAGGGGGATGTGAACCCCTAATCATGGTTAGCAAGTCCTCCGCCATTTTAAGTAACTGTTTCTGTGATTTGGGTCCCGGATCAGAAGAGGCCTGGTGTCTTAGATTTAGAAGGAGTCTTTGTCTTTGTCCTGGGTTTTTTCTTTTATCAGAAGCTGTGTAGGCCTGAAAACCCCCTCGGAAACCGGTACCTGCACAGCGGCTCCGGACCCATCCGAAGGAGCATTGTCCGAAGGTCCTGCAGCTGGAGTGATCAAAGGCCTAGTTGGCTCCTCGTGGGAGTCCATTTCGGCTATCGGTTCTGAAATGGCCGATGACAGGGGCTGCGAAAGCGCGTCACTGACGACGGCCGAACCTGAAGTTGGCTCTGGTTGTGTAACATCGTCTGATTTGGACCTCGGAGGCCTGTCCTTATCCTTGCGTCGTTTGTGAACTCCGGTAGTCGGAAGCGTGTCCGACGACATTTTATAATTAAATCGCCTACCAAAGTAGTGAAAAGTAAAATCCTACCTCCGCTTAATCGTACATTGGTTAAATCTAGCACAAAACCGACAACTAGCTACGTCGTGGTCAGGGCCTAAACAAGGAATACAGTAAGAATGGAAATCCTTATGAGGTATTTGCTTCCCACAAGAAATGCAATTATTAACTTTTTCTGACATCGGACTGGAGCAAGAAAAAAGTTACCCCAAAGGGGTACTTAGCTTTGAGAAGAAGAAGTAAGTCTTCAGACGGAAGCACGAAAAAATATCAGGAGTCAGCCGACCGGCACTTGCGAACTGCATTCACCGCACGGCAAGAAAGACTGGAGAACATGGCGTCGGCTGCCAGCTTTGTACTCCTGGCACTCTGACGTCAGGGAGCATGACTGAACAGCCGACGCCGGACCCAGACTTTGGGATTCTGGCCGACCGAGGACTGCCTGCCAGCAGGAAGAACCCTACAGTGATGACTGCAACAGTGAAACACGATGAACATCCTTGGAGATCGGAGCCGAGGGGAGTCAAGGATCCATGCTGACTTGCTTGGAGAAGCGAGGTCCGGGGACCTCTTCCTCTTCAACTTTCTCTCCCTTTCTCTACCTCTCTTCTGCTCGGCGACCACACGCTTAGATGCAGGAGTTTGAGTCCCAGCCTGGGAGGGAGGAGAGACCAGAGAAAGAGAGGAGGGAGAGGCAGTCACACCAGCCGCTGTGACTGAAGCTGAAGACGAAGAAAGAGTCGGGTAAGAGGAAGACCACCTTTGAGGGCCAACTTGGCCTTTCTATTCTTTAAAGCTCAGGGGCCATACTCTGTGCAGCATTTAAATACAAGCTTTTCAGCCATCCTAAGTGAAGAAAACAAGCCTTAGAAAAAAGACAGGCAAATACTTTCTTGAACTTAAACACACACCCACTCACCACACTAGGCTATGGACAACACTAAGGGGGGGAGGGGCACCACAGAACAAACTACTTTATCTACCTGACCAGACTAACACTTGACGCCAAAGCGATGGGAGGGGAGAAGGGGTACCTAAACTAATCTGGACTGACAAAAAAAGTGAAAGTTTTCTACTTACAGTAGTTAAATAACCCACTGCTAGCTGGAGCTCAGAAGACGCAATGTATTAGCAAATCTCGGCAAACGAGATCTGGGGATGGAAGGCAGTGGAGGTGTATTATGGGTAAGGGGAGGAGTCTGGAGCTCGGAGCTCATGGCTCGGATCTGATACAGATCCATATTCCCACAAGTTGAAGACCAAATGAAGTAAACTACTTCAGATCCAATGGTTCTCACAAAACTTAGGAACAGAACAGGTTTTGAACTAGAATGAAGTTTCTGAAGGTATGAAGTCTGCAACGCTAATGTTTGTCATCACCCTCTGACTTCAATCTTTAAAGGTTTGTCACTAAATTGCCAGACAACCACTATTTAAAGAAAAATGGACTAAAAATATGAGTCAAAAAATCTGTACATTCTGCAAAAATCTGCACAGTTAAGAGGTGTGTTGGCAGCTGCTGGGCATGACACTTCTGTCTTTACATATGCTTAGGGAACGGATCATGACTCTAACTTCATCTGTAAAGGGTTTCAGTTACAGCTGCAGAAAGCAAATCACAACGAACAGCAGCACCAGACCGGAAGGTCACTGCAACAGCAGCAACAAGCTGCAGTCCCAGTCAAATAGGGGATGAAAGCCTCCAGGTGAGCGGCAGAAAAAAAAAACTCTTACTGCACCCATCGAAGCAACATAAAAACAGTAATTAAAAGAACACAGCATCAGAAGTCTTTCTCCACATGTACAATGAGCCATCCTGACAACTTTCTTCAAATACACATTCCAAATTAAGAGAAAAGTGAACAGAAGAAAAACACTGGCAAGAAAGAATCTGTAACCGAGAAAACACCAGCCCTGAGACCACAGACCACGAAAGGGTAGCCAGCAGGCAGAAAGGTCACCACTAAAATGTGAACACAATTCAAACAATTAGCCACAGGAGCTAACAAGGGAGGGAGGAAGGAACCAACAAAAAAGAAATAACCCTTGACAAAAGGGGAAAAAAAATCCTTACAGCTCGAGACCCAGGAATCTGATGTCTTATCACACTGGTGGCAAACGAGATCTAAGAAGTTAGGGAGGGTGTGGTACATTATATGAAGAGGAAGGAGCTTGTAAACTGGGATCTAAAGTTTTGGAAATGTGGCTGAGACGGATCCAAAGGTTGGATCAGAGACCCATAGGTGTGGAAGAATGAAAAGGACACCATCAGATCCTATGTTCCTAGTCACCGCTTTCTTTCCATTCATACCTCCACCTGCCATTCGCCTGAGTAAAAATTCTTTGGGAGTCTTCTTGTGGGTACAAAAATAGCTATGCAAACACTTCCAAGCAAAAATCCTAAATGTTCCATTCTCTTTTACATGCTTTGGAGCCATACATATGTCTTGCCATTGTTCCCTTGTAAATTGCTTATCCAGTCACTCTTCCCAATTTTTGATAACCTCCTCCGATGGATTCCTGTAGTTGTGTAATTTTATATGGCCCACTAATTATCCCTTTAACTGCAGCTTCTGTCCAGATTCAATTAACAACTCTACCAGGGGCAGGTCTTTCACTTAGGATTCCTCTACCCTCTCTCTTTGCCTTTACGCTGATATCAATCCCTGGTAGGGAAGGCAGCCTCTAGCCTGCAGTCCAAATGCGCTCAGCCTTTCCCCATTCTGTTACCTTTCCCCTCTACTTATTTCCTCACACTACACTGGTTCTTTTGCCAGTTTTCTCCAGTAAATTCTAGCCACCTCTTGTCTATTCTCTGTACCCCTAACTGCAGTAATCCCTATCAGCAAAATCTCCTCTTTCTATTTTTGTGTTGGCTTAGCTCTTAGAATACCTTCTGTTACTTAATGAAAAAAGATAAAACAACATTTGAAAACTTGGGAACTCTATTATGGTTAAGGACAGTAAGATAAACACTGTGAAAATGCTTATAATTCCTTTAGTCTTATACACAGGTCAGACATATTTTTATCAACCTGAAAAGAAGCTGTGGATGATGATAAAGGGTTGAAGAAATTTGGGAAGGGAGGAGGGCAAGAGTTAAATGGAATTAAGATGACTCTCCTATAGAACAATGTGGTTTGGATGACCTGATTTGAAGGGACACAAGAGCTATGCAGTGAAGGTCAATATATATATAAATATATATATATATATATATATATATATATATATATATATATATATATAAATATACATATATATATATATAGATACATATAACTCAAGCAGAAGGCTATAAATCAAAGTGGAAAGAAATGTCAAAAAAGGGAGATGTAATTTGAGAAATAAAGAGAACAGGATTTTGGATGAAGGTCTTTAAGGAGATTAACAACCATACAGATTATGTTGATTAAGCAAAAGAAATTATTCTGAGAAATAAGACAAAGTGTGAATAGAGAAAAGAGATTTTACCAATATGGATGGCTGTAAATTGGAGTATACAATTACAAATAATCAACAAAGGGGTTGGAATTTACTGGAAGGAAATTAGCCAATGACCCCTGGTACTGGGGGCAGATAATTGAGGTAGTACATGGGAAGAGGCTAAGCAGACGTTTGGACTGCACATTAGAAACTGCCTTCTCAGGCAGGGATTGGTAAAGAACAGGCAAAGAGAAAGACAAAATATTCAATGACACCTGTAAGAATCAGAGTAGATTAGAAAAGATACAGAAGAGAGAATGGAAAGGCAATTTACACAAAACAGTGGTAGGATATCTGTATGACTCCAAATTATGCAAAATCCACAAGATTTTGTATTTTTGCATGGAAACATTTGCATAAGGATTTTTAAACCCCAAGTAACTTCCGATGAGTTTTCTTCAGGTAGACAGCAAATGGAGGCTTGATGGGAAAGAGTTAATTTAGTACATATTCTGTGGGAAATGCAAAGATTTGATAGATTTTAAAATTTTTCTAGAGAGTACTTTACTGGAAATGTTGAGGTTGCCAGTGATTGTTAACTAAGGAAATTATCCTTTTGAACTGGAATAGAGAGACCAGGTAAATCTGCCCAAGAATTCTGAAACTATAAAAATAGAATCATCCACCCAGATCTTGGAAAACAGGTAGATGACAGTCTCTCTACAGAAGCCTCTATTGTAGTTTTTTTCCTTCTTTAAATGAAAGGGGGAGATCCACGATAGGGAATTCAATAGTCATTGTTGAGCACATGCCAATATCTTAAAGTGATGATTTTTTTTTTAAAGAAACTGTTTTAAGGAATAAATATGATTTCTAATGGTTTTAAGTGTAAAAGATAAACGCATGTCAAACATCAGGATATTATGACCTTCGCTAAGCCAGGAAACAGAAGCCACATGGGTCTCCTTAGAAGGTATCTGCCTTCCACATGCACATTTCCCTTTCCCAAAAGACATAAGCTACAAATAAACACACCACATGAAAAAAAGAAAAATCTCCAAAAGGGTATTTTTCAGCTCAAAAAAAGCTTAGCTGCAAGCCAAATACTGCTGCTATGAAGACCAGATAGCTGACTCATCATATCATTACCAATGACAAGAAAGTTCTGCATTTTGGCATAAGTACAATGCATGAGTAAGGTGCCCAAAAGCTTTACTATTTTGTTCGGATGTCCAAAATCTTTTTTTTCTGTGGTCCCCTCACACCTCATCTATACCAGCCCAGCCCGCAGTACCCCATGTCCATGCCAGGTCTTCCATCTACACTCCTCCCAGACTTACTTCAGTATTGCTAGGGCCAGTCGTGATCCTAAGGGCATCCTGGGGGCTCAGCTCATCTGTGCTTCTGTTTTTTTTTTTTTGTTTATTCCCTATTCACTTCCCTTTCCCTAATCCCCTCATGCTCATTGTTTGCATCTGAGGGCAACTCCCCTCTTTGGACCATGCCTCACTTAGGGAGTGTATAAATTAGTGCCCTTGCCTTTAGTAGGGCATCAACTAATACCCTCCCACTCAAAATGGGACATGTCCAGCCTTTCCTTGCTGCTCCATCAGTCACCTGAGCTGTTAACTGAACCTGGTGTGGATGGACTGTAGTAAGGGCTTTATCCCTCTATGCCACTGGAGTAGCTTGACATCCAAAATCCTTGTCAGTATATGCCCAGTATGGCTTTATGCTATTGCAACAGTATTACCTAGGCCAAAACAGTGCTATCTAGAGCGTGTCTGACTCTTTCACCATTACCTCCTACAGCACAGTCTGGAGGAAGTGGATCAGGGAGAATGAAAAAAGGGAGAAGCATCCACCACCTAAGTCTCTTTGGGCGGTGCTCCAAAGCAAAACTTTTTCAGTTATTTGCTTTTGGGTGAAGCAAACCGTCTACCTCTGGAACCCTCCCCCTGTGTAACAACGGGAGAATAGCATCTCTGTGTAACATCCACTCATGGATCTGTGGTTGATCTGATTAACTGACCTGCCCTTGAGTTCAACTCTGTTGGGATGTAAAATGCTTTTAGGGTTATCTGTGACTAAAGGGCTCACTCTCAAGTAGTCATGGTCAGCTTGCATGTGGGGAAGGGACAAGTTTCTCCTTGTTTGCTTATGTAGCATTACTGTAGAGCTGTCGACACTAACAGGACCCCTTTTTTTCCAAATTGGTTTGAAAGCTTGGACTCCAAATAAAACCAACACGTGGAACAATGAGATCACTGAAGGTCTTTATTAATAGATCCCCAAAACCACAAGATCGGTTTTGCTGAGAAAAATAAGCCTCATTAATATTGATAATGCTGATTTTTATTAGTGAAACTGGTGTTGTGGTTTTTGGAATCTATTAATGAATGACCTTTGGAAATATCATTGTGCTATGTGCTGGTTTTGCTTGGAGTGTTGTATTGCTTTAGCTGTGCTCCAGCAGAATTGTTGACCTGTTGCATGGACTTGCTCTTGGAATTTTTGTTTAAGACTTTGACTGTCAGAATCAGAACCACTGTATCTTTCACATTTATGTCATTCTTCCTTTAGGCTGCAGCCCAAAGAATTTGATCTTTGATACTCCCCAAGTATGCCCTTAAAGCTAGATCTGAAATATCCATTGTTACAGTCTGATTGTGGGGTTCTTGTGTGGAAGGCATCCCTTGACTCTGGCTGACATGGGTGGGACCACCATTCCAGTGCCTTAGAGATGCAGGATAGGATAGGAATCATCTCTTTCTGGTGCTGAGAGTGGTTGGCTTCACATGATGATCTTTGCCAATGGAGTTTCCTCACGCATTCTGCCTTGGGTACAATCAGTGCAGCTGAGGCCATGTACCACAGAGCTCGGAGGGTTTCTCTTGCTGAGACGCTCCCCTCCTGTGCTATTTTGTGAAAATACTACAGCAATCATACGTTTTCTGGGGAAGACAGGTTCACCAGCTGCTTGAGTCCAAAAATGCACTGAATATCACTCTTTTGGAAGGAGTGAGGGAAGAGTTTGGAATGATAACAAAAAAGCTTAAGACTTTTGTCAAGTGTCCATAGTGATTTGCTGGGCCCTGTCCATCTCCTCTTGTGATGCTGCACACATGAAGCATTTGTTTAGATATGGGTAGATATGAATGCTCTTTTTGTTGCAATAAGCTAGTACTAGAGCAAGGTTGTTGTTCTTTCGGCTTTTCCCGGTTAGGGGTCGTCACAGTGGAACTCCAGTCTGCTAATGATTGGCAGTAGATTTTTTATGGGTGCCAAGGTGCCAGCTTGACGCCCAACCTTCAACGAAGGCACGCCCATTCTACGCATGTCTTTCGAATGCCACTCAACCGCGGGGAGGACATGCAGACTCCACACAGAAGGCGCTCCAGCCGAGAATCGAACTGGAGAACCTCTTGCTGTGAGGCAACAACGCTACCGCTGCACCAACATGGCTTAGTACTATTAGAGCAAGGTAAATTGTGAAAATCCTGGATGCAGAAGCCCATCCAAAGGGCAAGGAGGTAAACTGACAGCAACAGCCCCTCTGCCTTGAACCCGAGGAAGGCACATGTTTGTCCTTGTGGACAGATGCATGTTGGAAGGTGTCCTAGAGATTTAAAGTGAACATTAGGCTTCAGGAAACATAATTGGTACAAAGGCCTGCAATGTGAACATTCTGAATATTGGGACCCAGGCGTAAGTGGAAAGTCTTGTGAGATCCAGAATAGGTCTTGTATTGTTCTTCCTTTCTGGGATCTACAAAGTCTCAAAGTTCCTTGTTTTGGTCCTGCCATAGTATGGGTTCTATTGCAACACAGTAGCAAGAGTCCTTGAATTATAGTAGGACCAAGTGAATTTAGTTTTCTGATACAGGAGGAATACCAATTTGTATTTATGAATTAGTGCTTGTAACCCTCTTGCAATGATATGAAGGACCCATATATATCTCTCTTACGATGCATTTCCAGTATTTTAGGTAGTGAACTACCATTCCTCCTATTTGGAGGGAGGGAGTTGGGATGGAAGGAAAATTGATCCATACAGTCATGGTTGCTCTCCAGTGGTCAAAGGACCCTGGAGTCCTCCCAGACTTGCCCTTCTGATCCACCAGTCATTTTTGTTTTGTACTTGCCCATATTTCCCTTCTCTGTAAAACTAATGGCCAGGTTTACATAAGTAGTTTCTTGTCATGCCCCAGCCTTGTGAGGAGTAAAAAAAAAAAAAAGCTCTTTTCACAGACTACAGTTTTACCTCTTTCTGCCATTTTCTTAAAGACTTTACCATTGGGGTTATCTACAAGTAGTTTCTTATCCAGTAATGCAATGAAGAGCTAGCTGTAGCTACACTTCTTTTGGCAGGCATAGCCTCAGCAGAGCAGGTCTTCTGAAAACTAATCACATTACTTCTGCCCTGGATGCCACATTTAAAGCATTATAATCACACTTAAGCTCCTCATTAGCACTCTTCAAGAAAAATCTTGATGATTGGATGGGAAATTGGAAATTCACCCCATGGATCATCTCTGTGGCTCTGCTCGACAGTGTCCATGTCTGGGAGCCCCCATTTTTGAGCTATCATTGCAAACACTTGTGGATCCAGTTTCCACTCGTAGGGATCCATGATGTTTCTGCTTAGGTCGTCTGCTAATGTGTTCTTTTTTCCTGGCAGGAATTGAGCATGTAATTGAACTTGGTAAGCCAGTGCTGTGTTCCACAAGGTCATTGCTTGCCTGCATAGAGGGTAGGAGTGTGTACCCCCTTGCTTATGTACCACATTACTGTGGTGTTGTCTGTTCTTATAAGCTGTCCTGGATGTAAGAGGGCCTTGAAGGCTGTCAGAGCATTTTGTACAGCTAGCATTTCTTTTTGATTGATGTGCAGATTCCTTTGATCTGCAGTCCATATGCCTTGAATGCACCGTCCTGCCATGTGTGCCCCCCAGGCATAGTCCGATGCATCTGTTGTCATAGTTTGCCTGGCTGGGGGTAAGGTGAAAGGCTGACCCTTGTTGAGGTGACATGCCTGTGACCACCATAGGAACTCCTGTTGAAGGCAGGGAATGAGAGAGATCATTGTTTCCAAGCTGTGGCTGTGTTGAGTCCAAACGCTTTTTAGGTACCATTGTAATTTCCTCATATGCAGTTTTGCAAATGGTATTAGTATTATGCAAGATGCCATGAAGCCAAAGGCCTGCAGAATTTTTCTTGAAGGGAGTTGGGTCTTTGTTGCCATTGCTCTGAAGTATTGAGTTAATTGTAGTTGTTTGTCTGGCATCAGATAAGCCATCTGGGCCGTTGTATTCAAGCTGGCACCCAGGAATGTCATATTTTGTGAGGGCACTAGTTTTGATTTCTTTTCGTTTACTGTGTACCCTAGGCAACTTAGAAGATGTTTTACAAAAGCCAGGTGTTGTAAGAGAATGTCCTTGCTTTCTGCTTGGATGAGGCAGTCATCCAGGTATGGGTATATTTGAATTCCTCTTTGTCTGCAGTATGGAATTACTGGTGCCAGGCATTTTGTGAAGACCCTGGGCGCAGTAGATAAGCCAAAGGGCAGTGCAGAGAATTGGTAATGGGTTGAATCTGCAATGAAACGGAGGTATCTTCTGTAATTTTGTCTGATAGGGACATGCAGGTATGCCTCCTTGAGGTCCAAAGTTACTAGCCAAGCTTTCTTGCCTAACATGGGAAGAAGCTGCTGTAGTGTTAGCATCTTGAATTTGGATACTTGCAAGAAGGTGTTTAAAATTGAAAGGTCCAGAATGGGTCTCCAAGCATTGTCCTTTCTGGGGACTAGAAAGAGCCTGGAGTAAAATCCTTGCTCCTGTGTAGGTACCAGTTGAATGGCTCTCATGTCCATGAGAGCTGTAATTTGTTTTTGTGCCTCTGCCCATTGATTTTGTGGCAGGTTTGGCATTCCTTTTATCCTTGGCAAGGTGTGGAAATGGAATCTGTATCCTTGTGAGATAATGTCTAGGACCCATTTGTCCTTTGTGACGATGCGCCAGTTGTCTGCAAAAAGTGCTAATTTTCCTCCCAAGGGAGCTGCCAGGAGAGTTTTCTGCTTGGCAGTTTGAGGTATAAGTCATTGTGTTTGCCTTCTAGTAGTTTGTGGCCTGTCTTCTCCTCCCTTCTGTGTTGCAGTGCCCCATTGGCGAGGTTTGTAAGGGATTTGTGCTTGTCCTCTGCCACTTGGGTGCCTGTATTTACCCCTCTGTGGTCTGTCAGAAGCTGGAAAGGACCAATTTTATGTTGGCCAATTTCTGCTGAATCGTGGGGGCTGTACTTGTAAGAAATCCTTGACCGTCTGCATAGATTTTGCCTTATCCTCCATTTTCTTTAAAACCTCCTCTGCTTTAACCCCAAATAAGACATCCTGCTGTAAGGGTGCATCTAGTAACTTTGTTTTAACATGATCAGGCAGAGATTGTTCCTTTAACCAAGCATGCCTACGTATAACAGACCCAGTAACAGCTGCTCTAGAGGAAGCTTCCAAGGCATCAAAACCACATTGTAAAGTATGTTTGACCACCTGTTCAGCTGCATGCAACAGATCCTGCATTTCCTTGAATTCAGACTGTTGAGGGTGCGAGCCCATCTTTTGTTTTATTTGAGACATTAGGAATTGCTGGTATTTAAGCATGTGAAATTGACAATTTAGTGTTCTCATAGCTAGAGTAGCTGAGGTGTAAACCTTCTTCCCCCACCTATCTAGTGCTCTGGAGTCCCTTTCAGAGGGTACAGGATTTTTAGCCATAGAAGCCTTAGCCCCCTTGGGACCCTGGGAGATTGTCTCTGGATCAGCAACAGGGCTTTTGTATAGGAATTTGTGCGAGTCAGGCACTCTATAGTATCTATCTGGTTTGGCTGGAGCAGGAGGCAGAGAATCTGGATTTAGACTAGATTCTAAGAAAACATCATCCACAATGTCTAAAACTGGGGGGATAGCAAGGGGTCGTGCTGAGGGAGTAAAAGAAACTCTCGGAGCCTTTTCTTTGATTCGGAGTATTCCTGACCTTCCCAGTGGAAATGTTCCCTCATGGTATGTAAGGTTTCCCCAAAGGAATAATCTTCAGGGGGAGAAGCGGAGGGAATGGAGTCTTCAGCATCAGAATCCTCATAAGGGGGAAAGGAGTAATCCTGTTCCTCAGAGGAGCCTGAGGAAACAGACACCTGATCAGAGGAGGCATAATCCTCCTCTTGTCTAGGCCTTTTGTCGGGGGGGGGGGTTGGGAACCCCTGATCAAAGAAATTAAATCTTCAGCCATTTTAAGCATCTGTTTCTTAGGAATAGGGCCTTGACCTGGAGACTGAAGAGTAGTCTTTTTTTGGTTTTAGAGGAGTCTTAAGTTTAGCATAAGATTTTATGGTGAGAGTAGTCGGTCTGAAGACACCTTCAAAAACCGAAGGTGTTTCTACAGCACCGACTTCTCCTACTGCAATGTCGGGCCTATAAAAAATGGCTGCGTCGGCCTAGAACTCTCTGCTGGAGAATCCGAAGTGGTCTGGGGATCCAATTCAGCGGTAGCCAGGGGCTGCGTAGGCACCTCACTGAAAACCGGAGAACCGGCGACCCGCCCAGCCAAGGGCTCGGAGTCTGGCTTGGATCTAGGCTGCCTTTCTTTATCTTTGCATTTTTTATGCACGCCGGTAGTCGGTTGCTCCGACGGCATAGTGTAATTAAATTTCCTACCGAAGTAGTGTCGTGTGAAATCAAAGCGTCGCTTAATAGTTCGCTTATTGAACCTAGCACAAAACAGACAACCAGTGACATCGTGGTCTGGGCCTAGGCAAGGTATACAAAAAGAATGAAAGTCCTTATGAGCTATTTGCTTCCCACAAGAAATGTAATTGTTAACTTTTCTGACATCGGACTGAGGCAAGAAAAGGTTCCCCAACGGGGTACTTAGCTTTGAAGACTTCGGACTGAAACTCGATTCGAGAATCTCAGGTGTCGGCCGACCGGCACTTGCGAACTGCTTCGGGCACCGCGTGGCAAGAAAGACTGAAGAAAATGGCGTCAGATGCCTCTGATATACCCCTGGCGCACTGACGTCAGGGAAGAAGCGACAGCAACTGACCCCAGACCAAGACTTTGGAATTCGGGCCGAATGCGGGACCGCCTGACGGCAGGATAACCCAAGTGTGATGACTGCAGCAGGGTAACATAATGAACATTTGTACTACGTTCTTCATGTTTCACTGTTGCAGTTATCACATTTGGGTTGATTCCCAAAGCTGAAGAAATGGGTGGAGGCAGTCAAGTAAACTAGAGGCTGGCTAGGATGCCCTGCAAGACTGCAAAGGCAAACCCTGCCTTGGATTTGGAGAAGAGAGGCAGGTGGTAATGCTTGGTAAAAGGGTGAACAGATGTCCAGGTGGCAGCCTCCAGGATGTCCCTGATGGGGACTCCTCTGAAGAAAGCTCCAGAGGTGGAGGATGCTCTGGTGGATTGTGCCCTGCCCCCCCCCCCCTTTGGAGGTAGGCTTTCCATGCTATATGTAGCAGAAATGGATGCAGTGTGCTATCCATTTGGAAATGGTTTGTTTGGAGATGGCTTTGCCTTCTGCCCTGTAACAAAGCTAACCAGCAATTGATCAGAATTTCTGAAGGATTTAGTCTTATCTAGATAGAATCTGAGCTGTCTGTGCACATCTAGAGAGTGAAGAATCCTTTCCCCCTTGTTCTGGGGATTAGGAAAAAAGGTGGGCAAATGAATGGATTGGTTGAGAGCCACACTGGACACCACCTTAGACATGAATGACGGGTTAGATCTGAGGGATACCCTGTCTGCATGGAAGATGATGAAGGGTTCCACAGCCATGAGTGCTTGCAGCTCAGAGACTCTTCTGGCTGAAGTGATGGCCAGAAGGAATGCGGTCTTCCAGGAGAGAAATTTTAGCTCTGCAGAAGAAGCTGGTTCGAAAGGGGGCAGGGTGAGCTTTTCCAATACAAAGTTAAGGTCCCAAGCTGGTGTTGGTGCCCTTCTGGGTGGCCTCAAGTTGCTAGCCCCTCTTAGGAATTTTTTGATCAAAGGGTGTGAGAAAAGGGGCTGCTCAGTGTGAAAATGAGCAGAAATAGCAGAGGCATGAATTTTATAGAGGAGAAAGAGAGGCCACTGTGTAGTAGGTCAGCTAAGTAATCCAGGATGGGAGGGCTGTGCCACATTGGCTTCCTTAGCCTGGAACCAAGTGCAGAACCTTTTCCATTTAACAGCATATGACTTTCTGGTGCTAGGGCATCTGGCCTCATGGATAACATCCATAACCTGTTTACTGAGGTTGGCAGATTGGTTAGGGGTTACGGAATAAGCCAAGCTGCCAAATTGAGTATCTGCAATTGGGGATGCATGAATTCCCCTTCCCTCTGGGTCAGGAGGTTTGGAATCTGAGGAAGATGCCATGGAGGCAGCAGGGACAGGCTGCGCAGCAAAGGGTACCAGTGTTGCTGGGGCCAGTCTGGAGCTATAAGAATGGTCCTTGGCTTTTCCTCCCTTATTTTGAGCAATACCCTGGGGATGAAAGGTAGGGGGAGGAAAGGCATAGACTGATAGATTGACCCAGGGGAAGGACAGGGATTCTCTTTCCAAGCCATGCAGTGATGCTTCCTGGTGAAGAATTTGCTGAGCTGATGGTTGGTGTGGGAGGCAAAGAGGTCGACCTTCGGGGTTCCCCATTTCTGAGTTATTAGGGTGAAGTTACTTCTGTTGAATTGCCACTTGTGTGGGTCCAGAAGATTTCTGCTTAATTGCTCTGCCAGAGAGTTGAGAGAGCACGGTAGGAATTTTGCTAACAGGTGTAGTTGCATGGCAGAGGCTGTGTGCCAAAGGGTCATGGCCAGCCTGCATAGAGGGTAGGAGTGAGTTCCTCCCTGCTCACAGTGGTGTTTGTCTGTTTTGATAAGGAGAGCCCCTGGAGAAAGAAGGGGCTTGAAAGCTATCAAGGCATGCTGCACAGCCATCATCGCTTTTTGATTGATGTGCAGAGGGATTTGCTGTGGGCTCCATTGGCCCTGTATGCACCTGCCATCCAGGTGTGCACCCCAAGCATTGTCTGATGCATCTGTGGTGGGAGTCTGGGCGGCAGGGGGGGTGGGAGGGGAGAAAGGCAGTCCCTTTGTTGAGGGAGCATGCTGTTGCCCACCAAAGAAAATATTTTCTGTGGCAAGGAATTATAGGTTGAAGAGTTTCCAGGTCTTGAGAGTGGTGACACCAAAGGCTCTTTAGGTACCACTGAAGTTTCTTCAAATGCAGTCTGGCATATGGAATGAGTAGTATGCAATATGCCATGAACCCCAGAGCTTGCAGGATCTTCCTTGCAGTTAGCTGGGGCCTGATGGCTAGTTGAGAGAAGTAGGCTGTCGGGAAAATTTGTTTCTATGGTGTAAGGTATACCCATCTGAGATGCTGTGTCCAGACCTGCTCAGAGGAATATTATCCTTTGGGTAGGCACCTGTTTGGATTTCTTTTCATTGATTGTGTACCCTAGGGAGGTTAGGAAGGTCTTTACAAAGGCTAGGTGCTTGATCAGCATTTCCTGGCTGTCTCCTTCAATAAGGCAGTTGTTTAAATATGGGTAAATCTGAATATTTCTTTGTCTGCAAAAGGCAATGGCCAGAGGCAGACATTTTGTGAAAACTCTGTGAGCAGTAGATAAGCCAAAGGGAAGCACAGAGAACTGAAAGTGTTGAGATCCTGCCCTGGAGATATTTCCTGCATGACTCCTGGATAGGAATGTGGAGGTAGGCCTCTTTTATATCTAGGGTGGGTGGCCAAGTGCCCTTGGAGAGCATGGGTAGCAGCTGCTGGAGAGTGAGCATTTAGAATTCTGGGATAACCAGGAAGGTGTTTAGAATGGATAGATCGAGGATGGGGCCCCACCAGGGCTCCTCTTTTCTGGGTACGAGAAAAAGTCTGGAGTAGAAACCTTAGCTTATATCTGTTCTGCAGGAACGTGCTCTACTGCCCTCATAAAGAGCAGGGAAAGGATTTGCTTTTGAGCCTCTACCCACTGATTTGGTGGTAGATCTGGGAACCATTTTGGGGTTGGAAGGGTGTGGAAGGAAAATTTGTTACCCTGAGACACAATGTTCAAAACCCAGTGGTCCTTGGTAATGGTGGCCCAGGTGCTCAAGTGAAAGGAGACTTTTCCTCCTAGGGGTAAGTGAAGGTGAGCAGAGGGAGGTGGTGGAGGAGGTGAGTCATTGAGTTCTTACCATAAGGGGTGGCTTAGAACTTCCTGTTTTTGAAGTGGAGGTAGTCCACTGCTTAGATCTCTGCATTCCCTGTGGCTGCTGTCTGGGGGTCTGTTTCCACGGGGCCTAGGCTGGGTCTGTTTACTGGGAGTAGGAAAGGACCAGCATTTGGAGGGCAAATGCCTGCTAAACCTAGTGGGCTGGACCTGCAAGAAATCCTAAACTGTTTGCATAGATTTTGCTTTTTGTTCCATCTTTTTCAAGACCTCTTCTGCCTTAGTGTCAAATAAGTTATCTTTGTGCAAGGGGGCATCCAACAATTTAGATTTGACATGGTCTGGCAGGGGCTGTTCCTTAAGCCATGCATGCCTTCTAATAACAGATCCAGTGACTGCTGCCCTGCAAGATGCTTCTAGGGCATCAAAACCACAGTGCAAGGTGTGTTTAGTTACTTGACTTGCAGAATGCATTAACTCTTGTAAATCTTTAGATTCTGCCCAAGCAGGAAAGGAAGACATTTTTTCCAAGGTATGTAGCTGAAATTTCAGCATATGCAACTGGCAATTTAGTGCCCTGAAAGCAAGAGTAGCGGAGGTGTATACTTTTTTACCCCATCTGTCCAATACTTGGGAATCCCTGTCTGAGAGGGTGGGCTTTTACCAGAGGTTGCTTTAATCCCTTTTGGCCCTTGAGAAATGACCTCAGGGTCAGCTGTAGGATTTTTAAAAAGATATTTGTGCGAGTCAGGGACTCTATAGTACCTGTCTGGTTTTCTGGGAGCAGATGGAAGGGCGTCAGGAGTCAAGCTGGATACGAGGAAAACATCCTCCACAACATCCAGGACTGGGGAGTTGGCCAAGGCTCTGTGTTGTGGAAGATCTAGGAATTCCCTGAGTCTCTTTTTAGACTGAGGGTAGTCCTGGACTCTTGCATTGGAAATGCTCCCTTAAAGTATGCAGGGTTTCCCCAAAGGAAAAATCCTCTGGGGGAGAGGCTGAAGGAATGGAATCCTCTGCATCAGAATCCTCATAAGTGGAGAGGGGTTGCATGTCTTCATATTCAGACCCATCAGATTCATCGGACTCTTGTTCAGACAAAACTACAGGGGACAGATCTCTTTTCCTTTTGGAGGGGGTAGCTTGGCTTCCCCTGATCAGCATGATAAGGTCTTCTGCCATTTTAAGCATTTGAGACTGAGGCAAGGTAGCAGGTGCCTGAGTGGGTTGTCGGTTTCTTGGGTGTGGTTCGTACCCTGGGCCTAAGAAACTTGGTCATTTTTGAAAGAACGGTAGTCGCAAAAGAAGACATCGGTTTGTGTTGAGATTCGGTAGTGCGAAGGACTTCCTCAGAAACTGGTGCCTGCTCAGCGGCTCTGGACCCATCCAAGGTAGAGACAACTGCAGGATACTTAGTCGAAGAGTTTTGTGGCATACCGGACTCCGAAAGTATCTCGGTAGCAGCCTGGGAATCAACAGAAAGTGTGCATTGGGGGCTGCGAAAGAGCCAGAGTACTGGAGAACTGACGACTAGCTTAACAGAAGCGCCGTCGGTAGGTCTGGACCTGTGCGGTCTGTCTCTGCCTTTATCTTTACATTTTTTCGGAAGATCTGCTGTCAGATGGCTTACCAAAGCCATATCGGAATTCGAGGACTGTAAGCGAAAATATCTGGCTACAATAAGGACCCGACGATGGATAGTTCAGGTGTTGAACAAAGCACAGAAGCGACAACGGGGGACATCGTGGTCTGGGCCTAAACAAGTGACGCAGTAAGAGTGGAAGTCTCGGTGTGGTATTTGCTTTCCACAGGCGAGACAATTATTAACTTTTTCTGACATTGGTTAGTACAAGAAAAAAGGATCCCCAACGGGGTACTTAGCTTTTGAAGACTTCAACTTCAATTCGGTAGATGAAAACTCGGGTATCGCCCGATCGGCACTCGTGCGAACTGCATCTGCTTCAGGGTCCACAGCAAGAAAGACTGATGTAATGGCATTGGCTGCCTTACTTCATACTACTGACGACTTGACGTCAGTCCTCAAGTGACCGCAACCGACGCAGAACTAAGTCTCTGGTATTCAGGCCGGCCGAGGGCTACCCTGGCAGGGATAACCCAAATGTGATGACTGCAACAGTGAAACACGAAGAACATATGGAATTCATCTGATTTACAAATACTAGGATATAAAAAATTTGAATGCTTACCAACAAGCAAGAGAGGTGGAGGAGTAGCTTTATGATAAATTTAACTTCTTGTAAACTTGTAAAGTCTACTGCTGAGTTAGGGTGTGCAATAGTCCAAGCATATGGAATACTGCATAATCCTATAACACTGACACTTTGTTAAAGGTTGTCATGGTCGGGGGTTGTAGTGGGGATAAGCTACCACTACTGAAAAAAAATGCTCCCATACCATGTATCTTTAATAGCCTCTGACAATCCAAGTCCAGATCCTAGCCTTCATGTGTGGCTTAGTTTCTAAGTTGGGTGAAATCTTTTGTAACGACAGGAGAAGGGGTGAAGGCAGGTGCAGGTGTCTTAAAAAAATAGTGTACACTTACCATAAATGTAGATGTTAGAGTGTATTCACTATTGCAGTCATCATCTGTGGGTTATCCCTGCTGTGGTAGCCCTCGGTTGGCCCAAATACCAGAGTCAATATTTTTATGTGCCGGCTGCCGTCGCCTGTAGTCTGACGTCAGGTCGTTAGTGCTATAAAGCAAGGCAGCCGACGTCATTACATCAGTTTTTCTTGCCTAACCTGTCAGAAGCACACGGGAAAAGAGGGAAGTGGTCCTGGTGGCTAAAAGCCACCTTGGGAAGCTTGTGTCCCCCTAGGGGAATATGTTAAATGGGGGATGGAGGGATGGAAACCAAGACTGAAACAGTGAATACACTCAAACATCTACATTTATGGTAAGTGTACACAAAGTACAGTTGTGTACACTTACCATAAATGTAGATGTTCGAGTGTCTTCACTGTTGCAGTCATGACTGTAGGGTTCTCCCCTGCCGGCAGACAGTCCTCGGTCGGCCAGAATCCCAAAGTCTGGGTCCGGCGTCGGCTGATCAGCCATGCTCCCTGACGTCAGAGCGTCAGGAGTACAAAGCTGACAGCCGACGCCATGTTCTCCAGTTTTTCTTGCCCCAGATGTCAGGAGTTCCAAAATGAGTAAGATCCCATACCCTTTGCAAATAGACCTCAGAAGAAAGGTGAAAAAAGGGACCACACAAAAGAAAAAATAAGAGGGGACAGGAGGGAGGGAAACCCAGACTGCAACAGTGAAGACACTCGAACATCTACATTTATGGTAAGTGTACACAACTGTACCATGTTCATCGTGTTTCACTGTTGCAGTCATGACTGTAGAGTTGAATCTCAAAGCAGAATAAAGGGAGGTGGTCATAAAGTAGAGGGGGCGGCTAAAAGGCCCTGCAAGACTGCAGAAGCAAAGCCTGCCCTAGACTTAGAGTAAAGAGGCAGATTGTAGTGCTTAGAAAAAGTATGCACTGAACTCCAAGTTGCAGCTTCCAAAATGTCCTTGGTAGGAACTCCTCTGAGGAAGGCAGCTGAAGTGGCAGCAGCTCTGGTAGAGTGAGTCCTTATAGTCCCTGGGATTTGCTTTCCATGGTGTGAATAGCAAAATCTGATTCCATGAGCAATCCATTTGGAAATGGTCTGTTTTGAAATAGCTTTACCTTGGGAACTCGAAGCATAAGAAACAAACAATTGCTCTGATTTCCTGATGTCCTTGGTTCCGTCCAGGTAAAAACGTAGTTGTCTGTGTACATCCAAGGAATGCAAGATCCTTTCCCTCTTATTTTGAGGAGTGGGGAAACAAGTTGGCAAGTGAATTGTTTGATTTAAAGCCACTTTGGAAATCACCTTAGGCATGAAAGTAGGATTAGTCCTTAAAGCCACCCTGTCTTGATGAAAAATAATATAAGGTTCCACAGCCATGAGAGCTTGCAAATCCGAAACTCTCCTGGCAGAGGTCAGAGCTAACAGGATAGCTGTCTTCCAAGATAAAAACATGATGTCAGATGTGGCAGCAGGCTCAAAGGGAGGTAAGGTGAGTTTTTCCAAAACATAGTTGAGATCCCAAGCAGGAATGGGAGGAGATCTAGGGGGCCTTAAGTTCTTAGCTCCTCTGAGAAACTGTCTCATGAGTTTGGTGGGAAAAGATTGGAGGGTCTGTATTATAATGAGCAGAAATAGCAGAGGCATGTATCTTTATGGAAGAGAAAGAGATACCCTTATGTAAGAGGTCTGTCAGGTAAAGTAAAATCAGAGGAATGTTAGGAATAAGAGGATCAGAATCCTGAGCCTGCATCCAGGAACAAAATCTTTTCCATTTTCCTGCATAAGATTTTCTAGTGCTAGGACGTCTGGCTTGTAAAATGACATCCATAACCTGCTTGGGTAGGAGAGAATGAATCAAAGACCCTGGATTAACCAGGCCGCCAGGCTGAGAGTTTTGACATGGGAGTGTAGAACCTGACCCTGGTGTTGGGACAGAAGGTTTGGAATCTGTGGTAAAACCCAAGGGGGCTCCAGGCAAAGGTTTTTCAGTGTTGGGTACCAAAACTGTCGAGGCCAATTTGGGGCCAGCAAGATTATCATCTTGGGCTTGTCCTGTTTGATCTTTAATAAAACACGTGGAAGAAGATGAAGAGGCGGAAAGGCATACCCTGAGAGGGTTCTCCAACTGAATGATAGTGCATCCACTTTCCAAGCTAGTTCGTGGAATGTCCTGGTGCAACAAATCTGTAGTTGATGATTGAGGTGGGATGCAAAGAGGTCTATGTGAGGACATCCCCAGACTGCTGTAATCATCTTGAATATTTCGGTGTCCAGCCTCCATTCGTGTGGGTCCGATAGGTTTCTGCTCAGACTGTCTGCCAGGAAGTTTTGCTTCCCTGGTAGAAACTGAGCTTGAAGGTCCAGATTGCAAGCTAGAGCTGTGTTCCAAAGATTCATGGCTAGTCTGCAAAGGGGATAGGAATGAGATCCCCCTTGCTTGTTTATGTACCACATAACTGTGGTGTTGTCTTGTCCGTATCAGTAGTTGTCCTGGTTGTAGAAGATTCCTGAAGGCCAATAGAGCTTTCTGAACGGCTAACATTTCCTTTAAATTGATATGCAGGTGCTTCTGATCCTTTGTCCAAAGGCCCTGCAGACAGTTGCCCTGAAAATGGGCTCCCCATGCATAATCTGAGGCGTCCGTGGTTAGTATCTGAGTGGCAGGAGGCAGACAGAAGGGTTTTCCTTTGTTTAGAGTACATGCCTTGGACCACCAAAGGAATTCCTTTTGAAGACAAGGCAGGACGGAGATCTATATGTCTAAATTGTGGCAATGCCGAGACCATACACTTTTTAGGTACCACTGTATTTTCCTCATATGTAGTCTTGCATATGGTACGAGAAGGATGCAGGAGGCCATGTAACCCAAAGCGTGCAGGAATCTCCTTGCAGATAGCTGAGTTAATGTTGCCAAGGTTTTGAAAGCTGAAGCCAGCTGTAATTGTTTTTCGTATGTCAGAAATGCCATCTGGGTTGTTGTGTTTAGAGCAGCGCCCAGAAAAATTATCTGTTGTGAGGGTGTCAAATTTGACTTTTTTATGTTTACAGTGAATCCCAGGAACTTGAGAAGATTCTGAACAAACTCTAGATGCTGGAGTAAGACATCCTTGCTGTCTGCCTGAATAAGACAGTCGTCCAGATAAGGGTAAATTTGAATTCCCTTGAGTCTGCAATAAGCTACTACTGGAGCCAGGCATTTGGTGAAGACCCTGGGCGCAGTAGACAATCCAAAGGGCAGCGCAGAGAATTGATAGTGCCTCAATCCGGCCTTGAACCTGAGGTATTTTCTGCATTCCTGCCTGATGGGAATGTGTAAATATGCCTCCTTTAATTCCAAAGTTACCATCCATGCATTTTTGGTCAGCATTGGAAGTAGCTGCTGTAGAGTAAGCATCTTGAATTTTGGTATCTCGAGAAAAGTGTTCAAGACTGACAGATCCAGAATGGGTCTCCATGAATTTTGCTTCCAGGAGACTAGAAAGAGCCTTGAGTAAAAACCTTGTCCCATCTCTGAAAGTGGAACTAGTTCTATGGCTTTCATAACCAAGAGAGCTTCCACCTGGTTTAAGGCCTCTAACCATTGATGTTTTGGAAGATCTGGCCATCCGCTTGGTCTTGGTAGGGTATGAAAATGGAATTTGTAACCTCTTGAAACCACATCCAGAACCCACTTGTCTTGGGTTGTATGAGTCCAACTTAGGTGAAAAAGAAAGTTTTCCTCTGAGAGGGGCTTCCAGGCAAGAAGTTCCTGCAGCCCAACAGAGGGAGTCATTGAGCCTGTTTTCTATGAGCTTGCGACCTGTCCTCTCCTCCCCTAGGGGTGGAAGCAGTCCACTGTCTTGGTCTATAAGAGGCTTGTGTTTGAGGCCTTCCTCGGGAGCGTCTGTATCTACCCCTCTGAGGCCGTCTGAATTGGGAAAGAACCAATTTTTTGTAGGCCAATTCCTACTAAATCTGGGTGGCTGTACTTGTAAGAAATCCTTAACTGTTTGCATGGATTTTGCCTTGTCCTCCGTCTTCTTTATCACCTCTTCAGCTTTAGATCCAAACAAAACATTATGCTGAACAGGAGCATCCAATAATTTAGCTTTTACTTGATCTGGCAAATTTTGTTCCTTTAACCATGCATGCCTTCTAATGACTGTGCCAGAGGCAGCAGCCCTACAAGAAGCCTCCAAGGCATCAAATCCACAGTGTAAACCATGCTTCCCAACTTGTTCAGTGGCATGCATTAAGTCATGTAATTCCTTATCTGCACAGGCGGAAATGGAAGTAAGCTTTTGTTTTAAAACAGACAGGAGAAATTGCTGGTATTTCAGCATATGAAACTGACAGTTTAAAGCCCTAATAGATAAAGTAGCAGAAGTGTACACTTTTTGCCCCATCTTTCTAAAGATCTGGAATCCTTCTCAGTGGGAATGGGGGTTTTTAGCAGAAGCAGCCTTAACCCCCCTTAGGACCCTGAGAAATGGTTTCAGGGTCAGCAGTAGGATTCTTGTATAAAAACTGGTGGGAATCAGGAACCCTATAATATCTGTCTGGCTTAACAGGAGCTGGAGGAAGAGAGTCAGGAGTTAAGTTAGCCTCCGAAAAAGCATCATCCACAATATCCAAAATAGGAGGAATAGCCAGGGGTCTATGTTGGGGAAGAAGAAGAAAATCCCTTAGTCTTTTCTTAGATTCCGAGTACTCCTGTCCTTCCCAGTGGAAATGTTCCCTCATTTCATGCAAAGTTTCCCAAAAGAGAAATCCTCAGGGGGAGAAGCTGAAGGAATGGATTCCTCACCATCAGAATCCTCATAAGGAGGGAAAGAATATTCCTGGTCAGAAGAAGAAACTGAAGAAACAGAAGCCTGATCAGAGGAGTCATAATAAACTTCCTGCCTTGGCCTTTTATCTGGAGGGGGATGTGAACCCCTAATCATAGTAAGCAAGTCCTCCGCCATCTTAAGTAACTGTTTCTGAGACTTGGGTGCCGGATCAGAAGAGGCCTGGGCTGCAGTCTTTGATTTGGAAGGAGTCTTTGCCTTTGTCTTTGGCTTTGCCTTTATTAGAAGCCGAGTAGGCCTGAAAACCCCTTCGGAAGCCGGTATCTGCACAGCGGCTCTGGACCCATCCGAAGGAGCATTGTGCGAAGGTCCTGCAACAGAAATATTCAAAGGCCTAGTTGGCTCCTCGTGGGAATCCGTTTCGGCCATCAGTTCCGAAATGGCCGACGACAGGGGCTGCAAAAGTGCCTCACTGACGACGGCCGAACCGGAAGCTGGCTCTGCTTGTACAACATAGTCTGATTTGGACCTCGGAGGCCTGTCTTTATCCTTGCGTCTTTTGTGAACTCCGGTAGCCGGAACCATATCCGACGACATTTTATAATTAAAACGCCTACCGAAGTAATGAAATGCAAAATCGTACCTTCGTTTAATCGTATGTTGATTGAATCTAGCACAAAACCGACAACTAGCTACGTCGTGGTCAGGGCCTAAGCAAGGAATACAGTAAGAATGAAAATCCTTATGAGGTATTTGCTTCCCACATGAAATACAATTATTAACTTTTTCTGACATCGGACTGGAGCAAGAAAAAAGTTTCCCCAATGGGGTACTTAGCTTTGAGTAGGAGAAGAGTGTCTTCGGACTGAAGTACGTTTAAAAAAATTGTCAGGAGTCAGCCGACCGGCACTTGCGAACTGCTATCACCGCACGGCAAGAAAGACTGGAGAACATGGCGTCGGCTGTCAGCTTTGTACTCCTGACGCTCTGACGTCAGGGAGCATGGCTGATCAGCCGACGCCGGACCCAGACTTTGGGATTCTGGCCGACCGAGGACTGCCTGCCAGCAGGGGAGAACCCTACAGTCATGACTGCAACAGTGAAACACGATGAACATCTGTACTATGTTCTTCGTGCTTCACTGTTGCAGTCATCAGCTGTGGGAGGATTCCCAAAGCTTAGGAAAGGGGTGAAAGGATAGGTTGAGTCCTAGGTATAGGTCAGGAAGCCCTGCAGAATTGCAGAGGCAAACCCAAGCTTAGACTTAGAAAAGAGAGGTAGGTGGTAATGCTTTGTAAAGGAATGGACAGAGGTACAGGTGGCCGCTTCCAAGATATCCCTGGTGGGTACTCCTCTGAGGAAGCCAGTGGAAGTGGAGGTTGCCCTAGTGGAGTGGGTACAGATAGACTTAGGGATGAGTTTCCCATGTAGTCTAGCAAAAATGGATACAGTGTAAAATCCATTTGGAAATGGTTTGTTTGGAGATGGTCTTCCCCTCTGCCCCTGGGGCAAAGCTTACAAGAAGCTGGTCTGTTTTTCTGAATGGCTTAGTACGGTCCAGATTGTACCAGATTTGTTTGTGCACATCTAGTGAGTGTAGAATTATTTTGCCCTTGTTTTGAAGTTTGGGAAAGAAGGCTGGAAGGTGTATGGCCTGGTTAAGGGTCACATCAGATACCACCTTGGGCATAAAGGAGGGGTTAGTCCTCAGGGAGACTCTGCATGGAAAATGATGAAGGGCTTGACAGACATGAGAGCCTGAAGTTCCGAGACCCTTCTGGCTGATGTGATGGCCAGTAGGAAGGCAATCTTCCATGAGAGGTATTTCAATTCTGTTGAAGCGGCAGGTTCGAAAGGAGGTAAGGTTAGTTTTTCTAACACATAAATTCAGGTCGCAGGTGGCGTCAGAGGCTTTCTGGGCGGTCTGATATCAGAAGTCCCTCTGAGGAACTGCTTAATCAAAGGATGAGAGAGGAGGGGTGGGTCTGGAGAGGAGAAAGAGAGGCCACTACTGAGCAACTCTGCTAGGTAATCCAGGATAAGAGGGATGGAAGGTTGGGAGGTACTGCCCCCTTTTGACTGTTTCTAGGAGCAGAATCTTTTCCATTTTCCTGCATATGATTTTCTTGTGCTGGGCCTTCTGACCTCTGTGATGATGTCCAGGAACTGTTTGCTTAACAGGGACTCCTTGTTAGTTTTTAGAGTATAAGCTATTCTGAAAGACTGAGAGTCTGTAGGTCTGGGTGCAGTACCTTTCCCCTCTCCTGGGTTAAGAGGACTGACATTGGGGGAAGCCACAGGGTACCAATGCTGTCTGAGCCAATCTGGAGCAATGAAGATGACCTTTGATCTTTCCTCTCTTATTTTGATCAGGACCTTGGGAATAAGGGGCAGAGGAGGGCATGCACACACAAAGAGGGAGCTCCAGGGGGAATGTCAAGGCATCCACCTTCCATGCTAGGAGGTGATTCTCCCTGGTACAGAACTTGTGCAGCTGGTGGTTGTGGTGCGAGGCAGAGGTCCACTTCTGGGGTCCTACACTCCTGTGATTTTCAGAAAGATTTCTCTGTGGAGCTGCTATTCGTGGGGTCCAGTAAGTTTCTGCTTAGGTGGTCTGCCAGTGTGTTGTTGATCCCTGGTAAGTATTGGGCAATTAGGTGTAGTCCCATGGAGGTGTCTGTAGGTCCACTTCTGGGGTCCTACACTCCTGTGATTTTCAGAAAGATTTCTCTGTGGAGCTGCTATTCGTGGGGTCCAGTAAGTTTCTGCTTAGGTGGTCTGCCAGTGTGTTGTTGATCCCTGGTAAGTATTGGGCAATTAGGTGTAGTCCCATGGAGGTGGCTGTAAGCCAGAGACTCATGGCTAACCTGCACAGGGGTAAGATTGGGTGCCCCCCTGCTTGTTGATGTACCACATCACTGTGGTGTTGTCTGTTTTTATAAGTAGGACCCCTGGCCTGAGAAGGGGTTGAAAGGAATTCAGAGCTTTTTGCACTGCCATCATTTCTTTCTGGCTGATGTGCAAGTGAAGTTCCTGGGCATTCCAAAGGCCTTGGGTACACCTGCTTGCTAGGAGAGCACCCGAAGCAATGTCTGAGGAGATGGTGGTGATGGTCTGGCCAGAAGGGCAGACGATGAAGGGAAGACCCTTGTTCATGGCACAGGCCTCTGCCCATGAGAGAAATTCAGCCCTTATTCATGGGATCAGAGGGAGGGTGGTCTCTAGGGACTGATAGTGCTGACACCAAAGGTTCTTTAAGTACAGTTGTGTACACTTACCATAAATGTAGATGTTCGAGTGTATTCACTGTTGCAGTCATCACATTCGGGTTATCTGCTTGCAGTGGCCCTCAGTCGGCCTGATTAACAAATTCTTGGGTCCTGCATCGGTTGCTGTCTCATCTTCCATGACGTCAGGTATTCAGGGGTATAAAGCATGCAGCTGACGCCATTACATCAGTTTTTCTTACCCCAGATGTCAGGTGCCCCCATAATGGGGAAATATTATATATACAAGGTTACACCTCCAACAAAAAAGCAAATACATCAAAAAAGCTTTAAGCATAGAAAGCAAGAATAGAGGTACAGCCAATAGAAGTCAGGGGGCTGGCGGGAGGGTAACTAGGACTGCAACAGTGAATACACTCGAACATCTAGATTTATGGTAAGTGTACACAACTGCACTATGTTCTTCGTGTTTCACTGTTGCAGTCATCACATTTGGGTAGATTACCAAAGCTAAGGATGGGAGGAGGAAATAAGATAGCATTAGAACCATCTATAAGGCTCTGCAAGACTGCAGTGGCAAAGCCATCCCTGGATTTAGAAAAAATTGGCAAATGGTAATGCTTGGTGAAGGTATGTACAAAACTCCAAGTAGCAGCTTCTAGGATGCCCTTGGTAGGGACACATCTGAGAAAGGCTGTAGAGGTAGATGCAGCCCTGGTTGAATGTGGTCTAATCCCCTTGTGGGGTAGGTTTTCCATGGTGCTTGTAGCAGAAATTAATGCAATGGCCTATCCATTTAGAAATGGTTTGCTTTGAAATGGCCTTCCCCTCTGCCCCTGCAGCAAATGCAACCAGCAGTTGTTCAGATTTCCTAAGACGTTTAGTCCTGTCCAAATAAAACCCAAGTTGTCTGTGCACATGTAAGGAGTGCAGCATTCGTTTCCCTTTGTTCTGTGGATTAGAAAAGAAGGTTGGCAAATGAATGGACTGATTAAGGGCCACACTGGATACCACCTTGGGTATGAAGGATGGATTGGTCCTGAGGGACACCCTGTCCATATGAAAAATGATGAAAGGCTCCACTGCCATGAGGGCCTGTAATTCAGACACCTTTCTTGCTGAAGTGATGGCTAAAAGGAAGGCTGTTTTCCAAGAAAGGAATTTCAACTCTGCATTTGCAGCTGGCTCAAAAGCAGGTAGAGTGAGTTTTTCCAATACAAAGTTAAGAACCCAGGCTGGAGTAGGAGTTCTCCTGGGTGGTCTTAAGTTTTTGGCTCCCTCTGAGGAACTGCTTCAGTAGTGGATGAGAGAAGAGGGATGGTTCTGTGTTGTAATGAGCTGAAATGGATGAGGCATGAATTTTGATGTAGGAAAAGGAAAGGCCCTTGTGCAGCATCTCAGTTAAGTATTGAAGAATCTGAGGTAAATTGGGCGCTGCTGTGCCCATCCCCTGAGTTTGGTTGCAGGAACAGAATCTTTTCCATTTTTCAGCATAGGATTTTCTAGTACTAGGCCTCCTTGCCTCCAGAATGACATCCAACACTTGCTTACTGAAGGATGGTAATGGAGAGATCAGGTAATTTAGCCAGGCTGCCAGGTTCAGGGTTTGAAGCTGATGGTGCAGTATCTGGCCCTCCTGCTAGGAGAGCAGGGCAGGGGTCTGATGCAGGTGCCATGGTGCCAGCAGTGACACTGCGCAAAAGGGGGTTCACCAGTGTTCGTGTGGCCAGTCTGGTGCAATCAGCATCGTCCTTGGTTTGTCCTGTTTGATCTTTGGTAGTACCTTGGAGAATAGAGGCAGAGGGGAAAAGACAAACTGATAGGCTTTTCCAGTTGAAGGACAGGGCATCCACTTTCCAAGCTTGTTTGTGGGGAGTCCTTGTGCAGAATTTTTCCAATTGGTAGTTCTGGGGGGAGGCAAACAGGTCTATATCTGGGGCTCCCCATTTGTTTCTCAACATGTTGAATATCTGTGGTTCCAGTTTCCACTCTTGTGGGTCCATGAGATTTCTGCTTAGTTGATCTGCCAGTGTATTCAGCTTTCCTGGCAGGAACTGAGCTTGTAGGTGCACTTGGTAGCTCAAGGCTGTGTTCCCCAGAGCCATGGCTAGTCTGCAGAGAGGATATGAGTGGGTTCCCCCCTGCTTGTTTATGTACCACAACAGTGGTGTTTGTCCATCTTTACCATTAATTGCCCTGGAGAATGTGGTCCTTGAAGGCTGTCAGAGCATTCTGTACAGCTAACATTTCTTTTTGATTGATATGCAGGTACATTTGTCTTGGGTTCCATTTGCCCTGAATGCACTTCCCTGCCAAGAGAGCACCCCATGCATAGTCTGATGAGTCTGTTAAGGTTTGGGTGGCATGGGGTAGAATTAATGGCAGTCCCTTATTTTGGTGACAGGCCTCTGCCCACCAAAGGAACTCTATCTGAAGACAAGGTATGATAGGAATAATTGCTTCTAGATCCTGAGAATGTTGACACCATAGGCTTTTTAGTTACCATTGTAGTTTCCTCATATGCAGTCTTGCATATGGAATTAGGAGAATGCAGGAGGCCATGAATCCCAGGGCTTGCAGTATTTTCCTTGCATATAGCTTGGTCTTTGTGGCCAGTAGTTTGAAGTAGGCTGTCAAATGAACTTGTTTTTCTGGCATGAGAAAGGCCATCTGGGAAGTTGTGTTCAAGCTTTCTCCCAGGAATACAATTTGTTGGCAGGGTACAAGATGTCATTTCTTTTCGTTTATGGTGTACCCCAGAGAAGTTAGCAATTTCTGTACAAATGCCAGATGATTCAATAGTATGTCCTGGCTTTCTACCTGAATTAGACAATCGTCCAGGTATGGATATATCTGGATATTTCATTGCCTGCAAAATGCAATGACTGAAGCTAGGCACTTTGTGAATACCCTGGGCACAGTAGATAAGCCAAAGGGCAGTGCAGAGTAGGTATCTCAGCAAGATTCCCTTATTGGGATGTGCAGGTAGGCTTCCTTTAAATCCAGTGTTGCCAACCAGGCATCCTTGCCTAGCATAGGAAGCAGCTGAAGAGTTAGCATCTTGAATTTTGGGATCACCAAAAATGTGTTTAGTATAGAGAGGTCCAGGATAGGATGCTAGGAGCTGTCTTTTCTGTGCACCAGGAAAAGTCTTGAGTAGAAATCTTGTCCCCTTTCCTCTTCTGGAACAGGTCGAATAGCCCTTATTCTTAAGAGAGAGAGAATTTGCTTTTGAGCCTCTGCCCAATGACTTGGTGGTAGACCTGGCCAACCGTTTGGGGTTGGTAAGGAGTCAAAGTGGAATCTGCATCCTTGGGAAACTATTTAAAACCCATTTGTCCTGGGTAATGAGTTCCCAATTTTTTGCCTGCCAGGCAATGTTTCCCCTTAAAGGAACAGTCAGTTGTGCAGGGCTTGGAAGACTGAAAGTTAAGTCATTGAGACAGTTTACCATAGGGGGAGTCTTACCACTCCCTGCTTTGGAACTAGGAGCCCCCCACTGCTTAGTCCTGTGAGTACCTTGGGACTGAAGCTTGGGAGTTCTGCTGGTTCTGGGTTTGGAATGAGAAGGCCTGGAAGAGGCAGGAAAGGACTAATTTTTAGAGGGCCAATGCCAACTAAATCTGGGAGGCTGTACTTGTAGGAAATCAAACAGTTTGCATTCTTCCTCCATCTTTTTAAGTACTACTTCTGCTTTGTTGCCAAACAGGCGGTCTTGGTTTAAGGAAGCATCCAGCAATATAGCTTTAACATGATCTGGCAAAGATTGCTCCCTAAGCCAATCATGCCTTCTAAGTACAGACCCAGTGACAGCAGCCATGCAAGATGCCTCTAGTGAGTCAAAACTACATTGCAAAGTATGTTTTCCAACTTGTTCAGCAGAATGCATTATATCCTGTAAATCTTTTTTTCAGCACAATCAGGAATCAACATAATTTTCTGTTTAAGCAATCCAATAATATGCTGCTGATACTTTAACATATGAAACTGGCAGTTTAAGGCCCTAATGGCCAAGGTTGCAGAAGTGTATACCTTCTTAACCCATCTATCCAGCGCCCTGCAATCTCTATCAGAGGGGGTACGATTTTTGGCAGTAGTAGCTTTATTGCCCTTGGGTCCCTGTGAAATGGTCTCAGGATCTGCAGTAGGAGTTTTAAAGAGGAACTTGTGACAGTCAGGAACCCTGTAATATCTATCAGGTTTTCTGGGAGCAGGAGGTAGAGAGTCAGGGGCCAAGCTAGATTCCGAAAAGGCATCAACAATGTCCATTACAGAGGGGATAGCTAAAGACCCATGTTGGGGCAGGAGTAAGAAATCCCAAAGCCTCTTTTTAGAGTCAGAGTAATCCTAGCTTTCCCAGTGGAAATGCTCTCCAAGAGTATGCAAGGTTTCATCAAAAGAGAAATCCTCTGGAGGGGAAGCAGAGGGAATAGAGTCCTCTGCATCAGAATCCTCATAGGTAGATAAGGGTAAATCCTGGTAATCGGAGGAAACAAAAATATCAGAGTCCTGATCAGAAGAGTCATAAGCAAACTCAGTCCTAGGTCTCTTAGAGGGGGAAGGGTGGCTTCCCCTGATTAAAGTAATAAGGTCTTCAGCCATTCTTATCATTTGTTTTTTAGGCATAGAGGCCTGACCATGCGGTCTGGGTGGTTTTCTAGGCATGGATCGAGTTTTAGGCCTTGAAGAAGAAGATGGCATCAGTTTAATATGCAAGTCAGTAGGCCTGAATACACCCTCAGAAGCCAGTGCATGCACAGCGGCTCCAGACCCATCCAAGGTAGAGACATCCGCAGGTTCCACAGTTTAAGCATCTCGCGGCATACTGGACTCCGAATGGGTCTCAGCAGACACCTGCGAATCTGAAATAGCGGGCATCATAGGCTGCGAAAGCACCTCACTGAGTACCGGCGAACTGGCGACTAGCTTAGGAGAAGCATAGTCAGCAGCTTTGGACCTATGCGGTCTGTCTCTGTATTTATCTTTGCGTTTTTTCGGAATGTCGGTAGTTGGTTGGCTTCCCGAAGCCATATCTGGATAATTGAACCAAGTACCAAAATATTTAGAAGGGTAAATAAACAGACGACGAATAGTTCATTGTTTAAATAAGGCACAAAACCAACAGTGAGGTACATCGTGGTCAGGGCCTAAGCAAGGGATGCAATACGAATGAAAATCTTTATGAGGTATTTCCTTTCCACAAGAAATACAATTAACTTTTCCTGACATCGGTTGAGAGAAAGAAAAAGTTTCCCCAATGGGGTACTTAGTTTAGTTGAAGACTTTGGTTCTGAAACTCAAAAATGAAAATTTCAGGAGTCAACCGACCGGCACTTGCGAACTGCTTCTGCTTCGGGCACCGCACAGCAAGAAAGACAGATGTAAAGGCATTGGCTGCATGCTTTATACCTCTGACTACCTGACATCATGGTAGATAAGACAGCAACTGACGCAGGACCCAAGACTTTGTTAATCAGGCGGACTGACGGCCACTGCAAGCAGATAACCCGAATGTGATGACTGCAAAAATGCACTCTGCCTGAACGAGGCAGTCATCCAGGTAAGAGTAAATCTGTATATTTCTCTGTCTGCAGAATGCTATAGCCGGGGCCAAGCATTTGGTGAATACTCTGGGAGCAGTAGATAAGCCAAAGGGCAGTGCAAAGAACTGAAAGTGTTGACAGCCTTCTCTGAAGCGCAGGAATTTTCTGCATGATTCCCCGATGGGGATGTGGAGGTAGGCATCTTTTAGGTCTAGTGTCACAAGCCAGGAATTTTGTGAGAGCATAGGTAAGAGCTGCTGCAAGGTTAGCATTCTGAATCCAGGGACCTCCAAGGAGGTGTTCAGTTTGGATAGATCCAGGATGAGTCACCAAGTGCCCTCTTTTCTGGGAACAAGGAATAGTCTGGAGTAAAAACCTTTTCCCGTTTGATCCGAAGGGACAGGTTCAACTGCCCCCTGGGATATTAGAGTTTGGACCTGTTTCAATGCCTCTGCCCACTGGTTTGGGGGGAGGTCCGGGTACCCTCTTGGAATGGGGAGTTCGCTGAAGGAAAATCTGTATACCTAAGAAATGATTTTTAAGACCCACTGGTCCTTGGTTATAGAGACCCAATTGTCCCTGATGAGGGTGAGCCTTCCTCCTAGTTTTTGATGTGTGAAAGGAGGGCAGAGGGGGGAGGGAGAGTCCATATGAGTGCTTGCCATAGAAGTTTGGCTTAGAACTCCCTGCTTTAGAGACGGTAGTGATCCACTGTTTGCTTCTTTGCTGGCCATGGGATAGGGGCCTGGATGGCCTTGTCCTTGTGGGGCATACCTTGGCCCTGTCTGCTAGGTGCAGGGAAAGCCCAGTGCTTAGAGGGAAAGTTCCTGCTGAATCTGGGAGGTTGAGCCTGAAAGAAATCTTTTACTGTTTACATAGATTTTGCTTTGTCTTCCATATTTTTAAGCACCCCTTCTCCTTCTTCCACAAACAGGCGCTTCTTATCTAGGGGTGCATCAATAAGTTTAGACTTGATATGATCAGGGAGAGGTTGTTCCTTCATGCATGCATCTCTCCTAATAACAGATCCTGTCACTGCTGCCCTGCTAGAGGCTTCTAGGGCATCATATTCACATTGTAATGAGTGTTTGGCCACTTGACAAGCAGAGTGAAGTAATTCTGCCAGCTCTTTTGAGTTGGCACAGTCGAGAGGTAGCAGTCTTCTGTTTTAATTGTTCCAAAGTGTGTTGATATTTTAACATATGGAACTGACAACCGAGTGCTCTGATAGCTAAGGTTGCAGAGGTGTATACTTTCTTACCCCATCTGTCCAGAGCTCTGGAGTCTTTGTCAGAAGGAAGAAGATTCTTGGCAGAACTAGTCTTAGCACCTTTTGGTCCCTGTGTAATGACCTCAGTTTCTGCAGCAGGATTCCTGTACAGGTATTTGTAAGAATCTGGTACTCTGTAGTACCTGTCAGGTTTACTTGGAGCATGAGGCAGGGCATCAGGGGATAAGCTGGATTCATGGAAAACATCAACCACCACTTCCAAAATAGGTGGGATGGCCAGGGGTCTGTGCTGGGGCAGGTCCAGAAACTCTCCAAGTCATTTCTTACATTGTGGGAAGTCTTGAAATTCCCACTGAAAATGTTCCCTGAGGGAGTGAAGGGTTTCCCCAAAAGAGAGGTCCTCTGGAGGGGAGGCAAAAGGGATGGATTTCTCTGCATCTGAATCCTCAAAACAGTTAAGGGATGTTTCTCCTCTTCAAAAGCATAATAATCAGATTCCTCAGACTCACAGTCTGTCAATTTCTGGAGAAGGATGTCTTTTGCTTTTTGGAGTGGGGGCCTGAGTACCTCGGATAAGGGAGATGAGATCCTCCATTTTAAGCATTTGAGTTTGGGGTGGAGGAGCAGTAGCAAGATGGTGGCAAGATGCAGATTTCCTAGGAGTGGCCTGGCTTCTAGGTCTGAGAGAATCCGTCGGTCTCCGAGAAGCAGTAGTCAGATGCAAAGAAGTTTTTTGTATACAATCGGTAGTGCGAAAGGCCTCCTTGGAAACCGGTGCCTGTGTAGCTGCTCCAGACCCAACCGAGGCAGAGACAGTCAAAGGCTCGGAAGATGAAGCAGATTTCTGCAGCATACCAGACTCCAAAAGGGTCTCGGCAGAGGCCTGCATAGAAAGTGAGTAGGTCATCAGGGGCTGCGAAAGCACCTCACTGAATTCTGGAGAACTGATGACTTGCTTAGCAGTAGTATCGTCGGAAGGCTTAGCCTTGTGTGGCCTGTCTATCTTTATCTCTACGTTTTTTTCAGAATGTCGACAGATTGTTGGCTGACAGATGCCATATCGTAATGCGAAGACAGAACATGAAAACAACTGTCTACAAAAAGAGCTCTACGACGAATGGTTCTCACGTTAGAGAGGGCACAGAACTGGCAACGAGCGACGTCATGGTCTGGGCCTAAACAAGTGATGCAGTAAGAATGAAAGTCTCGGTGTGGGATCTGCTTTCTACAGGCGAGACAATCGTTAACTTTTTCGGACATTGGTTAGTGCAAAACAAAAGGGTCCCCAATGTGGTACTTCGCTTTAGAAGTTTTATGCTGAAATTCAACTTCTGGTAGCGACCAACCGGCACTAGTGTGAACTGCTTCTGGTACGGGCTCCACGGTAAGAAAGACTAATGTAATGACGTCGGCTGCCTTGCTTTATGGCACTGATGACCTGACGTCAGACTACAGGCGATGGCAGCAGACGCACAAAAACATTGTCTCTGGTATTCGGGTCGACCGAGGGCTACCACAGCAGGGATAACCCACAGGTGATGACTGCAACAGTGAAACACGAAGAACATCAGTTGTTTCTGGCATTGTCAGCCTGGGAGATAGCCCACCTAGGGGAAGGAAAACTCTGATTTTAAACTTCTGCTGCCCTGCAGTAATAGCTAGTCATGGTGAAGGCTTTGGGAGTAAACCCCAAGGATGGAACCTCTAAGGCAGTTTGAGGTTGTACTCCACCTCATTCTGGCAGCCCCTGTGATGACAGTGTTGCTAAGCTAAACTGATCATGTGTGGAGAGGAGGAACCTGCTTCTGGGTATCAGCTGTTTCCTCAAATTCACTTGCCCAGGCGTGCGTCCTGGAGAGGACACTCCAGCTTCACTTTGTGAGCTGTGACACAAAACGGGAAGCAGCAGTTACTGGTAATAAGCCAATGCACTCAACTGGAGTATAGTGAGGTGCCAGGCACTGCTTCCATTGCTGGGAGAGATCCTTTGATCTCATTGGGCAACCCCCAGCCTAACGTGCTGACTCGCCACAGTCCACTTGCTCCACTGGGAGTGTGGGGGATTATGGAACCCCAAACAGGTGAATCATGGAAAAACAAAATAAACCAGCCTTTAGGCTAGGCATATAGAATGTAAGCATGATATCTCCAGGCATTACAGAAGGCCTACAGAACATCAGGGATGCTTAAAAGACAGCAGTCATTAACAAGCTGAGCAGTCTGCAGATGGACACTGTAGCTCTCCAGGAAACAAGGCTGCCTTCCACTGGATGTCTCAGGGAGAAGGATTTTACAGAGCAGGAAACATGGTAAAGGTTTTGCAATCAGAAACAATCTTGTTTGCTCAGTCATACAGCCAAGTATAGGAAATAATAGATTGCTGAAAATTCAGATGCAAACACCAGTGGCCATGGTCAACATCTTCATCTATGTGCATACTTTAACTTCTACCCAGGAAGTCAAGGATAAGTTCTATGATGAACTTTGTACTGCCATCAATAAGGTCCTGTCCCATGAACCATTATTCATTCTTGGTGACGTTAATGCCAGAGTTGGCCCATCACAGCTGGCCATCCTGTCTGGGACAGTTTGGAACAATAAAGATGATTGAAAACGGTGTCTCCTTGAATTTTGTTCCCAATATGACCTCTGCATAAACACCTTATTCAATGTCAAGTTCCAGCACAACGTTTCATGGTGACACCCAACATCAAAACACTGGCACCAAACTGACCTTGTCCTCACCAAATGCAGCAGTCTAGGTATTGTCATATTTACACGCAGTTACCACAGTGGAGACTGATACCGGCCACTCGCTTGTGTCTAGTAAGGTGAACATCCAGACATGAAGGCTTTTTCATTCTAGAAAGGAAGGTAGGTCATGCACTGACATAGGTAAGACTTGTGACACTCCAAAAGTATGCAAGTTTGTTCAATCACTTGAAGCCTTGCCTTGCCTGGATGAGACAGACACCAGCAAGAGACAGGGAGAACTAGGGGATGCTATCTATAACACACTATCTTTTGGAAGAAGACAGTCAAGTGTGCCAACTACTTTGAAGCCCACACTGAAGTGCTGACACCCTTGATTGAGAGAGACAGAAAATGGCTGTACACAGGACCTTGCCAAATAAGTACAGTTGTGTACACTTACTATAAATATAGATGTTTGAGTATATTCACTGTTGCAGTCATCACATTTGGGTTATCCCTGCCAGAGTAGCCTTCAGTCGGCCCAAATACCAGAGGCATAGTATTTATGCGTTGGTTCCTGTCGCTTCAGGACTGACGTCAGGTTGTCTGTGGTATAAAAACAGACAGCCGACACCATTACATCAGTTTTTTTTACCCTAAATGTCAGGAGCCCCCCATAAGGAGCTAGGTTATGGTGTAAGAACACTGCCAGTAGAAAGTAAATACCAAAAATTCCTTGTAAGGAGAGAGAGAGAGAGAGAGAGAGAGAGAAGGGGGATGAAGGGAGGGAAACCAGGACTGCAACACTGAATACACTCAAACATCTGCATTTATGGTAAGTGTACACAACTGTACTATGTTCTTTGTGTTTCACTGTTGCAGTCATCACATTTGGGTTGACTCCCAAAGCTGAAGAAAAGGGTGGAGGCAGTCAAGAACACTGGGGGCTGGCTAGGATGCCCTGCAAGACTGCAGTGGCAAACCTTGCCCTGGATTTGGATAAGATAGGCAGGTGGTAATGCTTGGTGAAGGTATGAACAGAAGTCCATGTTGCAGCCTCCAGGATGTCCCTGGTGGGGACCACTCTGAGGAAAGTTGCAGAGGTGGAGGTTGCTCTGGTGGAATGTGTCCGGACCCCCTGGAGGAGGTTTTCCATGATGTTTGTAGCAGAAATGGATGCAATGTGCTATCCATTTAGAAATTAATTGTTTGGATATGGCCTTGCCCTCTGCACCTGCAGGGAAGCTGACTAGCAATTGATCAGTTTTACTATAATATTTAGTATCTGAGCTGTATGTGCACATCTAGAGTGTGCAGAATCCTTTCCCCCTTGTTTTGTGGGTTAGGGAAAAAAGTGGGCAAATTAATGGATTGGTTGAGAGCCACAATGGATACCACTTTTGGCATGAAGGATGGGTTAGTCCTGAGGGAAACCCTGTCAGCATGGAAAATGATGAATGGCTCTACAGCCATAAGTGCTTGTAGCTCTGATGCACTTCTAGCTGAAGTGATGGCCAGAAGCAAGGCTGTCTTCCGAGAGAGGAATTTTAACTCTGCTGAAGCTGCAGGTTCAAAGGGGAGCAGGGCGAGCTTTTCCAAAACAAAGTTTAGGTCCCAAGCTGGGGTAGGAGCTCTACTGGGTGGCCTCAAGTTGTTAGCCCCTCTTAGGAAATGTTTGATGAGAGGGTGCAAAAAAAAGAGGTGGCTCTGTGCTGAAATGAGCTGAGATGGCAGAGGCATGAATTTGTATAGAAGAGAAGGATAGTCCCTTGTGTAGTAGGTCTGCCACGTAATCCAGGATGAGAGGTAGGGTGGGCTGTGCCATTCCAGCTTCCTTAGCCTGGATCCAGGTGCAAAAACCTTTCCACTTGTCAGCATAAGACTTTCTAGTGCTGGGTTTGTCTGGCCTCACATATGACATCCAGAACTTGTTTGCTTAGACTTGCAGCTTCAGGAGAGGTCAGGGAATAAGCCAGGCTGCCAGATTGAGGGTCTGCAATTGGGGATACATGAATTCTCCATTCCTCCGGGTCAGGAGTGTTGGGATCTGAGGTAGGTGCCATGGTGGCAGGGGTGACAGGCTGTGCAGTAGTGGGTACCAGTGTTGCCATGTCCAGTCTGAGGCAATCAGGATTGTCCTCAGTTTTTCCTCCCTTACTTTGATCAGTACCCTTGAAATGAGTGGTAGAGGGGGAAATGCATAGACCGAGAGGTTTACCCACTGGCAGGATAGAGCATCCACTTTCCAGGCCTTGCTGTGAGGTTCCCTGGTGCAGAATTTGCTGAGCTGATGATTGGAGTGGGAGACAAAGAGGTCTACCTTCGGGGTGCCCCATTTCTGGGTTACAAGGGTGAAGGATCTTTGGTCTAGCTGCCACTTGTGCGGGTCCAACAGGTCTCTGCTTAGGTTGTCTGCCAGAGAGTTTGAGAACCTTGCAGGAATTGTGCTAACAGGTGTAGTTGCATGGCTGGGCCGTGTTGCCAAAAGGTCATGGCAAGTCTGCACAGAGGATAAGAGCGAGTCCCTCCCTGCTTATTGATGTACCACATCACCGTGTTGTTGTCTGTTTTGATCAGCAGAGGCCCCGGGGAGAATAGGGGTCTGAAAGCAGTCCAGCCGTGCTGAAAAGCTAGCATCTCTTTTTGGTTGATGTGCAGATGTATTTGATTTGGGCTCCATTGGCCCTGAATGTACCTGCAGTCCAGATATGCACCCCAGCCATAGTCTGATGAGTCTGTGGTGATGGTCTGGGGGGCATGGGGTAGTGAGAAGGGAAGTCCCTTGTGGTAACATGCTACTGCCCACCAAAGAAAATCCTTCCTTAGGCAAGGTATCATTGGTATAAGAGAATTTCCAGGTCTTGAGAGTGCTGACACCAAAGGCTTTTTAGGTACCATTGTAGTTTCCTCATATGCAGTCTGGCATATGGAATGAGCAGAATGCAAGAAGCCATGAACCCTATTGCTTGCAGGATTTTCCTTGAGGATAACTGGGTCCTGGTGGCTAGTTGAGAGAAGTAGGCTGTTAGGTAGGTTTGTTTTTCTGGTGTAAGGAATGCCATCTAGGATGCTGTGTCCAGGCTTGCTCCCAGGAATACAATTTTTTTGAGTGGGTACCAGTTTTGATTTCTTTTCATTGATAGTATACCCCAGGGAGGTCAGTAGGTCCTTTACAAAGGTCAGGTGCTTTAGCAGCTTTTCCTGACTGTCTGCCTGAATCAAGCAGTCATGTAAGTATGGATAAATTTGAATACTTCTTTGCCTGCAAAAAAACAATGGCGGGAGCCAGACATTTTGTGAAAACTCTGGAGCAGTGGATAAGCCAAAAGGAAGCGCAGAGAACTGAAAGTGCAGTGATCCTGCTCTGAAATGTAGGTATTTCCTGCATGATTCCCCAATTGGGATGTGTAGGGTAGGCCTCTTTTAGGTCTAGGGTGGCTAACCAAGCATCCTTGGAAAGCACAGGAAGAAGCTGCTGGAGGGTGAGCATTTTGAATTTTGATATCACCAGAAAGGTGTTTAGAATGGATAGATCGAGGATGGGGTGCCATGTGCCCTCTTTTCTGGGTACCAGGAAGAGTCTGGAGTAGAACCCTTGGCCTGTCTGTTCTGCAGGAACATGCTCTACTTTCCTGCCCTCATAGAGAGGAGGGAAAGGACTTGTATTTTGGCCTCTACCCGCTGGTTTGGGGTAGATCTGGGAACCCTTTTGGGGTTGGCAGTGTGAGAAAATAAAATTTGTATCCCTGGGACACTATGTTGAAGACCCAGCGGTTGTTGGTAATGGTGGCCCAGTTGCTTGCAAGAAAGAAGAGTTTTCCTCCTAGGGGCAAGTGCAGGTGGGCAGAGGGAGGGGGTAGAAGTGTAAAGTCATTGTGAGCTTTTACCATAAGAGGGTGGTTTAGCACTCCCTGGTTTTGAAGAGGAGGAACTCCATTGCTTAGATCTCTGCGTTCCCTGGGGCTGCTGTCTGGGGGTGCCCTTGTTCTAGGCTGAGTTGACCTGGAGGGGGCAGGAAAGGACCAGTGCTTGGAGGGGCAATGCCTACTGAACCTCGGTGGCTGGACGTGTAAGAAGTCCTTAACTGTCTGCATAGATTTTGCTTTTTCTTCCATCTTTTTTAGAACCTCTTCTGCCTTGGTGCCAAATAAGTCATCTTTGTGCAAGGGTGCGTCCAATAATGTGGATTTGACATGGTCTGGCAAGGTCTGTTCCTTAAGCCAAGGGTGTCTTCTAAGGTCAGAACCAGTAACTGCTGACCTGCAAGATGCTTCCAGGGCATCAAAACCACATTGTAAGGTGTGCTTAGTCACTTGACTTATAGACTGCATTAACTCTTGTAACTCTATTTTCTGCACAAGCAGGGAAAGAAGATATTTTTTGTTTGAGGAGTTCCATGGTATGTTGCTGATATTTCAGCATATGGAACTAACAATTTAATGCTCTAAAAGTAAGTGTAGCAGAGGTGTACACTTTTTTACCCCATCTTTCGAGTGCTCAGGAATCCCTATCTGTGGGGGTGTGATTCTTAGCTGAAGTAGCTTTGATTCCTTTAGGTCCTGGAGACATGACCTCGGGGTCAGCAGTAGGAGTTTTGAAAAGAAATTTGAGAGAGTCAGGGACTCTATAGTACCTGTCAGGTTTCCTGGGAACAGGAGGGAGGGTGTCAGGGGTCAGACTGGATTCCATAATGACATCATCCACAACATCCAGGACAGGAGGAATGGCCAGAGGTCTATGCTGTGGAAGATCTAAGAATTCCCAGAGTCTCTTTTGACTGAGGATAGTCCTGACATTCCCATTGGAAATGCTCCCTTAAAAAGTATGTAGGGTTTCCCCAAAGGAAAAGTCCTCGTGTGGGGAGGCTGAAGGGATGGATTCCTCTGCATCAGAATCCTCATAAGCAGAGAGGGGTTGCATATTTTCAAACTCAGATGCATCACAGTCATCAGACTCCTGTTCAGATAAAACTACAGGGGACAAATCTCTCTTTCTTTTGGAAGGGGTAGCCTGGCTTCCCCCGATAAGCATTATAAGGTCTTCCGCCACTTTAAGCATTTGAGACCGAGGCAAGGAAGCCGGGGCCTGAGCTTGGGTTATCGTTTTTTTTGGGTGTATTTCGTACCCTGGGCCTTAGAAACTTGGTAGTTTTCAAAAGAACCGTAGACGCGATAGAAGTCGTTGATCTGTGTCGTGTATCGGTAGTGCAAAGTACTTCCTGCGGTCTCTCTCTATCTTTATCCTTACTTTTTTTGGAAGATCGGTTGTCGCATGGCTTACCGAAGCCATATCAGAAGTCGAGGACTGAGAGCGACAATATCTAGCTACAATAAGGCCCCAACGACGTATAGTTCTGGCATTGAACAAAACACAAAAGCGACAGTGGGGGACGTCGTGGTCTGGGCCTAGACAAGTGACACAATAGGAATGAAAATCTCGGTGTGGTATTTGCTTTCCACAGGCAAGACAACTTTTTCTGACATCGGTTACAGCAAGATAAAAGGATCCCCAACAGGGTACTTAGCTTTAGAAGACTTCAACTTCAATTCAGAAACTAAAAACTCAGGTAGCGGCCGACCGGCACTCGTGCAATCGGCTTCTGCTTCAGGCTCCTCGGCAAGAAAGACTGGTGTAATGGCGTCGGCTGCCTGTTTTATACCACGGACGACCTGACGTCATTCCTGAAGTGACAGTAACAGAAGCATAAATACTATGCCTCTGGGATTCGGGCCGACTGAGGGCTACCCTGGCAGGGATAACCCAAATGTGATGACTGCAACAGAAACACGAAGAACATCTTGCAGACACCCCAGAATAATCTGAAGCCCACACTGAAAAGCTGATGTCCCTGACTGAGAAGATAAGACAGGCACTGGTTACATGTAGGCTCTCATCCAATAAGAACTTGCAGGTAGTCCGGTGTGCTCAGAATCAAGTGTGGCAGGTAGTTCAGTGGTATGCAAACGATTACTGGCTGCAACTTTGCATCAAGATTCGGCAGAGCATGGACATTGGTAACATGCGTGGAATGTATGATGGGATCAAGCAAGCCATTGGTCCATCACAAAGGAAGATTACACCACTTAAGTTTGTTGCAGACGATGTCTTGAAGGACCAAACCAAGCAGGCAGAACATTACTTGCAGCTGCATGCCAGAGAGACTATGGTTATGGAGAGAAACATGAGTGCCATCGAGCCTCGGTCAACTATGACTGAACTCGATGCTGAGCCCACCTTGAAGGAACTCAACGATGCACTACAAGCACTCTCTTCTGGAAATGGCACTTGGAAAGATGGTATTCCCTCAGAAATCCTCAAATTTGCCAACAGTATCCTAATCTCACAGCTGCATGCAATACTTTGGCAATGCTGGAGAGAAGGCAGTGTACCACAAGACATGAGGGATGCTAACATAGTTATCTACAAGAATAAGGGTGACAAAAGGGATTGTAGCAACTATCATGGCATCTCCCTTCTCTGTACCATGAGGAAGCTGTTCGCATGTGTTGTCCTGAAGAGGTTCTATGTTCTTGGGAAGAGAGTTTACCTAGAAACTCAGTGTAGGTTCAGAGTTGGATGGTCTGTTATAGATGTGGTTTTCTGTGTTAGATAACTTCATGAAAAGTGCAGGGAGCAGAATAAATCTCTGTATATTGCTTTCATTGATCTGACCAATGCGTTTGACCTAGTCAGTAGGAAAGGTCCGTTTGCGATACTGGCAAAGATTAGCTGTCCTCCAACATTGCTTAGCATTATCAGAGCCTTCCATGAAGGCATGAAGGGGACACATCATGTAGGATGGATCTACATCCAAACCTTTCATGATTCTCAGTGGAGTAAAGCAGGAATGTGTACTAGCTCAAACATTGTTTGATATCTACTTTTCAGTTCTGTTGAAATTTGCTTTTGGAACTGCTACAGAAGGCATCTTTCTCCAAACCAGAATGGACAGCAACCTCTTCAAACTGTCAAGGCTCAGACCAAAGACCAGGATGTTTAGGAAGCATCTAAGGGAGTTCCTGTTTGCTGGTAACACAGCTGTTGTTGCTCACACTCAGCAAGAACTTTAGTCGCTCATGACTCAGTTTGTGGGCACATGAATGAAATTTGGTCTAAAAATCAGTTTAAAGAGCAGCCAGGTAATGGTACAAAATGTGGGCAATGAGCCATGAATCAGGGTAACTATGAGCTACTAGGCTCTACAGTCTCTGACAACTTGTCGCTTGACAGCAAGATCAACAAGCGTATTGGAAAAGCCACCACATTTCCAGACTGACAAAGAGTATGGGCTAATAATATGCTCACTATGCACAAGGTGCATGTTTACACAGCATGTGTTTTGAGCACATTACTAAATGCCCAGTGAAGCACAGACTCTGAGATCAAAACAGAGCAGTGGTTCAATGTATTCCATAGGCGCTGCCTTAGGCACATACTTGGTATCTCATGGCAGGACAAGATCTGCAACAGCACTGTGCTTGAGAGGGCGGGCACCACCTCCATGTTTATCCTCCTGAAACAGAGACATACGCATTGGCTAGGTCAAGTCTCATGCATAATGGATTGCCAAATACTGACAGACCTTTTTGGAGAGCTGGAGTCTGAAGAGAGGCTGAAAGTGTGACCCAAATTGCACTATAAGGGTATATTCAAGTGTGACCTCAGTGCTTTCTCCATCAGTGAGAACACCTGGCATTCTCTTACCTCAGACAAGACTGCCTGGAAATGGGAAGTGAAGGAAGCTCTCAATATGTATGAAACCACCTTGGCAAAGAGAACAGATGATAAGAGAGCCCTCAGGAAGATGTGTGCCCGTCATACCAGACTGACATCTGCTTACTGCTGCTCATAATGTAAAAAGGACTGCCACTCCCATTTTGGATTGCACAGCCACAGAAGACCCTGATTGAATCTGTCCAATAGAGATGCAAACCCATGATCATTTGGGATTGAAGGATGCCTACCAAATGACACTGTTACTGTACACCTACAATGGATTTAGATACTTACTATGATTATCTGTCTACATTACATGTGAATTTAGATTAGAGAAATTTGACAATGATAGATGATTTTAATTATCCTTCCATTGACTGGCAAGTAAATGAAGGAGGAAATAACTGTGAAAATTGTAATAAAATCTCTTTCAAGTATCTTAGTACACAACTGATTTTTGGAACCGATTCGCAGTAGTAATATCTTAGATTTGTTAGGCACAGATAATCAGATTTTAATGGAAAATACCTGGATTTCTCTTCCTTTAGGATTACCCGATCATTCTAATTTCAAATAGTTGCTAAAGGTAAACCGAGGCTATGGACCAAGTATTATAATTATGGTCTAACTCAGCGGTCCCCAACCACTGGCCCGTAGATCATTTGGTGCCAGGCCACCAGGCACGGAGTAAAACATAAAAGTGAATATGTGTATGTATGTATGAGTGTTTGTGTGTCTTGTCTACATGTGTGAGTGAATACGTGCATGAAAGCAGAATGTATGAGTGTGAACAGTTGTTTTACACTCACTAATCTGGGCTTCTGCTGTTTAACGAGTGAAAAATAAGTCAAGGAAACCGAAAAAAGTGTGGTGTGTTTCTGTCTGCATGTGTGAGTGAATGAGTGCATGAAAGCAAAAGAGACTGCGTGTGTGTGTATATATTTCTGTCTGTGTGTGTGAGTGCGTGCATGAAAGGAAGAGAGTCCGTGATGTATGTTGAGTGAGTGACAGAGAAGAGCGACAGTGACCGCTAGCAGCAACAGTAGCAATGAGATCTGTGTACCTCTCAGCCATACCATTCAACCGCTTGCACAATAAATTTGGACAGAGCCACAAATCGGAACAGATTTTAAACATTGCTTTTATAAATGTAAAAAGAAAATAATGTTGCCATTAGGTTTACGTTCCTCTCGACCATACCACTGAACCGCTCGCACAATAAAATCTGGACACATACCTCTCAACCTCTTAGAGCAAGAAATCTGGACAATGCCAAATATAATGGGGAGCACAAAGGCCCCAAAATAAGGACACTTAAGTACTGCTCTTACAAATTTAGAAAAAAGAACAGAAATACAGGTTTTGCATTAGCATGTATTTTCTGAAGGGTATGAAGTCTGAAACTTAACTCTGTCATTATTTTCTGACTTCAAACCTCAATGATCTGCCAAAAAACAATTTTATGAGAAATAGACCATAGGGCCTAATAGCACTTCAATATTGGCTTGACAGGGCTAATTTATATAGACCAGGATTTAACACCTTTCTAGTATGTTTAGCTGAATATGTTCTGGATAAGAAAGTTTTTTTATTTCCAGCAGCAATGTGTCTGGCAAGTTCGTGGTACGGCAATGGGGGCATCTTTTGCCCCCATATATGCATATTTATTTATGGCCTATATAGTAGAGGCACTCATTTACCAGCGGTAGTGGTGCTATGGTAGCGTTGTCGCCTCACAGCAAGACGTTGTCCCGTTCGATTCTCAGCTAGTGTGTCTTCTGTGTGGAGGCATGCGTGAATGGGCATGCCTTCGTTGAAGGCTGTGCGTCAGGGCTGGTAACTCAGCACGTAAAAATCCACTACCAAACATTAGCGGACCGGAGTTCCTCTGTGGCGACCTCTAACCGGGATAAGCCGAAAGACACAACGACATAGAAGAGGCACTCATTTATGATAGAAGCCATAATATTTACCTTGATAAAATGGATATTTGGAGACGATATCTTGATGACTGTTGGCTTGTGTGGAGGGCTGACGCTGGGTATCTTGAGGAATTTGTGGAATACCTGAATGAGAATATTTGGGGCACTGAGTTCATATTAACTTGGCATCAACAAGAGATTACATTTACATTTCTGGATGTTTTGGTTACATGTACTCCTTCTAACACTTTAGAAACACAGGTGTTCCGCAAATTTCCTCAATATAATACTAGTACATGCGTCTAGCTTCCACCCCCAACATGTCATCAGGAATATCCCAAAGTCTCACTTTCTCAGGGTCAAAAGAATATGTTCTAGTACTGCACTCACGAGCTCTTTAAATCGGACTTATGTGCCAGATTTAGAGCCCAAGGATACAGGGTTGGTGACATCCTTGTGGCCAATCAGTATGCGGAATCAAAGGATAGATGTGAATTATTAAGATATAAGGAACGGGTTTCTGCTCAGGGGTCACAGATTAGGCTAGTTACCACTTATGGTAAAAATACCAAATCCTTTATGGATATTATTTCCAGACACTGGAACATTTTGGGGGAGGGGTCCCTTTATGGACATCTTGGACGATAAATGTGCTTTTTCTTTTCGTAGGGGCAGATCCTTGGGGTCTTTGTTTAGCCATTATAAAATGTCTCGGCAAGATAAAACTGACACAAAGGTCCATCACTGGGCAGAAGTTAGTAGGTTGTCATCCATGTAGTCATTGCTCAAGTTGTTCACACACATATAAAACCACTTGTTTTTCTAGTAAAAAACACTTCAAACATTTATGACAGATTTTTTTGGCAACTGCAGCTCAACTTGGATTATTTACTTGGCTAGTTGCTCTTGTCAAGATTTTTATGTGGGACAAACTTCTAGGCCTTTCAGGCTTAGAATTAGTAAACACTTGAATGATATTAGGATACATAAGCAAAGTAGTGCACTATATAAGCATATTTGTAATAATCAGACTGGTTTGTTTAAATTTACTACTATTGATTGTATTGTGCATAAAAACAATGATCTAGCTGGTTTACATCAAGTTTTGGACATCAAAGAAAAAAATTGGATTGTCAAACTGGGTGGGCTTTTCCCTCCAGGTTTAAATGAACAGTTTTGATTTAATTTGTGTATTATTTTCATTGGTCTCTATTCTAATTGTGCGCCTATATATTTATGGGCTGCTTCTGAATGAAATGTTTTTTAATTTTTTTTGTTACACTGAGGAAGGCTGTTTAGCCGAAACCGGTCTGTGTAATTTGTTTTATTGCATATGTATATGCAGTCTGTTATTATGGTGTATATTATGTGTATTTTTTAATACACTTATTTTCCAACAGGATTTGTGCTGGCTCTTTTTTTCAGTTTGGTTCTATTGGTTTCAGCTGCGCACTTGCCATACGTGCGGGTGCTTTACTGTCTTTGGGATTTGTAGCAAGCTACAATTTGGATTGCAGTTTTGCCCAGAGTTAGTTGCACTTGCATAACCTAGGATGCATTATGCTGAGCAACTAGCCTTAATGAATATGGACACACCTCCACCTTTGGTGTTGCGGTCCAGGTTAGATGGAAAAAAAGTGTGGTATGAGTTATAGCCTGGTAATGCAGGGGTACTCTCTAGAGCCTTAAACTAGGTCTCTGTCACTGCACAGATATCTATGTTCTCCATTTTAAGGAGTGCCCCCAAGTGAGTGCATTTTGACATTTAGACTTCTAGCACCGAGTAGCATTACCCTCAGTTTTTGCTTGCCTGTTCCTGTTACAGTGGTGAATTTGTCATTTGAACCTTGCCTAAAAAAGGCACTATAGGGGTGAAAAGAGCCTTTGCCAGTATCTGGAATCCCAGGGATGACAGGTGCAGGCCATCTCTGGCAAAGCATCGTGGTCTGTTGACCATGTCGTCCTAGGCAGACAGATACTAGATCCCCTTAGAATGACACCAGAAGCTTAGCCAATTGTTGAAGTCAATTATTTTGTCCTTGTATTGCGGTACCACTCTGGGCGATGGTAGGATGCTACTCAGGGCTAGGGTCATACCTGCCTGGGCTACAAGATTGGAGAGCTCTTCCATGTCTCTTTTCATGTAGTCCAGGGAAGTAAGTCTCAGGTCATTCACACCAACATGGGCTATCACAGAGTCATATTTGTACTTGTTGTGGAGTGACCTGAGTGCGTGGGTTATGTGGCAGATCCTGGCACCCAACAGGCAGCTGACAGTAACCTTCTCCTTGTTTAGCCTGGTGAGTGGGACATCAGTGTGCCTGACTATAGAGTCACCTATGACTAGTGTGTTGGGTAAGTTGTTTTGCCTTATGGGCTGTGGTTGAGTGGAAGACTGAGTCTTTGGGCTATGTGTCATTTGGGTTGTGTTGCTGGGGGTGGTTGCTTGCGTTTCTGCTTTGGAGTTCTCTGTTGCTTGAGCAGATTATTATTGAGAGCCTCCACGAATGTTTTTGTGTTTCTGTGTGTGGATTTTGGTGGTGTAAGTTTAGTGGGACTATGTGATGAGTCTGGTGTGGTGCAAGTGTTTACCTTCTCCTCTTGACTGTCAAGTTCAGCCTTGGTTGGAGACAGCTTTACCTCCAGTTTCGCTAGATAAGTGCATCTTTCACAGGTTGTAGTGTTGGGTGGTAGAAGAAGAGGGTTTTCTGTGTACATGAGGCAATTGCTACATTGCCCCAAGATGCCCAGATTCATCAGATAGACAGGAGAGAACACTGGGAGCTAACCCTTGGACATGCCTGAATAAAAACCTATTTTCCTCTAGACAAGTGAGGAAAGTGAGTACAAGAGCTGTTTTTCTCCAAGCTTTATTACATCTCTAGGGTTATGGTGACAGAAAATTAGCACAGGTGTAATCTAATTAGATTTAAAGCTTTTGACTTCCTATCATTCCACACTACTGACCTAGCTTTGAAAACTATAAGATTAACCAATAATTATGTAGATGGATTAATCATTGGCTCAGAGGCAGAACTCAAAGAATAGGGATTCAAGGAAAAAAATAGATCCAGGACTGGTGAGATCAGGTGTTCCTTATGGATCTGTGTTGGGCCTCTGTTGTTTAATGTTCTTTTTGCCTCTATTCTACACGATAATCATCTTTGGTTGGTTAGGAACACAGATTGTGAACTTTTGTCTTTTTGCTAACAATCAAGATGATTTCACTAATACATTAATAATAGGTTTATACTATGCAAGGGTATGTAGGCTACAAGAGTTGGCCTCTCATCTAGTGAAAAAAAGTGCAATAGCCTGCATTTTGGCAAACAAGAATTAAGGAGAGCTATTTATATTGCCTATACTTCATTTACTGGAAGTTAGTGAATACAAGGATTTTGGTATACTGACAGATTCCTCTTTTTGTTTTGAGAATCATGTGACAGCTATCTAATAAGACCTTAAGAGAGATAGGCATGAATTCTCAAAACTGTACTATGACAGAAATGACAATCTCAGCAAGATTAAGGTACATACCAGATACATTTTTAAATAAAATATAATGCTATGTTAATAATTGACAGTTTAATTGCACAGAATATATAAAATGTAAATTTACAAAAAGAATACCTGACATTGAGCAGTTATGTTATAAAATGGTTATGTTTCGATGGGTCTTGTACATTCCATTATAGATATATCCTCGGTAGACTTGTATTTGCCTATAAGGTGTTAAATGACTCTCTTATTCAGTCTTTATTGGGTTTGGAAGTATATAATAATCCAAAAACAAACATCAATGTAAAGCTCCATTTAGAGTTATGTAATAAAAAGTACAGAACTTGTTATTCAACACACAGAATGATACAATTATGGAGTAAATTATCTAAATATATCAAAGGTGCAAATAGTCTAGTAAAAATTTAAAAGTCTTTGGATGATCAGGCTAGGGTTATGGTGCTTGATTCAACAATTACTGACAGCGTTCCTTGAAAACCATAAGGCTTTAACACAACGTATGAACTTATCTACTGTTGTATTACATTTTCATGCTCTCCAAATTTCACTTCTAATATACTTTTCCTTCCTAGCATATTTTCCACTTAGCTTCTTAGTTTCGTCACACACTCTGCTTTTTTCCTTATTTAACTGCAACCCAGCTTTTTTTTTTAATTAATTTATCCGCCTGTATCACCATTTCATTATGCATATCCTATTTTTAGCCTCAATCACTAAATTATCTGCACAAGAGACATCAGTATTATAACTCCTTTTCCTATACCATTTTGCTTCTTTTACCAGTACAAATGAACACATACTTAATTGGACATCTTTGTTATGTCTTCTCCTAATTTTTATCTTTTATCCTGTTTACCATAACTTTTACCCATGACATTTCATAGTATACATATACCTCCAGAATCTTTAATTTCACTTCATGACTAACCTAACCAAACACCTTTGCCATATCACATTACTAGCCTTACACATCCTTTTCTTCTTTCATAATTGTATTCATTACTTCTTTGACTATTTTGTTAACATTTTCCTCCTCTCTCCCATTTATTCCAAACACGTCCCCCTACAACTTCATCTAAAGCCTTCTACATCTTTTTTCCCTAATTGTTTTACAGTCTGTATCAACCGGTATTACTGGCTTCCAACTTTTATCTTTTCTTTCATCCTTTTTTCCATATAAACAATTATTCCACCATAAATCCTTTCATCTGTTATTCTTTTTTCTTTTCATTTATTTTACAGAATATTCATTTTCATTAATCTCTTTATAATATTCATAACCTAATCCACATGTTCCTTTTATTTCATTAATTTCTCCCACAGTAATCTCCTTTTCTAGAGAATTCTTAACATTTTCAGATTTTTTTAAATAATCCATACTGCTACTTAAACAATTTCCTATTTCACACATTCTACCCTTAGACTTTCTCATAATCTCCATTATTTCTCCCCCTACCTATATCAAGCATTGCATTCATTTTTCTCTTTTAGAACATCTTTTCCCTAAAGGGTGAAACTTTCTTCATACAGACTCCCATTTCCCTTATTCTGTTACCACACTGCTTTATCTCTTTTTCCTATCTTATGATTTCATTAAAATCTCTCCTATTACTTTGTTTCACTCTTTCTACAATCAAAATATTTTTGTATTTTTCTTTATAAGGACTCCACCAATCTTGCCAGTTTTCATAATGCAATCTCATTGTCATAGGATGTTCCTTAATATGTTGTGTTCCCTTTTCATCTCATCTATTTTTTAACCTCTCTCCAGTCAATCTTTTAATTCCTTTCACTTCTTTTATTACTTCTGGCATCTCCTATTCAAGCCCATATTACTCTATGGTCTCAAAACTCATCAATTTCTACCCCAACTGTAACTTCTTTTGTATCTTTTGAAAATACAACTTCAGTTCTGAAATTCACATTTGTAAATCCAGTCTCTATTTCACTTGCTTTTTCAACCTTCTGTTTTATAGCTTCACTTTTTACTTTAACATCTAGTGTTATTTCCCTTTCTCAGATTGCAGGTAAAAGTCACCCACCATAAAAATTGGCATATTTAACAGGACAAACAGTTACTCATACATAAGGTTGCCATATTTGGTTATACGAAAAAGAGGCCTTTAAAAATATGTGCGGGTATTATACCAGCACATATTTTTTTCATCCTCTTAGAGTTGCCAGATTCTTGACTGGCTGGGTCGGGACAAACGTTCCACATTAAAGACAAGTAGCTCCGTGTTTGGCGATTTTTGATTAGCCCATATGCCGGTATACGAGCCAATCAAAAACTTGCACAGCGGACCTTCTTCTGTTCAATGTGGAACATCAAGCAGTTCCGCATTAGAGAGAGCTCTGTTTTTTGATTGGCTCATATACCGGTATACGAGACAATCAAAAACTTACACAGCGGACCCTCTTCTGTTCAATGCGGAACATCAAGCATTATACGGGCCAATTAAAAAAAAAAAAAAAAAAAACCCAAAGCGGAGGCTGTTTTGCCGGGACTGTAACCGGCAGTGCGGGACTCGGGATTGGACTACCGATCCCAGGACAATCCTGCTGAAATAGGGACATCTGTTTTTTGAAAATTCTGTGATGACAAATCGCAGAATTTTCAAAAAACGCCCGGACAGAAGCTCAAAAAGAGGACGTGTCCGAGGAAACCTGGACGTATGGTAACCCTACACATACATATATTACCTCTCCATTATACTAAAATTATACTTCCACCTCTTTCTCTTTCCCTTATATCACATACCACTAGTCTTCCAGGAACTGCTCAAGTCGCATCCAGCATCCATCTCCATTTAAAAAAAAATCCTATTCTGAACACATCACTCCCCTCTGGCCATACAATCCTTTTACACCACAGTTCCTCACTTCTATTCCTTTTCAATTCATTCACACATCTCAAACCTATAACCTCCATACTTTTTTCTTTTACATCATTCAATCATTATTTCATCTCTAATATAATTTGAATGCTGTTTAAATTTAGTATTAATGCTCCCAAGTTATCACTTTCCTTTTGTCTATTTCCAGTTATTTTTATTTCCCCTTCTCTGTACCCCCACTTGATCATTTTCTTCTTGTTCTTCTCCTGTCAAAATTCTCCCTCTTCTCTTCTTCACTTTCTAGTGCTGCACATCTGTTTTTATCTTGCATTGTAATACCTCCTCTATGTAAAACACTTCTATCACATTCACATTATTATTCTCCATATTAAGTACATGTTTTTTCTTTGGTTATCTCTTCCATAACACTTTCCCCACCAATACACCAAGTTACATCATCCTCAGTGTCCTTCACCTGAAATACTCTTTTTCTAACCTTTCACTTTCTAGGTAAGGACAGTCAAACCCATAATATCCAACTTCATTGCATTTTTTCACTTAGACTTACAATGTTTTAAGTTATGTCCTCTTTCTCCATATAGGCCACAATCTTTTATTAGAGTCTTGTATCAAGTGCTTTTCATCCTATTAAAAGCATGCTTTAGGTTGACTCCAATATCTTACTGTTCAACTTTTCACATTCACAGTTATAACATTTGAAATGGGCTGCATTTTTCCCTCATGCACATCTATGATTACCCAAACCTCCCTTCCACTCATCCAAATATTTCTATCATACTATTTCTAAATCTCATGCATCTTTTACAATTAGGAAACAAAAGTCTTAAACTCAAGTTCCTCCAAGTCAGATGTTCTGAATTGCACATTTTTTCCCTTAACTGCAAGTCTCAAGCACTGAAAAATATACTCTTTCCATGGTGCAAATGAACTCTTTCTTTACTTCATTCATGATTTTTTCAAGTAAACATTTCAAAAGTGATGTCACACGTCTTCTGTTCTTAAGTGTATTAATGCTCTTATCTCCAGTATATTAAACCCCACAGGTAAAACTGACCATGACTTCATACCTGTTAATACACTGCTCTCTGCTTTAATTCTTACCACTGGTCTTCTCTTCTGATTTTACTGTCCTTGCATCAGTCCTTTTCTTCTTTCAGCTTCAGTCATATCTTTCTTTCCTCCTCTTACAATTAGTGCATATGCGAAAGGTTTTTTTACTGCTCACAACAAGACCCTGTTGCAGGAGCATGCCTTTAAAACCAGCTGCTCCACCAGCCAAGCATACTCCCAAACTGCTGTCAGCTCCTTTTGCTAATCCAGCACCTTTTCCTACTTCATCTGGCAGCACCACCTCGGTTACTTCTCCCAGCATACCATCCATCATAATACTTCACCTTACCTTCTCATCAGCATTTGGCTCATCTCAGTCCATCATCTACTTCAACATAGGTGTTATCATACCTCCCTCCCTCCAACTCTAACACCTCTCTTAGAGAGTCTGTTTGTGACATTTCAATATTCTGCAGTACTCCACTCTCCTGCTCTTTTTCTACTCCATATTGGAATTTTCCAAGCACTAGTGACAGCCCTCTGGTTTCACCTCGTTCTCAGGAAGAGTAGAGGAAGTTGCACAGTTCCCAGACCAAATTTCCCCCATCAGTATGATTACTAGCTAGGGTATCTCCTAAAAAGAGCACACTGGCCTTATGGGACTAACCCAGTCAATAGAGAATGAATGAATATAAAATAAAATGCAAGAACAGAAGTCTCATTTTTTTGAGAAATGTATTGCAGTGACTATAGAAACACAATACATCTGAATCACAAAGCTAATTACACCTTATATACTTTATCTTCTGGAAGAAAGACTTTCAAGATTTTTTTTTAACAGTTAAACAAATAGTTATATCCCTAATCTAGCAAATGGTAAAAACTTTTTAAATAATGCAAGAACATTTATAAGAATGGTTACATCTTGTGGCTATGACAAAGACATTTAAAAGAGCATATTGAAAAGGCTTGTGCAAAGAGCTGAGTTTGTTTGTTAGCCTTTCGGCTTTTTCCTGGTAAGGGGTCACCACAGTGGAACTCCGGTCCGCTAATGATTGGCAGTAGATTTTTATGAAATGTCGAGGTGCCAGCTCGACACCCAACCTTCAACGAAGGCACGCCCATTTACGCACGCATGTCTTTCGAATGCTACCCAACGGCGGGGAGGACATGCAGACTCCACACAGAAGGCCCTCCCATGCCAAGCCGAGAATCGAACGGGAGAACCTCTTGCTGTGAGGTAACAATGCTACCGCCGTACCACCATGGCATGACTGCCAAAAACTGTGTACTACTGCTTAAAAACAATGGTGATGGACACAGAGATACTTACAAACCAAAGCCCAATAGTACACGTTTGTTTCACATTATAAAAACTTTTTAAATAACTAGTTTAGTTTATTAAATGTTTCTTCTGCTAAATGAAACAAGGCTCACTTAATGTGAGCAAAAAGTCATTCCCGCCTTTAAAAACATCCTTAGATTTATCAAATATTTTGCTTTACAGTCATTTTAAGCATACCAGTCTTTGGCATGTTTCATGTAGCAACAGTTCATCTTGTAGTCTGGCTTAAGGAGAAAAATCTACATCTAGTTCTACTGAAGAAGTAGACTACATGTTGCTATGCCCAGGTGGCAAGGCAGGGACATGTAAAAAACAACACATTCAAAGTAAAACTTAGAGGCCACCATAAAACATCATGAAGGATAATGTCTCTGTTCCTATTGTTCAGTACTACCAGCACTGTGTTTTAGGAAATGTAAACACTATGAAAGTACTAAAATTTATAAGAAGTTCAGAAAATAAACTATTTAATATACAAGAATTTTGAGAAACCAATTGGCTTTACTCACTTCAAAATGTAACTCTATACTCTACACGGATTAATGCTTAATGAAAACATTTGAGGTAACTGACGGTCTCAGTTTTTTTTTTTAATTTCTCAAAATCTTTTGGGTTTCTAATGCCATGATGGGAATGGACCCCATTCCTAAGTCAAAGTACGATTAAAGAGTTCATGAAATTAGTATTGTTTCAATCTTTGATGTCAGGCATAAGTGCTCTTAGCAGCACCCGCAATGTGCCCAGTAATGACTCTTCCTGCAATTCGTACCGAGTTAAATGTACTGGTAACATATAAAAAAGAATCTACAGTCATATTTAGATAAGACCCATTGCTCCTACTACTATTGGGACTGTCTGGGTACCTTTCTTCTACATTGCTCTCGTTTCTGCCTGCAAATTCTGTTATTTTTTGACTTTGTGTTTCTCTGTATGCAAGACACTGTGGTCACTGGGTGTGGCGATTTCAATGATCAATGCTACTATTGTCTCTTCACGGACAACTACATCAGGTTTTCTGGCATCTATCTTCTGAACTGTTAATAATGGATGATCCCATGTGATGTAAACTTCAGCATTTTCTATAATGCTTTGTGGCTCCTGTTTCCAGTGTTTTTCAGCTACTTCAGCATCGTAGTGTTTGCACAATCCCCAGTGCAACAACCTTGCCACATTATTATGCCTTTCAGTATACAGCCCTACTGCCATTAGTATGTCACAACCAGCAATGAGGTGTGCAACTGTTTCCAGTTCGGTTTTACAAAACCTGTATTTGTTTCTCCCACGTGCTTAAAGGACTTTATAAACCAATGTGTATGCAGCCCACTATCTTGGGCAGCCAATATTAACCTTACATCTCTTGGTTTGACTTCACCTCTCCTTAACCATTCCTGTGCTCATTCCTGATCAAAGTACAGTTTTGTACCTACCATAAATGTAGATGTTCGAAGATCCACATTGCTGCAGTCCTTACACTTGGGTAGTCCGCTGTCCTAGGTCGGCCCGAATATCAAAGTATTAGGCTGACGTCGGTCAAGGCGCTTAAGACTGACATCAGGACGTCAGGGTACAAATGCGCATGACCGACGTCATATCCTCAGTCTTTTCTTGCCCCAGATGTCAGAAGACCCTAAAAAGAAAGGTCAAAACCAAAAGACAGCAAAAACCAACCAACCACCCTTGCACTAATTATATGTACAATATATACAATATACACAATATTTACAACCCAACCCACACAACCGCCTCTAACTACAGAGGGGAAGGAGGGAGGGTAAATCGGGCTGCAGCAATGTGGATCTTGAACATCTACATTTATGGTAGGTACAAAACTGTACTATGTTCTTCATCTCACATTGCTGCAGTCCTTACACTTGGGTAGAATCCCAAAGCAGAGGTAAGGGAGGATGGCAAAACTATAAAGCAGAAGGAGCTGCCAAAATGCCCTGTAAAATTGCAGTGGCAAAACCAGCCCTAGATTTAGAGTAAAGTGGAAGGTGATAATGCTTAGAGAAAGTATGCACTGAACTCCAAGTAGCTGCCTCCAAAATATCTTTAGTTGCCACCCCCCTTAAAACCACTGTAGAAGTGGCAGTAGCCCTAGTGGAATGAGGCCTAATCCCAGCTGGAATCTCCTTACCATGATGGGAATAACAGAAAGCAATACAAAACCCAATCCACTTAGAAATAGTTTGTTTTGACACAGGCTTGCCCTGAGAACCCAAAGCAAATGAAACAAATAACTGCTGAGACTGCCTGAACCCTTTAGTTCTGCTCAAATAATATTGCAACTGCCTGTGTACATCCAAAGTGTGCAAAATCTTTTCCCCTTTATTTTGGGGTTTGCATAAAAGTAGGCAAATGAATAGTTTGGTTTAAAGCCACACTAGAAACCACTTTAGGCATAAAGGAAGGATTAGTACGCAAAGATACCCTATCCTTATGGAAAATTAAGAAAGGCTCAACCGCCATAAGGGCCTGTAATTCAGAAACCCTTCTTGCAGAGGTAATGGCCAACAAAAAAGCAGTCTTCCATGATAAATATTTCAACTCGGCAGTAGCTGCAGGCTCAAAAGGTTGTAGAGTGAGTTTCTCCAACACAAAATTGAGATCCCAAGCAGGAGTAGGAGCTCTACGTGGGGGTCTTATATTCTTTGCCCCTCTAAGGAATTGCTTAAACAAAGGATGAGAAAACAATGGTGGGTCACAGTCATAGTGAGCAGAAATTGCTGCAGCATGAACCTTAATAGAAGAGAAGGACAAACCTTTGTCCAGTAACTCAGTAAGATATTGAAGAGCCACACTTAAATTAGGCTCAGAAAAGTACAGTTTTGTACCTACCATAAATGTAGATGTTCGAAGATCCACATTACTGCAGTCCTTACACTTGGGTAGTCCGCTGTCCTCGGTCGGCCCGAATATCAAAGTATAAGGCTGACGTCGGTCAAGGCGCATTTGACTGACATCAGGACGTCAGGGTACAAATGCGCATGACCGACGTCATATCCTCAGTCTTTTCTTGCCCCAGATGTCATAAGACCCTAAAAATAAAGGTCAAAACCAAAAGACAGCAAACAAACAAACAACCACCCTTGCACTAATTATATGTACAATATATACAATATACACAATATTTACAACCCAACCCACACAACCACCTCTAACTACAGAGGGGAAGGAGGGAGGGTAAATTGGACTGCAGCAATGTGGATCTTCGAACATATACATTTATGGTAGGTACAAAACTGTACTATGTTCTTCATCTCACATTGCTGCAGTCCTTACACTTGGGTAGAATCCCAAAGCAGAGGTAAGGGAGGATGGCCAAACTATAAGGAAGCAGGAGCTGCCAAAATGCCCTGCAAAACAGCAGTGGCAAAACCAGCCCTGGATTTAGAGTAAAGTGGTAGGTGATAATGCCTAGAGAAAGTATGCACTGAACTCCAAGTAGCTGCCTCCAAAATATCCTTGGTTGCCACCCCTCAAAAAGCTGTCAAGTGGCAGTAGCCCTAGTGGAATGAGGCCTAATCCCAGCTGGAATCTCCTTGCCATGATGGGAATAACAGAAAGCAATGCAAAACCCAATCCACTTAGAAATAGTTTGTTTTGACACAGGCTTGCCCTGAGAACTCAAAGCAAAAGAAACAAATAACTGCTGAGACTGCCTGAACCCTTTAGTTCTGTCCAAATAATATCGCAACTGCCTGTGTACATCTAAAGCGTGCAAAATCTTTTCCCCTTTATTTTGGGGATTTGCATAAAAGTAGGCAAATGAATAGTTTGGTTTAAAGCCACACTAGAAACCACCTTAGGCATAAAGGAAGGATTAGTGCGTAAAGATACCCTATCCTTATGGAAAATTAAGAAAGGCTCAACCGCCATAAGGGCCTGCAATTCAGAAACCCTTCTTGCAGAGGTAATGGCCAACAAAAGGCAGTCTTCCATGATAAATATTTCAACTCAGCAGTAGCTGCAGGCTCAAAAGGTTGTAGAGTGAGTTTCTCCAACACAAAATTGAGATCCCAAGCAGGAGTAGGAGCTCTACGTGGGGTCTTATATTCTTTGCCCCTCTAAGAAATTGCTTGAACAAAGGATGAGAAAACAATGGTGGGTCACAGTCATAGTGAGCTGAAATTGCTGCAGCATGAACCTTAATAGAAGAGAAGGACAAACCTTTGTCCAGTAACTCAGTAAGATATTGAAGAGCCATACTTAAATTAGGCTCAGAAACATCAAAATCCTTTGCTGCACTCCAAAATAAAAATCTCTTCCATTTATCTGCGTACACTTTCCTTGTACTAGGCCTTCTAGCTTCCAAAATCACATTCAAAACTTGTTGTGGAAGTTGAGACCCTCTATGGTTCAAAACAGAATATGCCAGGCTGTTAGGTGAAGAGAGTGAAGTTTGACATTGAGCAAATGACTGTCCTCCTGGGACAACAGGTGTGGAATCGAAGGCAAAGGCCATGGAGGCTTCCGTACCAGACTTCTCAGTAATGGGTACCAGTGCTGTCGAGGCCAATCTGGAGCTATTAAAATCATCCTTGGCTTGTCCTGTCTGACCTTTAGAAGTACCTTTGGGAGGAGAGGCAGAGGTGGAAAGGCATACACATGAAGATTGCTCCAATTGAAAGAAAGAGCATCCACTTTCCAAGCTGTGGGATGAAACCTTTTCGTGCAAAACTTTGGCAGCTGATGGTTTAGTGGAGAAGCGAACAGATCTATGCCTGGAGTTCCCCATGACACTGTCAATTTCTGAAATACATGAGGATCCAATTTCCATCCGTGGGGATCCATAATTCGTCTGCTCAACACATCTGCTAAGGAGTTCTGTGCTCCCGGCAGAAACCTTGCCTGAAGATTGAGCTGTAAACTGAGAGCAGTCTCCCACAAAATCATTGCTTGCCTGCATAGAGGATAAGAATGTGTTCCCCCTTGCTTGTTGATGTACCACATGACAGTTGTGTTGTCTGTTAGAATCAACACCTGCCCTGGAAGAAGTAAATCCTTGAAAGCTATTAATGCAAACTGGACTGCTAACATCTCCTTCAAGTTGATATGTAGATGTTGTAGTCTGGCAGGCCACTTGTCTTGTATCCACTTTCCATTTAGATGAGCTCCCCAAGCTTTGTCTGAGGCATCTGTCGTTAAAATCTGACTCGCCTCTGGCCGGGTCACAGAGAGTCCCTTGTTTAGGTGACATTCCTGAGCCCACCACAAAAATTCCTTTTGAATGCAAGGTATTATTTGAATGACAGTGTCCAGATCCTGGCAGTGCTGTGTCCATACATTTTGAGATACCATTGCAGCTTCCTCATATGCAGTTTGGCATTGGGAAGCACCAGAATACAAGATGCCATGAACCCTAAGGCTTGAAGGACTGTCCTTGCAGTCAGCCCGGACTGATGAGATAGTTGATGGAAGTAAAGGGAAAGATTCTTTTGTTTGTCCGGGGTCAAAAGGCCCATCTGGCATGGTGTATTCAGTCCTACACCCAGAAGGCACATGTCCTGAGAGGGTACTAGACTGGGCTTTATTTCGCTCACAGAATACCCCAGGCATCTTAGCACTGCTATCACGTATTCCAAATGATGAAGAAGCTCGTCCTTCCTTGAGCCAGAATCAGGCAATCGTCCAAATAAGGATAGATCTGTATTCCTTTTAGCCTGAAGAAAGCTATCACTGGAGCCAGAACTTTCGTGAACACTCTGGGCGCAGTAGATAAGCCAAAGGGCAATGCAGAGAACTGATAGTGAGAAGTCCCAGCTCGAAAACGCAGATACTTCCTGCAACTTAGTCTGATAGGAACATGAAGGTAAGCCTCCTTGAGATCCAAAGTTACCATCCAATGATCTTTGCCCAGCAGAGGTAAAAGCTGTTATAACGTCAACATTTTGAACTTGGGAATGTCCAGATAAGTGTTGAGGATAGATAAATCCAAAATTGGTCTCCACGTGTTCCCCTTCTTTGGTACTAGGAACAGGCGAGAATAAAATCCTAGGCCCACTTCTGGCATAGGGACCGGCTGTATGGCCCCTATTTGGAGTAACAGAGAAATTTGCTTGTGAGCCTCTATTCTTTGTTGAGGAGGAACGTCTGGCATGCCTTTGAAAGGAGGCAAGGTATGGAAATAAAACCTGTAACCGTGGTGTATGATATCCAATACCCATCTGTCTTGGGTAATTAAACTCCAATTTTCTTTGAAAAGTGCCAACCTTCCTCCCAAAGGTGCTGCCAGATGAGAAGGCTCTGGCAGCTGAAAAGGTAGGTCATTGGGTCTGTTTACGAAAGGACTGACCCCTGCCCTCACCAAGACTGTGCAGGAGAACTCCCTGTTCTAGGCCTGAAAGAGCCCTGAGCTCTGCCCCTACCACGCCTAGATCTACCCCTAGACTGGGAATCATAAGAAGGATACGTCCACCCCTTAGTAGGCCAATTTCTACTAAACTTTGGAGGCTGAACCTGCAAAAAATCTTTAACAGTCTGCATAGACTTAGCCTTGTCTTCCATTTTCTTTAAAACTGCCTCAACAGGAGAACCAAACAACACATCAGATTGTAAAGGAGCATCTAAAATCCTTGTTTTAACATGGTCAGATAAATTTTGATCCCTCAGCCAGGCGTGCCTGCGAAGAACTGACCCAGTGGCAGCCACCCTAGACGAGGCTTGTACAGCATCAAAACCACATTGCAAAGAATGCTTACCCACCTGTTCAGAAACATGTACTAAATCTTGTAACTCTTTACAATCAATACCTTCCACCAGAGCATCAACCTTAGACCTCAATTGTGAAAGGAGATAGTTTTGGTATTTCAACATGTGAAACTGGCAATTCAAAGCCCTCATAGCTAGAGTGGAAGAAGTATAAACTTTCTTTCCCCATCTATCCAAGGCCCTGGCCTCTTTATCTGCAGGAACCGGATTCTTGACAACAGAAGCCTTAACACCTTTAGGCCCCTGGCTAACAGTTTCTGGGTCTGCCCTAGGACTCTTAAAAGATACTTATGAGCTTCAGGCACCCTGTAATACCTATCCGGTTTAACAGGAGCAGGAGGCAAAGAATCAGGATTAAGAGAAGCCTCTGTAAAAACATCTTCCACTACATCCAAAACAGGAGGTATAGCCAAAGGCCTATGCTGGGGTAAAACAAAAATTCCCTAAGCCTTTTCCTGGAATCAGAGAAGTCCTGACCTTCCCACTTAAAATGCTCCCTCATGGAATGAAGCGTTTCTGAAAAAGAAAAATCCTCAGGAGGAGAAGCAGAAGGAGTAGAATCATCCACATCAGAATCAGAATAAGGAGAGTACTCCTGCAAGTCTTCAGCCGAAGACTCTGAAACATCCGAAGCCTGCTCAAAACTCCCTAGCTCAGGCTCCACCCTAGGTCTCTTATTAGGAGGGGGCAAAGAACCCCTAATCAAAGTAATCAAATCTTCTGCCATTTTAAGCATATGCTTCTTGGGCACAGTTCCTGAAGAACTAGGGGTGACACCAACTGAAGCTAAACCTGGCCTGCCTCTGGGAGAAGCCTTGGAAACAGAAGGAGAGGGCCTAACCACCCTAGGCAGGGAGGGGAGTATAGTAACCTGAGAAGCCCCATCACCCTGACCTGCCTCCTGAGAGGCCACATCCTGCAATAACAAAGTCTCTCCCTGGGATCCCAAAGAAACCTCCGGTGGAACCACCGGCTCCACCGACACCTCTAAAGAACCGGCATCCGGTATGGACGGTTCTTCTAGCCTAGGCTTAACTGCTTTGTCCTTGCGCTTCTTCGAAGAAGCGGACGTCGGAGCATCCAACGGCATTTTATAATTGCACCGCTTCCCGAAGACTAACCTGGCACAATCTAATCTCCTCTTTATAGTGCGCTTATTGAATCTAGCACAAGAGCGACACCCAACAACGTCGTGCTCAGGCCCCAAACAAGGAATACACAAAGTATGATAGTCTCTATGCGGTATCTGTTTCCCACAAGAAATACAATTATTCACTTTTTCTGACATCCGGTAAACCACTGAGGCAAGAAAAAACTAAAATATTCTAGCGGGTACTTACCAACTTTGACTCGGTCTGAAACTCCGAAATCGAAAAATTTCAGAACGCCAACCGGCACTTGCAATACTGCTTCTGCATCGGACCATGCGGCAAAAAAGACTAAGGATATGACGTCGGTCATGCGCATTTGTACCCTGACGTCCTGATGTCAGTCAAATGCGCCTTGACCGACGTCAGCCTTATACTTTGATATTCGGGCCGACCGAGGACAGCGGACTACCCAAGTGTAAGGACTGCAGCAATGTGAGATGAAGAACATCATCAAATTCCTTTGCTGTACTCCAAAATAAAAATCTCTTCCATTTATCTGCGTACACTTTCCTTGTACTAGGCCTTCTGGCCTCCAAAATAACATTCAAAACTTGCTGTGGAAGCTGAGACCCTCCAGGGTTCAAAACAGAATATGCCAGGCTGTTAGGTGAAGAGAGTGAAGTTTGACATTGAGTAAATGACTGTTCTCCTGAGACAGCAGGTGTGGAATCAAGGCAAAGGCCATGGAGGCTCCCATACCAGACTTCTCAGTAATGGGTACCAGTGCTGTCGAGGCCAATCTGGAGCTATTAAAATCATCTTTGGCTTGTCCTGTCTGACCTTTAGGAGTACCTTTGGGAGGAGAGGCAGAGGTGGAAAGGCATACACATGAAGATTGCTCCAATTGAAAGAAAGAGCATCCACTTTCCAGGCTGTGGGATGAAACCTTTTGTGCAAAACTTTGGCAGCTGGTAGTTTAGTGGAGAAGCGAACAGATCTATGTCTGGAGTTCCCCATGACACTGTCAATTTCTGAAATACATGCGGATCCAATTTCCACTCGTGGGGATCCATAATTGCCTGCTCAACACATCTGCTAAGGAGTTCTGTGCTCCCGGCAGAAACCTTGCCTGAAGATTTAGCTGTAAACTGAGAGCAGTCTCCCACAAAATCATTGCTTGCCTGCATAGAGGATAAGAATGTGTTCCCCCTTGCTTGTTGATGTACCACATGACAGTTGTGTTGTCTGTTAGAATCAACACCTGCCCTGGAAGAAGTAAATCCTTGAAAGCTATTAATGCAAATTGGACTGCTAACATCTCCTTCAAGTTGATATGTAGATGTTGTAGTCTGGCAGGCCACGTGTCTTGTATCCACTTTCCATTTAGATGAGCTCCCCAAGCTTTGTCTGAGGCATCTGTCGTTAGAATCTAACTCGCCTCTGGCCGGGTCACAGAGAGTCCCTTGTTTAGGTGACATTCCTGAGCCCACCACAAAAATTCCTTTTGAATGCAAGGTATTATCTGAATGACAGTGTCCATATCCTGGCAGTGCTGTGTCCATACATTTTTGAGATACCATTGTAGCTTCCTCATATGCAGTTTGGCATTGGGAAGCACCAGAATACAAGATGCCATGAACCCCAAGGCTTGAAGGACTGTCCTTGCAGTCAGCCTGGACTGATGAGACAATTGATGGAAGTAAAGGGAAAGATTCTTTTGTTTGTCCGGGGTCAAAAAGGCCATCTGGGATGCTGTATTCAGTCTCACACCCAGAAAGCACATGTCCTGAGAGGGTACTAGACTGGACTTTATTTCGTTCACAGAATACCCCAGGCATCTTAGCACTGCTATCACATACTGCAAATGATGAAGAAGTTCGTCCCTTCCTTGAGCCATAATCAGGCAATCGTCCAAATAAGGATAGATCTGTATTCCTTTTAGCCTGAAGAAAGCTATCACTGGAGCCAGAACTTTCGTGAACACTCTGGGCAGTAGATAAGCCAAAGGGCAATGCAGAGAACTGATAATGAGAAGTCCCAGCCAACGCAGATACTTCCTGCAACTTAGCCTGATAGGAACATGAAGGTAAGCCTCCTTGAGATCCAGAGTCACCATCCAGTGATCTTTGCCCAGCAGAGGTAAAAGCTGTTGTAACGTCAACATTTTGAACTTGGGAATGTCCAGATAAGTGTTGAGGATAGATAAATCCAAAATTGGTCTCCACGTGTTCCCCTTCTTTGGTACTAGGAACAGGCGAGAATAAAATCCTAGGCCCACTTCTGGCAGAGGGACCGGCTGTATGGCCCCTATTTGAAGCAGCAGAGAAATTTGTTTGTGAGCCTCTATTCTTTGCTGAGGAGGAACGTCTGGCATGCCTTTGAAAGGAGGCAAGGTATGGAAATAAAACTTGTAACCTTGGTGTATGATATCCAATACCCATCTGTCCTGGGTAATTAAACTCCAATTTTCCTTGAAGAGTGCCAACCTTCCTCCCAAAGGTGCTGCCAGACGAGAAGGCTCTGGCAGCTGAAAAGGTAGGTCATTGGGCCTGTTTACGAAAGGACTGGCCTCTGCCCTCACCCGAAGACTGTGCAGGTGAACTCCCTGTTCTAGGCCTGAAAGAGCCCTGAGCTCTGCCCCTACCACGTCTAGATCTACCCCTAGACTGTGAATCAAAAGAAGGGTACGTCCACCCCTTAGCAGGCCAATTCCTACTAAACTTCGGAGGCTGAACTTGCAAAAAATCTTTAACAGTCTGCATAGACTTAGCCAAACAACACATCAGACTGTAAAGGAGCATCTAAAATTCTTGTCTTAACATGGTCAGATAAATTCTGATCCCTCAGCCAGGCGTGCCTGCGAAGAACTGACCCAGTGGCAGCCACCCTAGACGAGGCCTGTACAGCATCAAAACCACATTGTAAAGAATGCTTACCCACCTGTTCAGAAACATGTACCAAATCTTGTAATTCTTTACACACAATACCTTCCGCCAGAGCATCTACCTTAGACTTCAATTGAGAAAGTAGATAGTTTTGATATTTCAACATGTGAAACTGGCAATTCAAAGCCCTCATAGCTAAGGTGGAAGAAGTATAGACTTTCTTTCCCCATCTATCCAAAGCCCTGGCCTCTTTATCTGGAGGAACCGATTTTTACAACAGAGGCCTTGACACCCTTAGGTCCCTGACTAACAGTTTCTGGGTCTGCCCTAGGACTCTTATAAAGATATTTATGAGCTTCAGGCACCCTGTAATACCTATCCGGTTTAACAGGAGCAGGAGGCAAAGAATCAGGATTAAGTGAAGCCTCTGCAAACACATCTTCCACAACATCCAGAACAGGAGGTATAGCCAAAGGCCTATGCTGGGGTAAAAGCAAAATTCCCTAAGCCTTTTCCTGGAATCAGAGAAGTCCTGACCTTCCCACTTAAAATGTTCCCTCATGGAATGAAGAGTCTCTGAAAAGAAAAATCCTCTGGAGGAGAAGCAGAAGGAGTAGAATCATCCACATCAGAATCAGAATAAGGAGAATACTCCTGCAAGTCTTCAGCAAGACTCTGAAACATCCAAGCCTGCTCAAAACTCCCCAACTCTGGTTCCACCCTAGGCCTCTTATCAGGAGGGGCAAAGAACCTCTAATCAAAGTAATTAAATCTTCTGCCATTTTAAGCATGTGCTTCTTGGGCACAGATCCTGATGAACTAGGAGTGACACCAACAGAAGCTAAACCTGGCCTGCCTCTGGGAGAAGCCTTGGAAACAGAAGGAGAGGGCCTAACCACCCTAGGAAGGGAGGGGAGTACAGTAACCTGAGAAGCCCCTTCAGCCTGACCTGCCTCCTGAGAGGCCACATCCTGCAATAACAAAGTCTCCCCCTGGGACTCCAGAGAAACCTCCGGCGGAACCACCGGTTCCACTGACACCTCTAAAGAACCGGCGTCCGGAACGGATGACTCTTCTTGCCTGGGTTTAGGTGCTTTGTATTTGCGCTTCTTCGAAGAAGCGGGCGTCGGAGCATCCGACGGCATATTATAATTGCACCGCTTCCCGAAGACCAACCTGGCACAATCTAACCTTCGCTTAATAGTGCGCTTATTGAACCTAGCACAAAAGCGACACCCAACAACGTCGTGCTCAGGCCCCAAACAAGGAATACACAAAGTATGATAATCTCTATGCGGTATCTGTTTCCCACAAGAAATACAGTTATTCACTTTTTCTGACATCCGGTAAACCACTGAGGCAAGAAAAAACTAAAATATTCCCCAACGGGGTACTTAGCCAACTTTGACTCGGTCTGAAACTCCGAATTTGAAAAATTTCAGAACGCCGAACGGCACTTGCAACGCTGCTTCTGCATCGGACCATGCGGCAAAAAAGACTGAGGATATGACGTCGGTCATGCGCATTTGTACCCTGACGTCCTGATGTCAGTCTTAAGCGCCTTGACCGACGTCAGCCTAATACTTTGATATTCGGGCCGACCGAGGACAGCGGACTACCCAAGTGTAAGGACTGCAGCAATGTGAGATGAAGAACATCATGTGGTTCTTTCAGAAGTTTTCTATACTTACCACTATATTTATGCATTTAACACATTTCATGCCTTCTCATCTAGGCCTTCAGCTTATATTCTTTCTTTTATTTTTTGCCATATTCAGTTGCTGCCTAATTTTTAACTATTACTGGTTTGATTTCCATTCCTGCTTGATGCCGATATGCTTCTGCTAGATTAAGCAGAGAAGTCATCTTAGATTTATTCGCCTCATGTTTCAAAACTTTCACTACATTTGGGTCTTGTGAGGTCAGCAGATGTATGTGGATCCATACATGTAATAATTTTCAAGGAGACCTATCCCTCCTTCAGAACGGGGAATATATATAATCACAAAAGCACAGTCACTGCTTTTTGGATTGCCTGATGTTATCTGAAGGATTTTTGAATGTATTTAAATTGCTTAACTGCTGAATTTGTTTAAATGTCTTTTGACATTCTTGCTGAGGCACCAGAGTAATTTTTTTAACAATATACCAAGTGATAGTAAACGCTGTTTTATTTAGTTATGTTATATAGTAGTAGTTTTACATAAATAGTTATACCCTGTTTCTGCATCTTATGTCTGATGTAAGATATCCAGAGTTCTGCGACTATTAAACAGCCAACCAGACAGGTAAAAAAGGCAGAATTAGGCATTTTGTTCTCTCAAGGCTAAGAGCAGACCAAATGGAACAGTTGCAAGGTAAAAGTGAAAGTCTGTTACTAGAAAAAATAAGCACTTCCTTATCCTGAGATGACATGAAGCAAATATGCTCTACAAAAACTGCAGTTTTGAGTATTAACATAATAAATGTTTTTGACAAAATTGTTAAAATCTAACCCAGAATGGGCCTCCAAGTTTTGTCCTTTTTGGGAGATACAAAGGACACCAAAAAGCCCTTTTGTTTTTAGTAGTATGTGACACACTACTGCCTTTTTGTTTAAATAGAAGATGGCTGCTTTTGTTCTCCAGTACCATTATTTTTCTGTTTGCTGCTTCCTGCAGAATGCTTTCTTGCTAGTGCACTAAAATAGAAATCTTAGAAAACGGGCATTTAGTGATTTGGCCTGGACATCCTCTGGGTAAAATTAGGCTCTTAGCGAGACATGTCTGTTCAGCCCAAAGGGGAGAAATCAGTAGTCAGAGTGAGAAAATCTTGAGGACCTTCTTGTCCATAAAGAGAGAATAGTGTACTCACCCTGAACCTCTAAGAGACTGAAACAGTAACAAATAATTTTATATCCTAGCAACTAACTATAAGCAGAAGCAGGGAGACGAGAGGTGGGTGCGGCTACTATTGCAGCGAGGAACTGGAACATATACTGTTATGGCAAGTGCTACTTATAAAACTGTACCACCTTCATCATTCTTCACTGCTACAGCACAATGTTCAACATTCTCACTACTGCAGCAGTATCTCTGCTATATGGGTTGATTATCAAAACCTATCCAATATGGAAAGGAAGGATAAGGAGCCAGTGGAGAATGTCTGCCACTAGAATGTTTCTACACTGCATCCACCACCCCCCTTCCAACATGCTAAGGCTCTAGCAGAATGTGCCCTTATGTTGCCAGGAACTGATTTACCATGGTGGGGATAACAAAAGGCAACAGATAAGGACAACCGTCTTGAAATAGTTTGTTTTGAGACAAGTTGCCTCTTCTTAGTCATATCATGAGAAATAAACAGCTGATCTTGTCTGGACAGACAGTGGAAGATGATTTATGTTTTGCTCCTTGTTTGCCTTGCATTGACGGAGATTTTTTTTTTTTTTTTTTTTTTTTACAAGGAAAAGACAATTTGGTAGATATATTTCGGGGGGGGGGGGGGTATTTAAAAATCTTAAGACACACTTCTGAATTAACTACCCCCTTTCATCAAAGTGTTTGAGAACACAAGTAGCAGAAGGGCCAAACAAAACCTCCTTGTTTAGTGCCAAATTCAAAATTTCTGACTTTACTTCATCTGCAAACATTTTGTGAAGTGCCGAGGCATATTTCCCCTGAAATTGCAGAAGGGGCCCTAGATACAATCATACATACTCTTTAAAGCATGTTTGGATACTTGGGAAATATTAGAAGCAATAGAGTTCAGAATGGAGTTTTCCACTCTAGGAGGAAAGGTGGATTACTAACTCAAACTAACTGTGCAAAACAGAATAAACCTCCACATATGTGCCTGACAGTTGAGAATTCAATAAGCTAATGTGTAAGAGAAAATATTCTTAGTAAATCTGCCTAACACCTTATCTTCTTTGTTCACTGGGAAGAGGATGGTAGTAACTAAATCTATGGCCAGCTGCCAAAGAGGTACATGTTGCAGCTAGATACGATCTAAGATGAGAAAACAAAATTTTGTTAGTTTTGGAGGTATTTTATATAGTCTACTCCCCCTTTTTGGAGACTGAAGATTTACAGTCAGAATTATTACAGCCCACATTAAACACATCCTAAAAGACTGGCAAAATGGGAGGGATGGGTGTAGAATGAGGGATATCCACTTTAGCGTCACAATTTCTCCTCATTTCAGGGGGAATATCTACCTGTCACATAAAGGTACTTCATTCATCCTGGAGATAGTCTGAGAAACAAAATCTATGCAAATGAGATGGAAAGGAGCCAGTTTCCTCAACAACAGAGTTGTGGACTTTTGGAATCCCCAGGGGGAAAAGCCCCGTCTCTGTATCTCAGAATTCTCTCACAGAATTTCTTCAGGAATTTCTTTAGTGGCATTACCCTCAGGGTAAGGATTTCCAAGCACCAGCTTTAGCCTGTAATCATTTTCTTACTTTAGCTAGGCAGTTATCTTTTCCAGCAGATACTTTGCAACCCTTCACACTGCCTTGCCACAATGCCAAGCATCTGTCAAGTGCAAGTACTGCAGTAGACTGGAATACGTCTCTCCCTCTGGTACAGGGAAGATGGCTTTGGGCAGAGTCCCACCCTCCCAGGCTGGCTCCTCCACTGTCCAGGCTGTAACCTGAATAAAGTTAATCTGCATCAGAACTTAGTACTCTTCTACACCAAATATTAAGGTATAAAAAGATTATGCTAACAAAATTATGGTTGTCACTAAGTTTGAGTGAAATGCAAGTAAATAAATTTAAAAAAATTTTTTTTTAAATCTGCTACATCAAGGGAAACATGAAAACAAGCTTCCTATATCATTTTAAGGTTAGTTATCAGGACTAATGCATGCCTGGATCAGTGCAACAAGTACATTCAAAGTGATGCCCTCCAAAAACTAAGCTCCAGTTCATTTACATCACTGCAATGTAGCACAACAATAATTTTTTTCCCTCCTTGTTTTCCCCATTGATCTCGCATTTCCAAGGTTTATCTACATACAATGTTACTTATTCATTCTTAATTAAGGCTGGGAGACGAGTTCCAGAACTGCAACACTGCACACTAGGATTTCCTGTAATATTTTACCTTTACCCACCCACTCTCCCACCACTATTAAAGAACAAGACAACGAGCAAATACACGCAGATCCTTCCACAAACTTGCAGCTCTTACCTGTTCCTTTTACCTGGGTAGTACATTGCTGTTATAGATCTCTACATTTATAGATGTATGGGTTGAGCCCTCATTTCCCAACCCTAGTTACAGACAAGCCAGCCATCAGCAGCTCAGCTGCTCAATCAGCATCAAGGTTATTAAATGAACCTGTCTCATCAACATCAAAGAGAGAAACTATTCCACTACATCATTAGAATGGCTAAGAGCAAGAATGTCATAACTGTACAGTGCTAATATGAAACATGTTTTATGTACGTCGTTTCAAGCTATGTATTAACTGATCATTTTGACCTGAAATATTACATCCTTGCTGCTGCTGCTCAAAACTGTAAATTGAGCTGATACAGGTAAGCACATGAGCATGTTCCACAGCCTCTGCAGACACACTGTACATTTCTGAGTAAATGGCTGCATCCTTGCTCTTAGGCCTTCTTGGAAAGCAGGCTGTTTAACACAAAAGGTTTTACAAAATTACCACCAACAAAATGATTAACATACTCCGATTTGTCATCTACCTGTGTGCACCATACTTATTTTTGCTGTCTTCAACAATTCTCAAAAGCTTACTATACAACGACCCCCCCATTAATATTCAAAAACGTGCACGCTGATTGATCAGTGTGCATGTTGTAAATCCGAGTTATAGTAATGGAAAATGGTCCGGTCGCCCAGACTTTTTCCATTACTATAACTCTTACAGCAACACTGTCTCGCTATGTTAAATGAGTTTAACATAGCGAGACAGCTTTAAAAAAAGCAACAGAGATTCTCTGTTGCTTTTTAAACTGTCTCGCCATGTTAAACCCATTTAACATAGCGAAACAGTTTGTAAAAAGCAACAGAGATCTTGCTTTCTCCATTGCTTTTGCCCACAGCTCTGATGTACTGCGTAGGCATACGCATACACAGTAGATCAGAATTGCTGCAGAATACCAGACAGCTGCGGAAGGGCAGCAAGGAGGCATTATACAATGCCATTATTTAAGAAAAGTAATTATTTTTTTTCTTAAATAATGTCATTGTATAATAGCAATAACCCACTTCTGGGTGTGGGTAATGCTGGATTTACCCACGGTTGGCTTTGTTTGGCCACTCGGGCTTCGCCCTCGTGACCAAACCACACCAACCGTGGGTAAATCCAGCATTATCCACACCGTGTGGGTTATTGCTATATTATTCTCATGCTGCCATCAGGAGCAATAACAGTTTTTAAGCACATCTGCCCTGGAACAATTAAGATAGTAAGAAAATGTCACTTGCTTCAGTTATCCGAAATTAACAGGAAGGATTATATTAGCTAATGTGACCTCATCGAACTTTATAGCATAATGTACTTCAAGTTCTTTTTAAGCTGGACAACCATCAATGTTATGTGTAAGCAGATACAAACACTGCAGTACTGTGCAATGACGCGACTGAACTATCCTCAGAAAAATTCAGCTCTTACAATGACACTGTTAATAGAAAGCAGCTTTCTATGTAGCTGCTAGATGCACATTTTAAATGCTGCAAGAATTCCCAATTTAAAAACACACACTTCTTATACAGCTTGCAAGTAAAATACTCATGAGTGTCACAAAAATATTACTTCACTCCAAAACAGCAAATGGCAAAATATTTACTTTTTTAGCTGCTGAATCACTACAGCTAGTTTTGGGAAAAATCAAAACTGGACTGTCACTACAGTAAGCTGTACTGTGCTTATGAATGCAGTTTTACTTATAATGGATTCATGAAATATGTATTTCATTCATTTTGCCTAGCAAATCTTACATAATTGCTGGGTGACCAAACAAAATTATCAGTAGTAGTGATAAACCCTAACTGAATACAACATACAAAGAATGCAAAGTCACTAAACTATTAAATCCACTAATTCTAGAGAAAAGCCTAGTTATTAATTCTACTCACCACCCATTTACCTATCATTAATTTCAAGCATCACAATTAAAAAGACTGCTTTAGAATGCATTTATGCCATGAAAGAACAAGTGGTGCTGCAGGAAAGCAATATGAAGACTGTCAGGTATTGGATTACCCTGTGCAGGTCTATTTACAGCATCTCTTGCTGCATGATTCAGACCACACGACAGCTGGCTGTACAGCTGCCCCATATATGTATAAGACCAACACAGCTGTTTGTCTGCCAGGATTCCAGGAGCCAGTCTCATCCTTTATGAGCAATCAGAAGCTTTAACTCCATGGGAGGTATTCTCAGACAAAGATTAGCTGTATTAGTAGGCCACAACACTTCAGTCAATAAATAGTAATTGCAGAAATTTTAACTTCTCCCCATCTCTACCAGCTGGTGGTATCTTGTGAATGCTTCCTTGTAGTTACTCAAAGATGCCAAAACGAAACTGCAGCAAAATGTCAGGGAGCTCTTGGTAATATTAATACCAAAGCATGTACATTCTCTTAGTTTTTACGCAAGCCCTCAACACTAAAATCAGATTTTAACATAGGTAGCAAACAGACTAACTGAAAAACAAAGCAAGGCCAAATAATGTCAGGAATGCTTACTATACTGTAAAACTGAAAACATAATGTTTTTCACTTCTACAGGCATTAACTGCATCAGCTATTTTGATTTGGAAAATGTTGTGTCTTTCTTTTCATATCTGCATTTTCCTTAAGGCAGTCAAGTCTGTGCTTACTGGACACCACAGTTGTCCTTTCCCATGTCTAAAAGGTCCAACAAAACAAAAATGTTACAATCTGTATTGCTGCAGTGTCACTATTTTTCACAACAAAATGTACTTAAATATGTATACAAATTAACAACATTTCCTGCTACAAATGATGCCTTAAGCAAAATGCTCCTTGAAGTAATTTATAAAGCGCTGCAGGTTAAATGTTGATGAACACAAATCTGGCAAGAAACACTCAGGACAGCTGTGCAACATGCAGCAGGAGGAAGTTGAACAGCTGTACTGTTTGGTGACCCTTTAATACATAAAAGCTCACATTTCTAAAGTGCTTCGAACCTTGGAATGAATACCAACAAAAAGCTAACAACAACTATGCAGCAACTGTGTAAACATGTTCTTGTATGATGGATTCAAGTTACAGAGCCTAAAATTACAACAGGTTTTTTTTCAGGATCTTTATCCAATGGTATCTTATTTATTTTTTTCCAGATCTGGATTAAGAGGTGCTTCCATGATTATTGTACTCAATCACCACTCCTGTGTTCCAGAAACTTGAGTGTTGGAACTAGATGATTCAACATTCTCAACACTTAACATTTGCATTTTCAGCTTTACTAGGACTGACATGGAGTTAGCATAGATTTAATGCTGCTCTGATCGTTGGAACAACTTGTACCATCTTCTGCTAGACACAATTAATTCTCTCTGCTACACAGCTATAGCAGACAGGCTGTGTATCTTACTAGAGGTGCACCACCCTCAAACATTTATCAAGGCTTACACTATAAAGCAAAATAATTTTTCTTATAGCAGTCGCGCGCAGCAGTATCCTCTTTTGTTTCACAGCAAGAAAAAGGGCTGTATAGCACTTCTGGGCACTACTAAATGTCAAAATCACTAAGCTTGCCCACAAGAAAACAATTTCACAAGATTAAGTGCTACAAAGCCAGCAAGCAACATGGAAGGTTGGTTATTAGCATTATTACATATACAACCAACCACATAAAAAAACGCATCAAATCCATAATCGAATCACATCCATCCAACTGCTCCTTAAGACAGGAACACTATCTAAGATGCAAAATCTCCCATTCAGAAAGATGAGTTCAGAAAATGCGATGTCCCAATTGCAAATCAGGGTAAATTTTGACATAGGCTTCTGTCTAGCAAACAATATAAGGGCATGGGTTTCTTTATGCTTTATTTCGTCTGAGTAGTCAGTGTTGTTATTAGTAGTACAAATTTCTCTGGCTGGATGGTAGACAGGGAGCTTAGCTACACTGCAGGTGACTGTATTCATCTACTGATTCCAGTGGTGGAAATCTGTCCAAGAAAAGAAAGACTGACTGGCATAAAGACAGCTATTCCGTGTGTGTGTGTGTGTGTGTGTGTGTGTGTGTGTGTGTGTGTGTGTGTGTGTCCGCGTGTGCTGGGGAGACATTACAGTAATCGGTGCTTGGTGAAGATCAGCTGGATGGTACTGTGTTAAAACATTAACAGCAATGGGGTCATGCAGACTCTGTGCATTTGTATCCAGAGAACAGTGATGTAGGTGCCACAATATTGTATTCTTGTCCCCAGAGGGTCTAGGACACAAACAAAAAAAAGACATCAGCAGCCACTTTATGGCTGCTTCACCTGATCCCTCACCAATTTTAAACTCTCTGCACATCAGTAAATCTGTCAGCCAGAAAGAAACCCAATCCTTACCCCAAGGGGTGGTGAACGATCAATTCGGAATACCACAAAGTAGCAATGAGAAAGTGAAACAAAAGGGTCAGTGGGGAACAGGTGGGGCTGGGAATCCACGGTGCTGAGTATGAAGAACCCCCCCAAAAATAAAACCTATAAATATGTTACTAACAAAATTAAAAGGGCCAGCTGCATTTTCCAACACCAATGGAAAGAGTGGTTTACCAATAGTAAAATTAATCCTGTCCATACAGCAGCTCCACATCCCATGTCCTCACTCCCTAACTTAAAACTGCACAACATAAACTGTAGCACTGTACCCAATATTTTTAAACTTTTGCAATGAATGAATTGACCTAATGTCTCCCTCGTTTTTCATATTCGGAATTATGTCTGCTGTATTCGTAGCACTAACAAGACAAATATTCTGTTTTATCAGCTTATGGTGACTCGTGGACTTTGCTATGTTAATTTACTTTGAGTGTTCCCTTTGAGTACCTCCTCTGAAAATGGGCTTGATACTAGCAGGGTCAAATTGGTGAACAAATGAAATAAATGTAACTACATGTAGCACAAAAAGGGATTTTATACCATACAGCTCCAAATACTGTTTACAGCCTGACAAATCTAACTAGCTGGCACTGCTGATGAAGATGACCGCACTGAGCATCTCCTTCCGTGCTTATGTCCTGGCTCTTAAAGCTTAAAGTAATCCCCCTTCAGTAATGAATTGTAGAAAATTGTCAGGATAGGTGTAAATGTGTGAGGTGCAAAGCATGAGCCATTTCCTCGACATAAAGGGCTTAAGTTCAACTAGATAAAGGCTTAAGTTTTTTAAACTTACTCTGTACTTCAAGTTTATTCCATTCAGGCCTCTCAACTGTTCCAGTTTTGGAGGAACATTCCTATTTTCAGGCCTGATTTAGGATGCCCTAATTTTTGGATGTATGTCCTTATTTTCAGGCTTCATTTACCCCTTTACACAATTTCATAAATCGCTTTGATCATGTGATTTTTGAAAATGTCTAGTTCACAGAAAACCACACTACAAGACCAACATACTATGGGCAACAATAACTTACAGAAAAAAGGACACGCATCTTACAACTCTCTTTTTCCGAAGCAAAATCAAATGACCTTGTGTGGTAAAATATTACTATACAGTTCACTGAAATTTATACACTCTCTCTTTGGCAATGTGCCTATATTTTTCCATTTTTGTCTCTCAGTTTTTTAAATTGTTTCTGATTAGTAGCTCACATTCCTATTGAAAGCAGGAAGGGTTATATGCTATTTGGTAAACAAATGTTATGTTAATAGATGTCCAGATTTTTAGCTGGCTGTTCCAATTTTTCAAGGGCCTTTATTCCTATTTTCAATGTCTGCTGGTTGACAGCCATGTTTCCATTATAAACATTTCAACAGCAACAACAGGCATACAAAGTCTCTAATGCAACCCATGTTACCAAAAAGATAAATTTTACTTCATCATCCATGTTACATCTACAAGGAAGGTATAATACATGCTGACAGTAGACTCTCTACAATATCCGGAAATAAGGCACACAACACATTAAAAAAAAGACGGCATATAAAGAAAATGTGTCATGCTGCAGTTAAAGAGACACTAGGCAACAACATAGAAATACTGTGAAACTGTGGATAACAAGCATTTTTTCCTTTGAAGACAACATCTGCTACTCATGAATCACATTTGGCAAACTTTTTTGATGGTAAATCTCATCACTAGGCAGGAAAAATAACAATGTTAAGTCTTAATGACAGCAGCAGGTCAGAAGGGGAAAACTTATTTTGCAGCTGCTTAAAACTATAACAAAGAGAAAGACTTAGTAAATTTCAACAGAAGTGAATGCACTGAAAGACACTTTTTAATAAATGCGTAGGCAAGCAAAAGTGTCCTAACATACATTTGCTCTACTAAGGGTATATGTTTGAAGTGGAAAAATAGAGGGAAGAATAACCATACAAGCAAAACCTTGGTTTGATGGATAAATACCAGATCAGTTAGCCAAGAGGCTTTTTCTCCACCACACATTGACTGGCTCCTTTAAACAGTAACATGCTATTACATGTTTTACTGATTAGTGAAACCTCTAATTCTATATTTGCCACTCACTTATGAGTAAGAGATTATGGGGAACCCAAACCCACCACACAGCAGGCAGGGAAGCGACCAGAATGATAAGCGAGAATGTAGCTCTGCAAAAAGAAAAAAAATTCAAATTTAAAAATGCAATGTCAGCCTGAAAAATCATTCTTTTTGCAAACAGGCCAGGATTTCACTGCTCTGGTAGTATTTAAACTCAATAATTCTGTAAGCATAATGAATCTTCAAAAGAAAAATGCATAAACCAATCTGAATCTGTTTAAAAATACAGTAACCCTCAAGCTGCTAACTCAGATCCATACCCTCCAGTTATATGTATGAACTTTTGAATTCAGTTCTTTAAAGAATGCAAGTGAGGATTACCTGTTACCTGTCTGCTAGTCTTTTAGGAAATTAACCTTTCCTAACATCTGACATTCAATGCATAGGTTACCAACTTGCTAAGCATACCTCAGTATCCTAATTCAACTCACTACATCAGACTTTCAACAGTCCATGCATTAAAATTGTCTTTCCCCCTTTTCTTTGTTAATATAATATGAATTAATATCTGCTATCTTATTACAAGCGCATAAAGGTATACTTAATCTATCCTTTATAGCACTTAATCTACACTTTGTAACCTCCTCAGTATCAACCAACTTAAAACACTTAAATTAATCCAGACCTTCAAAATTGCACACATTACACTGAACATGTACAGAAACAAATTTCTTCTTTCCCCATATTTGTCCCCTAGCTGTGTCACCCAGACTTGCCTTGCTTGCTCCCTTTCTACAGTAAACTGAGGTGTTTAAATGGAATGGTAACGACTCTCATCCTTTTGATCATACCCATCTCTACCTTTTCAGCTTATAAACTCTTCTTGGGTTTTTAACCTCAAATGTATAACTTTACATCTCTCAGCACTAAACCTTAACTGTCACTGATCAGCCTATTCAAATGTTCCTGCACCACCCACAATCTTTTGACTCCACCTTGTATCTCCTCTATACTACACAAAAATACATTAGCTGACTCCCACTTCTCTAGAAACATACTATCATGCAGATAAACTTGCAATAACTGTAGCTATTCAAACACAGGAGAACTACTGCAGAAAAGTACAGTTGTGTAACAACTTATAACAGTAGATGTCCCACTGATGACTGTTGCAGTATTCCTAACATATATAAGTTTTTATTTGCTGATGCCCGGCTGGGGTACCAAAGCTTTACCCTTTTGAAGGATGCAAGTCCGACACATGACCTCAGTTCGTATACATTGTCTGATGTGTGACCTCAGTTCGCATGCATCTGGGTATACAGGCAGACGTATGCATGAGTACCTTAGGCTATGTCCAACCCAGTGGCCTGAAGACTACTGAGAGAGGAAAGCTGTCAAGTAGGAGGGGTGCAGCTCGAAGAGGTAACTAAATCCCATGAAAGCAGTATACAGGTGATAGCCTACTACTGAGGAAGAGAGAAAAGATGGAGCAAAAGAGGAGAAGGGGCAGGGGAGTATGGTGGGAAGGAATACTGTGATATAGATCAGTAAGACATCTACTACAATGGTAAGTTCTTACACAACTGTATTATGCACTGACTGAAATCACTGTTGCAGTATTCTTAACATACAGGTGATTCCAGAGCTGGAGGTAGTACAGAACAGGGAGGTTTGGCTGAAGGGAGGATGAGCTGTCCACAAGACCAGACAGGACAGACCTAACAAAGGCAGCCCTAGATATTAAAAAGGCATCACTCTTGTAATGCTTGGCAAAGGTGTGAACAGAAGACCAGGAGTCCACTTCCAAGATGAACTTGGTAGCTACACTCTTGTGGAATGCCCAAGAAGGTGCCACTACCAGAGTGGAATGTGCTTTGGGGCAGGAAGGCAGTGCCTTCCTATGTTGTGTGTAACAGAAAGATGCCTTTGATATCCAGGTTGCAACAGTTTGCTTAGAGACTGTTGGCCCAGTTTGGAATAGATGAATAAAACAAAAAGTTGGTCAGTTTTTCTAACAGTTTTTGTCCAAGTAAAACCTTAGTTGCCTGCGAATGTCTAGTGAGAATTCTCTCCCCCTTATTTTGGGCATTAGGAAAAAAGGTAGGCAGGTAGACAGCCTGGTTGAAGGACATCTCATTCACAACTCTAGGCATGAACAATGGATTGGCCTCAAGAGTGCCTCTGTCCCTGTGAAAAATGAGAAAGGCTGAAACAGCCATAAAAGCCTGAAGTTCAGAAAGTTTACAGGCTGAGGTAAGAGCCTGTAGAAGGATAGTCTTCCAGGTGCAGAATTTTAAAGTCGCAGAAGCTGCTGGGTCGAAAGTAGGCAAAGAAAGTTTTCTACCACAAAGTTGAGACTCCAGGGAGGAGAAACTGGTTTCCTTGGTGGCTTAAGATGAAAGTCTCCCCTCAAGAAAAGTTTGACCTCCATCCTGAATATGGGAGGAGGTTCAAGAGGCAAGCAAGCACTGAGGGCAGACAGATGGGCTTTAATGGAAAAGTAGGCCAGCCAGAATTTTGAGGACAGGAGGAGCCATCTGATAAGAATGGGTCCTGGCTGTGCCTGAAGCACCAAACTGAAAATCTTTCCCACTTAGCTGTATATAATTTTTTGGTGGTAGGTTTTCTGGCTTTTCGCAGAACCTGAATCCACTCCTCAGACAAGAGATGTCTTTTAGGGATCAGAACCCTATCATCCACAGAGCGAGTCGGACAGGCGAGATATGGATGGAGAAACAGCCCTTGCTGTTTAGTAAGCAGATCTGGTTGCAATGGTTATTCTCCCAATAGTTTCCCTTGGACAGGTGGAGTAGGGGAAAGGATCAATGCTGTCATGGCAAGAAAGAGGCTAGGAGTAGGAGTTTTGGAGCTTCATTTTGAGCTTTTAGAAGGATTTTTAGAAGTGGTGGTGGTGGGGATAAAGGAACATCCCTGATGACTGGAAAGAGGAGGCATCTATCCTCCAAACTAAGGGGAAAGGATTCATGGTGCAGAAAAGGGGAAATTGGTGGTTTTCTGGTAAAGTAAAAAGCTATGCTGTGGTGTTCCCCAACAGGTGCCTAATTGTTTTGAAGACCTATTTGTTCAGGGTCCATTTGTGAGGGTCCTCCAAACTCCTGCTTAATGAGTCCACCAATACATTCTCATGTGAGGCAATGTATGCAGCTGTCAGAGACATGCCCATTTGTATGGCTAGGTGTCATGCCTCCTGTGCTAGCCTGCAGACTAGGTAAAACTTTATGCCCCCTGTGCTCATTCAGATACCACATAACTGCGGTACTGTCTGTGTTCACCAGTAGTCAGCCTCGTTTCCATAGCATAGAATGTGTCTCATTTCTTTCAGGTTGATGTGTTCATTCAAGAGGAGGGAAGGCCATTTTCTCTGCACTTAGTGGGATCCTATCCAAGCAGCCCATGTTCTGCCTTAGGCATCTGTCTGAAGAACCTGGTTGGGTGGGATTGGGGGTGAAAGGAAAGTCATGCTCAACTTGGGTCTGTTTTCCCACCAGAGAAGCTACTTTTTGCGGTAAGGTATCTAGGGGGATGGGAATTTTGAGACCACAATGATTTCAAGTACCACTGAATTGTCTGCATATGTAATCTGGCTAGAGGAAGCACTGGAATGGCAGCTGCTAGTATCCCCCTTGCTGTGCAATGAGATACTGAGTACAGGTTTCTGAAAAAGGTGGGTAGACTGTGAACTTTTTCCTGAGGAAGAACGGCAAGTATTCTATATGTGTCTAGTCTGCAACCAAAAAGACCAGGTCCTGAGCGGGTGTGAGATGGGATTTTTCTGACACTTAAGACAAAAAGGAGCTGTATCATGAAATGTACATGCTCGAGGAGGGGGGGGGGGTCAACTGAGACTGCTTAAATAAGTCAGTCATCCGGGTAAGGGAAAATTTGAATTCCCTGCGTGCTGCAGAAAACTACTATTGGAGCTAGGCACTTTGTAAAATCTTATGGAGCCATAGAAAGACCAAAGGGGCAAAAAGTGAACTGAAAATGTGATGAGCCAGAGAAAAATCTGAGGAACTTTCTGTAAGAGGGACAAATGTGGATGTGAAGGTAGTGATCCTTTAGGTTTACTGATACAAGAAATGTGCAAGGAAGAATGAAAGGCAGAAGGGTGTGCAGAGAGAGCATTTTGAAAGTGGGTACCTTTAGAAAGGTGCTTAAAAGGCAGACATCCAGAATAGGTCTCCATTGTCCTTTCTTGGCACCAGAAAAGATTCTGGAACAGAACCCTTTTCCTATGAAAAAGGATGGCACTCTTTCTATGGTCCCTTGATCTAGTAAGTTTTGAATGACAGGGTTAAGCAAAGGAAGCTGATTTAGTGGAGGAGGGGAAGGCCCTTTAGACAGTGGATGCTTTCCCATGACACAGCATAGTTGTCTGTGATGATAGTCAGAACCCGTTTGACTGCAGTTACCATTTCTGAGAAAGGAAGGGACAGAGAAAGTCTTTCTGAGAGAGGGGTAAAGGGTTTGAGGAGGGGACATGTATACTAGGGAGGGTAGTAACAGGTTTTTGGTTCCAAAAGGAGGTCTTCCTAAAGGAGACTCCCTATGTGTTTTGCCTGAAAATCTCTTTCTTGGTGTTGTCTGTTTGTTCGACAGTGGACCAAGGGTCCCTCTTAAAGGAAGTGGACTAGGCTAGGTAGTTCCTGTGGTATCTACAAACTGTTGAAATCAAATTTGCCTAAAGTCCTTCATAGTCTTACCTTGTTCTTGCAGGGCTATGAAGAGTTTTGCAGCTTCTGGGCCAAACATGATATCGCTGAGTCTAGATTTTTAGTTATGAAGTCCTCTGGGATGGACATTTGATAAATGAACCTGTGGCCACAGCCCTGGAAGAAGCATCCACAGCATCGTAACTGCATTTGATGCTATGCCTTGCAATATTAGCAGATTGAGACAGTAAGGTCTGTATTTGCTTAGAATATGCAAACTGTGGGTCTGACATGACCTTATTCAGAGACAGTAGGACAGATAGCAAATATTTAGTCATTTGCATCTGGCAGCTGAAAGCTGTGAATGCAAGAGTGAAAGGAGGTGTACACTTTCTTTCCCCACCTATCCATAGCACTACTAACCTTGTCTGTGGGAAGGGTGCTAGCACTAGGAATAAGTTGAGAAGGCTTATCACAGGAAAAAGAGCAGCAAGGTCAGCCACAGCATTCTTATATAGATATTTTAGTCCATCGCACACCATGTAGAATCTGTCTGGTTTTCTAGGTGCCACTGGTTGAGAATCAGAAGCTGAAGATATAGTCTGAAAGGCATCCTGGTATGCATCTAATACTGGAGACTGGAGAGGAGGATGGTTTACCCATTTCCAGAAGACCACAGTATCTCTTTTGAACATCCAATATTTGCTTTAATTGCCATTC